>NW_026690898.1:624110-936165 GCF_020826845.1 Diceros bicornis minor | reverse complement strand
TGGTCGAGTGTGGGAGCTGGAGGAGCTCTAGTTCTGGAGCTGGCTGCACCTGAGCTCTGGAGCTGCTGCCAGAGCTCTCACTAGTCCACAGCTGGAGCAGGATCTGCTTCTATGTGGCTCTAACTTTGTAGGTCGAGGTAACTCTGGCTCTGCTGCTGGTGACCGAGCCTTCTCTAGCTCCACAGCTGGTAAACAACGTGTCCTGACCTTTAGATGGTGTCAGTGACATCACCAACCCATCATGAGCTGTCCATCAGATGGTGGGAGCACTCCAGCAAATAGCATCTATTACATTAGTGTTATTTCATCTCAGTTCCAGTTACATATTTATTTTAAATATACTTAGAAGGAGAATAGGATAACAGAAACCATTTACTCTTTGCTGAGATTTAACAGAGCACACCTTATTGATGTCGTTTTTTAAGAAATATTACACAGTGGAAGACACCATTCTCCTTCCTCTCTCTTTCCTTCCCAAAGGTAACTACTGGCTTGAAGTTAATATATGTATTCTATACACATTTTCTCTTGCAAAAAACAGTTGTCCCCAATTTGCTGAGATTTTTTTATGTGTCTATCAAAGATATGCTTCTGAGCAGATGCTGTTAAAAACTCTGTCCTTTCAAAGTAAAGATGACAAGTCAACCATTAGTTGAGAAACTACCTGCTTTTTAGACATCATTTTTAAAAGAGAGGTTTGAAAATATCTCCATCATGTTACCATTGATCCTCCCTATTTGGAAGAGTTACATTCTATTAATTTTTAGCAAACACTGCATGAGCCAGACTGAACCAGGGCTCCTAGGGGAAGGACAAGGTTAGGTTTCTGCAGTCTTTGGTCGTGACATGTTTGGGAACCTATCAACGCATAGCCTTGTTTTATGTTTGTCTCTTTTGAAAAGACCTTATTTAGTATGGACTGTAGACACATTATTTGTACCCCCAGCCAATATCACTATCCATAACCCATGCCTGGAGGAAGCTCATCTAACGCAAGTGTTTTCTACATATGGCCCATCACAGGCTTCCTGTGCTTAGGAACACTACACAGCACTTCAGCACTATGTTTGCGGATCATTACAAAGAGGAAAAACAGCAGCAAGAAGCAAAAAAGGTGAAAAACGTACCATTTAATAGACCAGGAAAAGGACACTTGTTGGCCTGAGAGCTGAAACAAGAGTGTCACCTTGTTCTACCTCAGCTGGGAACGTGCGCCTCAGGCAACTCCCACTTTCTGCCACTCTGCAGCCGTCCAGGAATTACCAGGGAAAACACAGTGTGTGTTGGGGTTGGATTCACCTGTAAATGTTAGTGACTAGGTGAAGTCACGAATATCAAATTACTGAATAAGGAGGATTGACTCTGTTCTGTTGCCAAAAACAATGAGTGTGTGAAACTCATACTTCAGAACTTCAACATGGAAGGCTTTCTAATCTGCTTTAAAATCTACATGAAGAGTTTCATGGTTTTGAACCATTTGTTAAAAATGTCAAAAACATCTTCTGATTGGTTTAAAAGAACAACTGATTGACCTCAGGAATGGCTGTGTGTACTCACCATCTCTGATTTCTCTCATTCTCTCTTGAACCCATTCCAATGAACCCCCACCACCCCACTACAACTCTTTTTTCCACGGTCACAAGTGACCACCACATTGCTAAGTCCTACAGTCATTTGTCAGTCTGTGATTTACTTGATCTACCAGCACTTGACATAACTATTCACTATGTATGTTAATAAAGTCTGGTAATAGCCAATAAATTATTTTGGGAGAATCAGATATTCATTTGACAAAATATTAATAAATATTCTATTTGGTCTCACACCACTCCTTAAAAATCAACTCCAAATCTGAATATAATAAACAATAAAAGTTGAATGAATATTAAAAGTATTAGATTGTTTTAAAAAGATTATAGAACATCTTTATATCTTGGATAATAGACAGTCTTGCTAAACGAGACTCAGAAAGCAGAACTCTAGTCGACAAGATTCATAAAACTAACTACAGCAAAATACAACTTTGTAAGACCAAAGGCACCATAAATTAAGTAAAAAAAACAGAAGAAAACACTCCAACATGTAATCAAGGGTTTCTCTGCAGACTATATGAAGAACTCCTGTAAACTAATGAGAGACAAACCATCCAGTGGAAGTGTGGCAAAGGATACGAACAGCAAACAATTCTCAGTGGAGGAAATATGAAATGCCAGTAACCAAGAAGTGTTCAACCTTCCCAGAGATGACAGAAATACAAAATAAATCAAGAGACATGCCTTATATATCAGATTGACAAACATTTACAAAGTTTGTTTCAGGTGTTGGTTACATGGAAAAATGAATCCACTCATACAGTACTGAAGCACAACTTTTGGAGAACAAATTGAAAATACCTGTTGAATTTCTCAAATGAGCATTTTCTATGACTCAGCAGTTCTGTTTATTAGTATCTGCCCAGGAGATACCTTCACACAGATGCAAAAAGAAACATGCATAAGAATATTCTTCATAATATTGTAATAGCAAAAAATGGGACAACCCAAACGTGCACCAAAAGAAGAATGGTTCAACAAGACGTAGTTTATTCATAGTAATGTGTCAGAGTGACAAAGAATGGAGTAGATCCAAGCAAATTGTTACAGAAGTATCTCCCATATAGTTTTGGGTGAAAAGAGGAGGCTGCAGAATGAGGTGCATATTATACCATTGTTTTTAAACACACAAAACAAAAAGAAAAGAATATTTTTTCTACAGCGACAGATATATGTGGGGCTGTGGTTAAAGGAGCCTTTAGCTTGATCCATATATAACTTTTAATTAATTAATGTTTTACAAAGGTACTGCTTCACATATTATTTGTATAATGAAAAATTAAAATACATAAGACTAATTAAGTTCATTCTTTCCTACTAGAGAATTTCAGCTACCCCAAAGTAACTAAGAAATCAGAACGTCCACAGGAAAATGTCAGCATAGGTGGGGGACAATTGAGCTTGGCTAACATGAGCAGACATTTTTCATACATTAGGGGAGCTGATATTTTGCTGTAGGACCATCTTTGCCATGCAAACCTTGGGACAAAAGTGCAAGTATTTGCCAGGATACAGCCAAGATATAAAACCAACCAGGTCTTGAAAATAAAACGGAAAGGCCCAGTTGTCACTCTAAATCTACCTCTTCATTGGCCAAAACCAGCTTTGAAGCTATTTTAACCTGTTTCTCCACGAACAAGAGCCACAAAATTGACGGGCCAGCATCACCACCTCATGGCTCTGCTTCTCATCGCAGGGTCCATCACCATACACTTTGGCCCCCAAATCTCAAACCAAGAGTTCTGTCTTTTGGATATCCCTTCAAAGTTAAATGTTTTAGAAATACAAGAGACCCAAGTAGGGTTATGGATTTTTTAATTTTGACAAGTCAAGATTTTTTAAGAGACTACTATCTATCATCATTGCCAGTTTGTAAAAGAACAGCTGTTTAAAACCAAGAAATCAGAAAGGCCATAAACTCATATCAGAAGACAGTCCTGCTTATCAAAGAACAGTTGAAAGTGGTATACACATTTCATAAATACATAAATATCCCATAACTATATTAATAATTGTGATCATTAGTTAGGCTGTTAAATAGGTCAACTTGACCAGGTCGTGAGGTGCCCAGATCACTGGCTAAAAGTTATTTCTGAGGGTGTCTGTAAAAGTGTTTCTGGAAGAGATGAGCAGTTGAACTAGTGGGCTGAGTAAAGCAGATTGCCCTCCCTGTTGTGTGTGGGCCTCATCCAACCCAGTGAGGGCCTGAATAGAACAAAAATGCCAAAGAAAGTTGAATTTTCTGTCTCTCTCTCTCTCTCTCTGCCTGAAGGTTTGAGCTGGGACATCAGTCTTCTCCCGCCCTTGAACTGGAACTTATACCATTGTTGTTCCTGATTCTCAGGCCTGTGGACTCAGACTGGAACTACACCGCCAGCCTTCCTGAGTCTCCAGCTTGCAGACGGAAGATCATGGCACTCCTATGTCTCCTAGTGGTTCTGTTTCTCTGGAGAACGCTGATTAACACAATCATATTTACATATTTCTCCTTTATCAATCTGTGTCTCAGCTTTATCAATAAAGGCAGAGCTGGAGACAAGGTCTTGTACATAGATACTTAATTTGGGAGGTACCAGGAGTGAGAGAGCAGGCAGAGGTCATGAGTAATACTGTCCTTCTCATGGAGAGGCAGCCTTCTTTTGATCCTCATTGATCAGACTGGCCAGACGGCTCTGTCAGGTTCCAGGAACCCCCAGGAAACCACTGCTTGTCTGTCCTCACTCCTCCTTGTACATGGCCTGAAAATTGGCTCAGAAAACTTATGCAATTCACCAGAGATATACTCAAGTTGGCCTGGCAGAAGAGGCATTGAAAAACAGGCTGACACATGTTCTGGTTCCTTTCACATCAGATTTTATTCTTCCCTTTACTCACTTATTCTTTCAATAAAAAATGCATCAATATCTACCATGCCTTAATAATGATAGCAACATTTATTGAGCGCTTACTATATGCCTGGTACTGTTACTGCTTTATAGGTATTATTTCATTTAATCCTTACAACAGTGTTATGAGGTAAGTGCTTTAAGTATCCCCCATTTTACAGATGAAGAACAAAACACAGAGAAGTTAAATAATGTGCTTGAGGCCACACAGTCAAGAAATGGTGGCGCTCAAATATGACTCGGGGGTTTGGGCTCCTTCCTAACTGCCAGATGTCAACTGTGTTTCAGCTGCTCTGCTTCCAGGTTTCAGGCTCGTGATGGGGCATAGAGAGAAAGAGAATGCACAGCGGGAGACAGGTGGGTGCCATCCCAACCCAACACAGTAAGTCGGATGGAAGTGGGCACCCAGGTGCCATCGGAGCATGGAGGGGTACTCTCACCCCAGAAATTGGGGCCACTGAGCTGACTCTTGAATGACAGAAAGTGGAGATGGGGCGATGTAAGTTGGGGAGGAGTCCAGGCAGCAGAAATAACAGAAGAATACCACTGGGAACACCACAGAAGTGTAATGGTTTCAAATTTCAGTGCACACGCTCAGGTGGCAAACCATGCCATTGTCTTTTTTCTTTGGGACCTTAAAGTCTATTAGGATCCCCCATTCTCTAGGTGTCAGAATAATCTCCTTCAATTCAGAGGCTGAGTCCACCCTGGCCCTGGGACAGTGTCCTCAACTGGGGGCTTCTGTGGAGCCATGGTATGTATCTGCATGGAGGACAAAGGTGGAGAAACCATCGTTACTCATCATCAGTCCACATGTTTCTGCTGACACTGCCCACAAGGGGTCCTTGACACAGAATACCGACTTGCTTAGTAAGCCTGTCTTATCTCCTGCTTCCTTGACCTTCTGGCTTCCTTCAGTGATGGCTCTCTCTCTGCTCTTCTTCACTGACAAGCTTCTCCAAAGACTCTCATCACCATGTCTACACTTCTTCCCCTCCCAGTCTTCATTCACTATTCAACACACAGTGATGTGTATTCTGTTCCTACAACACACCCAAAATGTTCTGCTAAGATCGCCACTGGGCTCCACGTTGCTAAATCCAATAGATGCTCTTCTCTTCATCTTAGCTGATTTCCTGGCTATATTCAACTTTCATGACCCGACACTTTCCTACTTCTCTTTCTACAACGTTGACCACCTCCAAAAGTCATCCCTGATTTTTCTCTCATCTCCTTGATTTTACCTCTCCCCAAACATTTAATCTATCAACAAGTTCTATCAATTGTATTGTCAAAAATTACACATCAAGTCTATCAACTTCTCTGCAGTTCCGCTGCTAACACAGTGGCATATGCTACAATTCTCTCTCCCCTGGATGAGTGAAACAGCCTCTTCACTCATCTCTCTGCTTCCACACTTGCCTCCAACAATCCAGTCTCTGCACAGTAGACGTGGCATCCTCAGTTCTGTGCAACATCTCATCATGTCTGGCTCCAGGAAAATTCAGTTCTGTTTTTCTTATGGAAAATCTTTGGTTTTGTAAGATATCCTTGATGTTTTCTGGCATATAGTTTTATTTATCTTCACTTTTACTGTCAAAAGACACATATAATCACACACACACACAGAAACTCTCATTAAGGGCCTATTACTTGTAAATCATTAGCTTGATATAGTGAGACATAAAAAGTAACCTCATTCTTTTAAAAAGTAACTTGATAACAGGGACTCTGGCTTAAGGAGCTCATGAATTGGTTGGAGAAAAAAATAAAACAATGAAAATGTAAGCAAAGAGAAAAAGGTGTAAACAACAGTCCACCATAAAATATCATCACAAGATGGCACAAGATTAGTTGCCAAATTAAATACGAACAAATTATTTGCTACAGAAATTCACAGGAAGGAAAATACTGGAAGCTGGACTGGAAAGAAAAAACTTCAGGGAAGACAGAAAATAAATTTGAATTGGCCCCTGAAGAATGAGTAGGATTTATAAAAGCACAAAGAATTAAAAAGTCATAAAAGCTCAAGTAAACTAGTTTTGCTAAAGAAGAAAGTATGGTTTACTGGGTCATCAGAAAGAAGGCTCACAACAGAATGAGGTCAGCTCAGCGAGGACCACGAATGCCAGGGTGAGAAGTCTGACTGATTTTATAGGCAATGAGAGCCACTTAAGCATTCGATGTAGGGCTTCCCATGATCAATGTGGTACTTTAGGAAGATTATTCTGGCATGGTGTGAGACTGAAGGATGAGAGGAAGCTGTCACTAATCCACTCAGCCTCCCTATAGGGAGCTCTCATTTTTTTTTACATAAGCTTTGTGAACAGTTATCCTCCAACAACAGTTTCTGGATGAGCATCTCCAGGATGGTCATGGCTGCACGTTATCTTGTTTAATTGGAAGAGACCACAGATAACTAAATCACAGGCTGACACATTTATGATGAGACTGAAGAAGACAAGTCTTTACTCAGCCTGTGTCCACTGGGAAAGCAGGAGGTGCCCTCCACTCTGCTCCCTCCTCCCTTACATCCAGACAAAACACCAGCATCTCCAGGCCACCTCCCTTTGTTCCAGTCAGGTTCATCTGATGCTGTTCCTTACCTTCTCCTTATATCTGACGTCACTGCTCATGCTATTAGGTCCTAAGACTTTGGGACTTCAGCTCCTTTGGCGTTGCCTTTCTTTGGCTATGACAGCAATGGTCATCTCTTTACAGCTGAGACAAAGACCAATTATTTGCATCTTGGTCTCTCCTCTTTACCTTTTAGGGTTTCATCCTCTGGGGCAGATGCTACAGAAAGAAGAACGCCAAAATGATTTTGCTATGTGATGACAATAAGTTATTTCTACTCTTCAAAGCCCTGTAGATCTATGGGCAGGTCTGTGCATTCCGTAGAACAATATCTTGAGAATGAAGCTCAAAATGCACTCACTCCCATTCTGTGCCAGGCATAAAATATACCCGCCAGCAGAAAACTAGGGGATTGCAACTCCAACACTTCAGTCTCAGACTTACCTTTAGTTTATTAAACACTTTAAAGGATATAACAGTTAATGATGTATCTTCCTGCTCAAATATTATCAATATCTCCTAATATTTCCAAATAAAATCCTTTGGGAGGAAAGAAACTAATACTTTGGGGGATGTCTTAAGTACCAGGCCCTCTTCTAAGCAGTTTCCATACATTATTTATTTCATCTTCTAAACAACACTTTTAGGTGGGTACTATCCCCGTTTTACTGAGGAGGAAACTAATGTTGAAGAAGGTTAAGTAATTTGGCCAAGGTAACACAGAATGTAAGGAGTGGATTCAACCTAGCCCCATCTTCACTGTACCACCTGGCCCACTCTGCCTTCACATGGCATTCAGGCTCCGAAGAGTGTGGCCCCAAACTGCCTCTCCAACCTAGTACACATTTTCCCATCTTTTATTTTGTTATATATAAATCACAGTTGTTTGTCCAATCTAATTTCATGATTTCAAAAACATAACATCATAGAAAACCAACCAGCAGCAGTTGCTAAGCTGAAATACACATACTTTACAACCTAGCAATTCTACTCCTAGGTAAATACCAAGAGAAACATGCACATATGTTCATCAAAGACAGGTACAGTACTCAGAGCAGCACTACTCACACGAGTCAAAAACAAAAACATGGGCATAACCCAAATATCTATCTACAACAGAAGGGACAGATATTTCTACAAGGAAAATACAAATAGCAATGAGAACAAACCGTAGCCATACACACGTATGAATCTCACAAACATAATGCTGTGTGAAAGAAGCTGGGCACGAAAAAGTATATGCTCTATGATTCCATTTATATGAAGTTCAGAAACAGGCAAAACTTATCTGTCCCACTGGAAGCTGGGACAGAGGTCATCTGCCCCCAGGTGGAGGGGAGCAGATATGACTGAAGAGAGATGACGCCTCAGCACAAATCAAGGTGGTTGCACCAAACTATATTAGAGTCATCGTAGTCTTCACAGGCATGACCTCACGCTGGAAGAAAAAAAAAAAAAAGCCAGTTTTACTAAAGAACATTCTTTTTTTGTTGTGAGGAAGATCAGCCCCGGGCTAACATCCGTGCCCATCTTCCTCTGCTTTATATGGGATGCTGCCACAGCATGGCTCAACAAGCAGTGCATCGGTGCGTGCCAGGATCCAAACTGGCGAACCCCGGGCCACTGCAGCGGAGCGCGCTCACTTAACCGCTTGCGCCCGGGGCCGGCCCCTAAAGAACGTTCTTGATGGAGCAGTAATATTATTTTTTTAAAAATTTTATTTATTTATTTATTTTTCCCCCAAAGCCCCAGTAGATAGTTGTATGTCATAGTTGCACATCCTTCTAGTTGCTGTATGTGGGACGCGGCCTCAGCATGGCCGGAGAAGCGGTGCATCGGTGCGCGCCCGGGATCTGAACCCGGGCCGCCAGCAGCGGAGCACGCGCACTTAACCGCTATGCTATGGGGCCGGCCCATATGTTATTAACTTTATTAAATCTTGACCTTGAATATACCTCTTTTTAATATTTTGATATAATACGTAGTATGTGATGAAATGGGAAGTAGGCGGGAAGCACTTCTGTTACACACTGAAGGACAATGGCTGTCTTGAGGAGAAGCACTTGTGTGACAATCTGAGCTGACCTAGCCACTCTTGATAGAACGTCATTTTTACTTAAAAGAACGACTGACAAACTGAGGTTAGTCAGTTTTGGGTATTTGGCACATATTTTCTCAAAAATTACCTCCAAGAGCCTATCACTTCAAGGAAAACAACTGACAGTATTTGTTGACAATGACAAAATTCAAGCTCTCAGCCAAAATTATGGAAAACTTACACTTGATACAAAGAGCTTGACAGCTTTTCACTATGTAAGACTTTTCTGATAGATCGGGGGTAGTGTTAAGCACTGTATGGTATTTTGTTTTGTTTTGTTTTCGTATAATGAAATGTGTCAACACTTGGAAGATCTGCAGAACTCAATGAGCAGAGGTCTAGAATAGTAAATCCTTAGAGACGGAACAGTGGTTGCTTGGGGCTGGGTCAAGTGATGGATCAGGAATGGGGAGAGATGCTAATGTGCTCGGGGTTTCATTTTGCGGTGTTGAAAATGTTCTAAAATTAGACTGTAGTGATGGTTATAAAACTGTAAATATACTAAAAACTACTGCACTGTGTACTTTAAGTGGGTGAATCTTATGGTATGTGACATATATCTCAAAAAATTTATAAAATAAAAGCTCTACCACCGTAATAACATTGTAACATCTGGAGTTTATTTTAAAAAAAAACAGGTTGTCAACCCAAAGGCCATGGCTTGCTGACCCCTGTTTTATTGTACAATGTACCATCATCTTTGAGTTTATCATTCTAAAACATCTCTGGTGTCCAGTATTTCAAAGTCTATCTTTAATCTACTATTTTTTTATTCTCCCAACATGCCCTCCTTTTATCTGTGCAGCAAAAAAATGTTCTTTAAAGTAAGAATTGCCTCTATTAGTAAAACAAGCTTACTTCTAACCAACACTCCACAATCAACACACACAACAACAACAATAAAAGATATCGGCTGAGGCTAAAGTCATCTGAAGACTTGATTGAGGCTGAAGGATCTGCTTCTAAAATCACTCATGTGGCTGTTGGCACGAGGCCTCGGTTCTTCACCTCAAGGATTTCTCCATCTGTTGCCTGAGTTTCCTCATGACATGTCAGCTGACTTCCTCCTGAGCAAGAAATCCAAGAGAGAGCAAGGAAGACACCTCAGTGCCTTTTCTGACCCAGTTTCTGAAATGTACAACATCACTTTCACTTTCTTCTATTTGTTAGGAGTGAGTAGTCAAGTTTTGCCCACACTCAAGGAGAGAGGAATTAGGCTCCACCTTTTGAAGGGAAGAATATCAAAGAATTTGTGGACATATCTTCAAACCACCATAGCCACCTTGGCAGTATACAAACAGGCTCTCATCTCCTCTGTGGGAAGGCAGAGAAACTGGGGACCAGGCCCAAGACTCAATGGTCAGAACAGCCAAACTCCAAAGAAGGATAAATTCCCAACAAAGGTAGGTCTGCTGTACCAAGGTCAGGGCCCGGTTGGGAAAAAGATGGATGGAGTTATCTAGATTGATGTCCCTGAAGATCCTGAATCCCCAGATTCCCCTGAACCCTCTGAGCCTCCAAAGGTAGCCCACTCCTTTCCATTATGCACTAACCTCCTGTCTCCCACTTGCTTGGAGATGATGCAGAGGCTGCTTCCACACAAGACAATGTTCACCCACCCACCTCCATCTCAGTGGGGTGTGGATATTCAGGATCTGCCCTTCCTGGCCACCAGGACTTTAATCCCTACAACTGTGATTTAATCTCAAAATTAGGATTAAGTCACAACATAACCAAGCTGCTGACACATTGAGGCTGACAAGGGAGCAAAGGGACTATGCCCCAGGGAGCTACAAAACCTACCCAGCATGGACCAGTATAAGTCAGGAGAGCGTGTGTGAGACTGGAGTCTAGGGTGCTTGATCAAGAGGACTGGAACATAAGTTGAATAAGGGAGAGTCGATCCATTTGCAAGCTCTTTCCTAGGATCCAGGATTCAACACTTACTCATCAAGAAAATGAATAGGCAAGCTACAGATTGGGGAAAATATTCTCAACACATGTATCTGACAAAAGACTTGTGTCAAGAATATATAAAGAACTTCTACAACTCAATAATAAACAGACAATCCAACTTTTTTAAAAGGACAAAAAACTTGAGTAGACAGTGAACAAAGAAGAAATGGCCAGTGAACACATGAAAAAGTTCTCAACATCATAAGTCATCAGTAAAATGCAAATTAACCCCATGAGATACTTCCACACACCCATTAGGATGGTTAAAATGAAAAAGACCGACAACACCAAGTGTTGGTGAAGATGAGAAACAACTGGAACTCTCATATTTTGGTGTGTAAAATGGTACAATCACTTTGAAAAACTGTTAGGCAGTTTCTTAACTGAAACCCAGCAATTCCACTCCTAGGTATACATCCAAGAGCAACAAAAATTTAGGTCCACAAAAAGCCTTGTCCAAGAATGCTTGTAGGAGTTTCATTCACAATAGTGCCAAAATTGAAAACAGCTCAGGCGTCCATCAATAGAAGAGATAAACTGTGGTATGGTCATATAACAGAAAACTACTTTGCAATAAAATGGATTGAATTATTAATAATCATAATTTGCCTTTTTATTCATATATCACATAGTGATTAAATCTCAACCTCTTTGAATCCATTCCCTCATCCATAAAATGCAGCACCTTCCTTGCTCACTCTACAGGACTGTCATGAGGACCAAATTGGTTAAAGTTGGTGAAAGCTCTTGAACTATGTGCTTCCCCTTGGAAATATGGTACAGTGGTATAGTCCTAGTTCTAGAATGCTTTAGACTTGCAGTCAAGGAGTTGTTATTTGTGCACTTATCTTACAGTCACATGTCATCATGCCTTGAGGGCAGTAACTTTTACAATTTGCTTTCTTTCACTGGTATTTTGCCTTATTTAAAAAAATATGTTCCCGGGGCCGGCCCGGTGGCGCAAGTGGTTAAGTGCGCGCGCTCCGCTGCGGCGGCCCGGGGTTCGCTGGTTCGGATCCCGGGCGCGCACCGACGCACTGCTTGGTAAGCCATGCTGTGGCGGCGTCCCATATAAAGTGGAGGAAGATGGGCACCGATGTTAGCCCAGGGCCGTCTTCCTCAGCAAAAAAGGAGGAGGATTGGCGGATGTTAGCTCAGGGCTGATCTCCTCACAAAAAAAAAAAAAAAAAAAAAAAAAAAAAAAAAAATATGTTCCCAACAATTTATCACAAATGGTCAAGCAGATTGCACATGGAACACCCAAATACCCACCACCCACATTCTACAATTGCTAACATTTTGCTATATTGCTTTCATCACTTATTTATGCAGATATCCTTCCATCAATCACTGCATGATGGGTCAGTTTATTTTTTATGGTATTTTCTTCTCTTCTCCATTCTTGACCAAATCCTTGATTCTTACCTCTTTGAAGCGTTTCTTTGGCAACCCTGCCTGAAAGTAAGATTTCCAATCTCTGGGAAATATAGTCATTTTACACTGATTATGTCTGCCATGTATGCTTACTATTTCATGTACTTACATCTTATTTCTCCACATCAGTGGTTCTGAACCAGGGGTGATTTGTACCCGCCAGGGGACATTTGGTAATATCTGGTGATATTTTGGTTTGTCATGATGTCAGGGTGAGGTTCTGGCATCTGGATACCAGGTTTGCTGCTAATCATTTTATAATAGACAAGGCAGTCCCCACAACAAAGAATGAACCAGCCCCAAATATCAATATTGCCAAAGTCAAGAAACCATGCACTAGATAAGTTATAAGTCCTCCAGCTTAGCAGCTGAAGGACAAGTGCCCATTGAAATACAAACCTGGAAAATACCCAAAAAGAATGTTGAATATGTGGTTAGACTGAGAGTGACCAGTCGCAATCTTTCCACCCATGATTTCATTATTCTAGGACACAAGTTACGTTATTCAATAACACTCTGTGGAAACTTCATGACTCCTGGCCTGTGTAGGTTCTGAAAGGGTCTTATTTTCATTGTGGTCCATGAATTTTTTTTGCAGAGACAACCCATTTTGAAACACATTCATCCAAGCAGATGCCTTGTGAGGAAGAGTGACTGGTGAGGGCTTACCCATAAACTGTCTCTACCCTCCGTTTCCGCTCTGTGGTTTGTTTCTGAGCTGCACCGTATGCTGCTGATTGAACACCCTGAAGACGCAGAGTTAGCATCACAGCCGTTTCTTCTTTGTTTCCGGCAGTTCCATAGGCAGTAACGTTTGCGAGGAGATCAAAAGAATTAGCTATTCCCTGCCATAAAATATAGAAAATGTCACTAAGGAAAATGGAAAGAGATGCCTGAAACTGAATATTCTGTGCCCAAGACCTTTCTCTAGAGATTTGGAACTAAAGAAACACCTTCCTTGGGGATGCTTGTCTTCCTACATATCGAGATGATAGGTGCATTGCAACAGAATGCTTGGGAAATCAATGCAATTGTTCAAACCTAGTAGGAAGTAACTGTTCTCCTGTTATCAGGTCGCTTCTCGAAAAACTATGGATGAATACAGCTCTGCCTTCCTGTCCCACATTCTGTCCTTTCTGTCATTATTTTTCCTGTATGTGTTGCTTTTCTTGTTCACGGTCTCCCTCTTCTGCTGTCTGCTATTCTCTTACCGTAAATATCCATTGTTAACCAATTGAGTAAAACAACAACTATATTAAAAAATAGTAAAATGAATAGAGTTAATCAATATGGTAAAAGAATCTGGTGAAATATCAGAGACTTCATGTATTGGGCCAGAAAAGAACATCTGTTTTCACCTGTTTACCTACTGAATTAAGCCAAATACATATACGTCTGTGGGCTTCTAGACTGAGGAACTTTTAGGGGGTGGGTGGAAGGAGAGAGAAGCATAGTATCCTCAGTGCAGACTCACAGGCCCTCTTTTGGAAATAGTTTTAACTATTAAAATCTCTCCGAACCTCCCGTTCTCCTAGTGATTTGGATACTTATTCTGTATGTGCTCCCTTCTCCTTCAAAAATGAACTAGGATTCCAGTGATCTGGCCTGCCAGCCAGATGATTGAGAGGAAACCCTGGGAGCCATTTGTGATGGTTCTCAACCACCCTTGTATATTAGAATCATTTGACAAGTTAAACTATATAGACAATAGGGCTCTAACCTCAGAGATTCTGATTCATCAGAGACCCAGGTATACGTACATTTTGTACAGCCTTCCAAGTGTTTCTAATGTATGGTCAAGTTTGAGAATCACCAAGCATGAAAAGATATTAAAATATTAGAAAGGATTTCAAACCTTTAAAGAGAGTGTTTCATTCCCATTTCCACACCTATTTGAGAGCCTCACTAAGGCAGAGCAAATCCATTTATTGTTATTCTGATAATTTGTGAAATTCAGCTAGTAAAACACACACTAGAATGGCGATTTGGACATTTTCTTTATACCACAGAGATCTGGGCTTCATAGAAATATGTGTATTTAACTTGGGCAGCCAAGACTTTGAATGGCTGATAGTTCATGTGACCATGATGTTGACTTAAAGCTAATTATGCATTTATAGATGGTTAGTACAATTTGCCAGTAGTTTTCTCAGGACAAGTCAATATGTAAAAATCAAAATCGGTTATAAGAGATTTAGTATCTGAATTGACCACTTGAGGGATATTTTCTGACATTCAACACATTTAGTATTAAAGAAAGGCATGCTCAACTGAGATTCAGAAAAAAAGGAAATTTTTTAATGCCATGACCTATGAGTTATTAAAAGATATAAAGCTGCATTAATTAAAAATGTTGTTCCTGTTAGGGAAATAAGAAAATAGGTGAAACGAAGAGAGCAGAGAGTGTAAGAACTAAATTCATGTGTGTGGGATGCCCAGCTCCAGGGCTGCAATAGGGCTAATGGTCACTTCTCCACCCAATTCACAAAAAAATTGCAAAATAGTACACAGAATTTCTATACACACCTCACTATGTTTTAGTTATCACATTGCATTTTGAAAAGTAGCATTTTAAATTAGCGGGTATCTAACGAATAAATAGGGCTCGTACATATGGTTCGTATTTGGAAAAATATCTACCACACCACATATTGAAAAATGTTGCGAGAGTCTTAAGTATATTCTATGTCTGCCCCTTCTCATGCCCAGTCCACAAGATGATGACGCTATGAAACTCACCTGGACTTCACAGTCTCTGGAAAATTTATTTTTGCCAAGTTGAGAAGAATTAGGGTTGATTTCTAAGAATGAAAAATAGAAGAGAAGCTGGAGAGAGTTACTTCCTCAAGGTCAGGAACTATTTGACCTTACAAGATGAAAAAACGTCTCCCCATTTTTCTTCTCACATTCCTGTAGCATCAAGTATCTAAACGTGAGACAGGATCAAGTTTTCTAAAAAAAAAAAAAAAATGTTTTGGAGACCCAGGGAAACAGAGTAACATTAATGAAGAATGTTTACCTTCAAATGTTCCTGAATATTTCTCTCAAACTCCTTATACCATCTCTATAGACTATTCCCTATACTAGCCACGGTCCCTGTTTTATTATATAAAACAGTGTAACCTATCACCAGCATTGATGGGCAAGAATTCTTGACATGATTTTTATGGCGTGTCCCCTGCCACCTTTTTTGACTACTGTTGTAGGTTGGGCTAAGGCAGTGGTTCTCAAACTCTGGTGTGCATCAGCACTGCCTGGAGGGCTTGTTCAAACACGCTGCTGGGTCCCAGCCCCACAGATTTCAATTCAGTAGGTCTGGGCTGGGGCCTGAAAATTTGCATTCCTGACAAATTCCCAAACATTCCACTCTCCTGGCTGACACGGATGCTTCTGCTTCTGAAGCAAAGACAACTCTTACCCAACTTCATTAGTCTCTTCTCCTACCTGAAAGTGAAAATATCCAGTTATCAACTTGCACTCATTTCCTGACAGGACCATTTACAGAAGAAACCCTTGCTTCCTTAGCTTTCCTCAAAGCCACGTGGCATGAGGGCAGACACTTCAATAAGCCCCTTCTAGCATCTTCTTACTGAGACACCGAAGCTTCCCAATGGGAGGTGCACTTTGCTGCAGCACATTAATAAACCTAACACTTTGGACGTCATATGCATTCCTGGTGGTCCGCAGGCACTGGGATTTATCAATACTTACCCGTGCGTTCTTCCTCTTCATGTGTGAAGTTTGACTTTCCCTTACTTGGAGCCAAACCAGGTTGAGGGGTACGAAGGTAGCTTCCAATTGGATAGGTCCAATAATTTTGGGGTGGTCAGTCAGTGGCATTCATCCTCATCTGTGGAATGGAGCAAACAGTTCATAATCAAACCAGCTGAATGTATACGCTCCACCTATCCATTGGCAGTGGTGCCCAAGACGTTTCTGTGGACTGACAGCATCAGAAATATTTAGAGATAATTGTTGAAAATATAAATCCCAAAGTAAATCTCAGACCCAGTAAAACGAATTTCAGAGAAGTTGGGACTCAGAATCTGATGTTTTCAGAAAAACGCTGGGTGATTTCATTCAGCATACAAGTTTGGGAGCCACTGATAAGGACAGCTGGACTGAAGAGATAAGAGATTTTCCTAAGATATTAAGAGCTTAAAAATTATCAGAGTGTATGTTCTTTGGGAGAATTCTTAGCAGTAACAGCCTGCTGTGCACAGAGGCAATAATTCTCCAGTATCATAGAGATAATCAAAATGGGAATAGAAGATTAACCTGTTCATACAATGTCAACATCTAGGACAGGGACTGGATAAATGGGAAAACTCAACTGTTATGCTGTTACGATTCCCATTTGTTTCCTGGGTTTTAATTTGATAATGTGCACAGGCTTCTCTATCTGCTTAGTAACGTTTCCAACTATGGATGGCCTTGGGCTTTGATTGAAAACCCTGGTCTATTAGGCTGTTATTGCAGAATGAGTTAAGACTCTAAGGTGTGGACTACTTTCAACATTCACTGTTATTTTTTTAAAGCAACCAATAAAAGAGAAAAATCAATTGTAGGCCTGGTGTCACATTTCGGTTCTATGACCTGATTTCTTCCTGGCATCTTTGCTCACTTCAGTAGGTTTTCTCTAGAATTTCACGTCATATTCTAAGGAACTGGTTCAATTTTGCTGCAACTAACTCTGTTCTGATTTTTGAAGGCTGTTACTCTATTTGGACTTACCGTTGCAATCTTCTGTGCCATTTGTAAAATTCTCCCTTCCAGGACATGATATAAATCCTGTGTCAGTGGTAGATTCATAACCCTTTGTGATGTTATTGCACGTTGCATTTGGGGGACAAGTAGTGGAGACATTTTCACAGTCACAACAACCGTTAGAGTGGAGGAGAGGATAGGAACTCTGTTTAGACCCTGGTCTGCCTCAAGTCAACTTGAGTCTTGGTTACTTGAATCCTTTTATGTGCTGAGTGTGACACTCGGCAAATGGTACTCACTTTGTAAACATTTGTTCAATGGATGATCAATGAACATGATTGGTGTTGCCAGCTTATGTTACTAGAAAAAAAAATTTTTCTTTCAGCAGGGACTCAAACTCTTTTGGAAAACATTGGAGCAATCCTCTTGAACTGTCCTACTCAAGGTGTGGTCTCTGGACCAGCAGCATCAGCATCACCCGGGAGCTTGTTAAAAATGCAAATTTCCTGGCTCCACCTCAGCCCTACTGAATCTAAGTCTGGGTCCTGGGCTAGGAATCTTTATGAACAAGCTCCCCAGGGGATGACGATGATGCTCAGGCTTGAGAACCTCTGCATCTCAGCTGCTTCTAGAACAAAAGAGTTCTCTGATGAAAACCCTAAGAATTTTTAATAAGACTTGATTTAGAATTTCTTGACCTTTATTTCATTCTTTTACATCAACTCAGTGAGGTGTCATGAGTCACCCTGTCACTATTTAAAGCCATGGTTTTCCATCAGCCAAAATTCGCAGCTTCATATTGGACTTCTTACACCTCAGATTGTTTTCAACGCCAGTTCTATTTCTAGTTCTTCCTTCTTTATCACCTCACCAAACCTATGACTCATTTTCTCTCTCCTCATGAAGCTTTCTCTCTAATCCCCTCCATCTCCTCTCCTTTTCCCAAGATCCAAGTCCCTTTCATATCTTCTTATCCATTGTCCTATCTCACACCCTTTCTCCATGATGTCTGGAAGCAGATGGCTATGATTCAGGGGGCAGATTTATTTGTATAAGATTTAATTTTTAAATTACTTTTAATTTCATTAGTTGTGATATTGAAACTTTTGTATTTAATCCAAATGAGATAAAATTATAAAGAGATTCATCCTCTAACATATGATAAAGTAAATAAAAATTTTTAAAAATGTGTGCCAAAACATGCATCTAAATTGTTCACCTGGGAGATTATGTACTCATTTAAATAAAATCACTCCATCTAATATCTTTTAATTCTTTTCTCTTCCTTTTATTTTCCTTTTTATTTTTCTGGTCTTCTTCCTTTTTTCCTCCCTCGTCACACCTATACAATTTGTCCTTGGACTTTATTACTGAGAAAGACAAGAAAATTCACCTCATTTTCACTTTTTCTTCCAAATAGTATTTTTGAAAAGAAATAAAAGACATACCATCTTCAACTGAAGAAGAAACAACACTTTGAATACCATTTTGTATGATTTCTGACATTTCACTTTGACCAACCACCTGGGGAAAGGATGAAATGATCTGAATCCATTGAGCCCCTATGTAAGCCCTGAGTCCTGAACTCACTAATGCGTTGCTTCTGCAGGCCTCTGAAGAAGTGTTCTTCATTGCTGGTGTGCAATAGAGAAGTCATCTTATTTCCAACATTATGATCAGTGTTTGAGTCGGAGGAAATAGAAACAACACTTATTGTGCACTTATTCTGGCGAGTACTGAAATAGGCAGTTTACTGGAGTTATCTTACTTAATCATTGAAGCAGGCCTCTTCATACAGTAACTCTTAAAGCCATTTTAGTGACCAGGAAAATGAGGTTCAAAGAAGTGAAGTCACTTGCCCCTGGTCTCCCAGCTGGTAGACTGCAGGACGGATAGAGTCTGGCATACTAGGGAAAAACCTTCATGGAGGCTATTACAGCACCATGTTTCAATGTGCACGCGCATGATTGTGGACACACAACAGCAGTTGTAATGGGGTCTCATTTTAGGTTTTCCCAGGAGAAACTACTGATGGATAATTCTGGTCTTTAGATTCCATGTAATTTTCAAATTATGTACAAATATTTTGCACCCTCTTATCTTCCTTAACAGCTATAAATCCATATCCTTTCTGAATCTAAATCAGCTTCCATTTTAGCGAGTCATGGAATACTCAAATGCAAATACCGTAGATTTACTTTCCAATGAAAACCTATACATGCTCATTTGATTAAGGTGTTATTTTTAGGGAAAAAAAGAAGTATATTCAAGTAGACAAAAGAGCCATATATATTCTGCAAAATATTGCAAAAATGTTACCTATTGTAGCTGCCCCTCTATGGCCGCAGGAAGTGAGGAAACAGTGAGATTCCTCTCTTCTGGTTATAAAGAGTGAGTATCAGAAGCATTTGAAGGGTCATGATTTTTACATAATGGAAACAATGGACAAAATGCCATTTTGCATTATTTTGTAATAAAGTTATTTATTAATAAAGGAGTGAAGCAATGTGCCTTCTCTCATTTTGCCATTAAGAATCTAGTTAAATGAAGCTTTGATTAAAATAACGCCTATCACTACTAAGCATTTATCACACATAAGGCATCCCACAAAATGACATTCAGATGTTCTATTTATTTTATTGCATTTCCTCAAAATAGCCATAGCATGTAAATATTATCATTCCCATATCAAGTTGAGGAAGAAGCAACCTAGAGAGGTTCTATATTTTCCCCAGGTCATCTCTTGGTATCCATGGAAGCAGAGGTTCAAACTCACGATTGTCTACCTGTAGATCAAATAGCATTGGCCTCCATTCTCTGTGTGATATTCTCTTCATTACTTAAGAAGCTCACTTACCATCTCTATGCCACACTTTCTCCATCGGAAACAGGTTGAGGACAATGTTTGTCTTTCTTACCTCCAAATGGTTGTAGGATAATATAAAATCACACACAGGGACTGTGTTGAAAACCCAGTGCTGTAGAACTGCAAGAGATACTAACCACTTCCTTCACCATCAACAAACCTTGGGTTGAACACTTTTGAATCTCAATGAAAGCAAGAAAGCAGTAGAGTCCTGAGAGAGAACAAAGATAATTTAGGTTAATAGCTGGCATCCACAAATGCCTTCTGGGTCTTGGAGTCGGCCTGGGGTTGACCTTTTTTGCCATCCTGCACATTGCAGAGTTCAGTACTGTCTCTTAGTTTCCGCCAAACCAGGTGCAGAAGTTCAATTAGGGAAATACAGTGTGCCACTGGCATAACTCCAAGATTTCCACTCTAGCCAACGGCCTTTCACATTTTTGATCGTGGAGAGACCATTATAAGAGTGGATAATTGGCCCTTGGGAATCAGATTCGATGTTTATTAAGGGACTGTTTCCTAGGAGTTTCATTCTTTAGAAAATAAAGTATTGCCAAAAAAAAAGCAAAACACAAAAGTTGGACAGAAACTCAAGAGTGAAACAGAGTCAACAATTAGAGGTGTATTCTTATTTAGTTGGGATTGTCACCAATGTCACATTTTAATGACACAGGATTTTAAGGTGCATGTAAGATTAAGTCTGGTGGCTAGTACTTGTGAAGTCTCAATTTTATGATGCCATCTTTGCCATTATTATTTCCTTGACCTTTTCCCTCCCCTCACCTTTACCTCGACACAAACACATACACACACACACAACCACCACCACCATCAACAACAGGGGCGCATGGATGACACAGGATGGATAAGGCGATGCTGCAGCTTAGCAGACTAAAAGAAGATGAGATGATAACAGTGATCTGAAGACAACTGTCTTTTAGGTTCAGCAGTTTATCTGCAGGCTTGAACTGCACGTTAGATCATTTTCTCCTTGGAGAGGGAATAAGCTGTTTAAGCCCTTACCCCAGAAAAGCAGCACTCCTCTTGTAGCCAGAGATTTGAGCGCTGTTTCCTGACAAAAGTCAGAGACACACTTGATCTCTTATTTCTCCCACCTGTTTCACAGAATCTTCAGCGATGATGGTCTAGTCATGTAAAACAATACACAATTTTCCTTATTACCAAAATGGCATGATCATTTTAGCAGAAAATGAGGTAAGCAAAGAGAAAAAAAAATGAAAACTGAGTCAACTGTAAGTTCATCTTTCAAAGATATTCCCTATTAATATTTTGGTGCTTTGTCTTCCAGCCAATTTTCCTCTTATGTAGATAAACATAAAAATTTCATTTCACAACGTTGGTATCCTATAATAGCTAAACTTAGTTTTTGCTCAAAAAATAGACTCCGATTTGATTTTTAATGTCTAGAGTACTTAATTTGAATTTATGATAATAGCTTTAACCAGCATCCTATTAACAGACACTTAAGAGTTGGGAAAATTTTCAATATTATAAATCAGCTTACATGGAAGTTCTTCTTTGGTTCATCATGAATTGGACAAGGTCCCATTTTTCTCAGACAACAGTGGGGAAGGGCAAGTCGGACCTGATTCCAATAACCTTGTGACGGCCTTTTCCCCAGTTAAGGACTCTTGAATCACAAATATCTCCACAATTTCCAGCATAATAGTTAGAGCTCCGCATACCACTATCTCTGTCTCCTCAAACAGCCCAACATCTTCACCAGCTCCTGTGGCCCCAGAAAAACCACGGTGACACCAGGGACCTCTGCTACAGCAACCAGTTTTTCTGGAAACCACTCCAACCTGGAAGGAAGAGAATAAATCCCCCTTTTTCTGCCTCTGTTTTATGTTTCCTGTGTGACATGAGCTCTGCCATTTATACTTGTATGACTTTCCAGGGCTGCTGTAACAAAATAGCACAAAGTGGGTGACTTAAAACAAAAGAAATTCAATCTCTCCCAGTTCTGAGGCCTAGAAATCTGATATCAAAGTATCAGCAGGCGCTTCCTTGACTCCCCCAGCTTGCGGTGGTGGCCGCTAATCATTGGTGTTCATTGGCTGCAGCTGCAACAGTCCAATCTCTGCCTCTGTCATGAAATGCTGTTTCCTCTCCAACCAGTCATATTGGATTAGAGTCCACACTAATGACCTCATCTTAACTTGATCACATCTGCAAAGACCCTCTTTCCAAATAAGGTCACATTCACAGCTTCCAGGGATTAGAACATCAACATATCTTTTGGGAGACACAATTCAACCCATAGCAATAGCCTTGTTCCAAGTCAGGAGAGGTGGGTTTGAGTGTGGGAGACAATAAGTTTATGAGGTGGTTGCAAAACCTAGAAGACTCTGCCTCAGCCAGAGTCTCGTGTGTGTGTGTAGTTGTGCATCTTGCAATTCCCAAGTCAGTAGCCATGTAAGCCTTTCATTTTTTTATCTTAATATATTTTATTTAACCCAACATCTCCAAAGAATTATCATCTCAACATGTAGTTAATATATAATTATCATTGAGGTATTATACATTCACATTTTTATATAAAAGCTTTGAAACCCATTGTGTATTTTACACTTACAGCACATCTCAATTTGGACTAGCTCCATTTTAAATGCTCACTGGTGACATGCAGCTAGAGTCTACCAGATAGGAAAATATGGTTTAAAAAAATAGATTTTATTTCTTATAACGTTTTACAGTTATAGGTTTATCATTTTAGGTTTACAGAAAAATTAAGTGGAAATTATAGAGAGTTCCTATATATACCCTAATCCCCCCCAACATAGTTTCCCTATTATTAACATCTCATTAGTAATCTATATAACTTATATAACATTATTACTGTAACATTATTAACTACAAATTATTAACTTGAGTGTGGTACATTTGTTATAATTCCTGAACCAGTCCAGATACCTTATAATTAATGAAAGTCCATAGTTGGAATTAGGGTCACTCTTTGTGTTGCACATTCTACGGGTTTTGACAAATGCATAGTAATATGTATCCGCCATTACAGAATCATATAGAACTATGGTTTCACTGCCCTAAAATCCCCTTTGCTCCAGGGCCATAGAGGTGTGTAAGTGTGACCTTTGTCTTAGTCATAGATGTTTGGGGTGATGGGGAATACAGGGTCTCCTTCCAGCTAGTATCCTCTGCTTTAGGGTGAGGAAAGGGAGGAATTTCTCACAACAGCATTAATAATGGAGGAAACCAATGTTGAGGGTGCAGAAGTGGATCATCACAACATATTGATTCCGGAATTAACATGGTTAAAAGAACTGAGGAAAAGGAAAGGAGGTCAATTTTTAGAAAATCAAAATGCAACATTATTTCTGCATTGATCTTGAGTTACTGATTTGGAATCTTATAAATTCAGCATGACTATTGATTCCCCAGGCAGGGACTCATGGTTTTGTGGTGTTTCTGCACTCATGATTGGTGTGCAGCCATGCATGGGTCACACACAGAATGTTCTGTGGCTACCCTGGGCCCTGGGTGTGTGAGTCTGTCCCTCCCTATCTTGCACTTTGGAGGCATTGATGGTGGATTGTTCTTGTCTGAGCCCTGAGTGCCATGGGCCCTGTCTGTCACCTTCACCTTACACCTGACATCGCCTCCTCTGATGCAGTTCATTTGCATCACTGCAGAGGTTGTTCATGCAAATGGCTTGTTGACTCAGGCTTGGGACCCAATCTAGCCAAGAGCAGATGGTCCCTGGAACCTTGTTATCAATGGACATGGATGAAATCATAGAGTTTATGGATACCAAATAAAGGAAATGTGCATACCTCACTAAGACTCTATACACTCGTCCTTGGAGATTACATCCTGTGAGAGATGCATAAACACAGTCTCCTCCTTTCTTCCTTTTCAGGCACCTGAGAATGGCATCAAAGTAGACATGGTTTCATGTCTCCCCATCCCACACAGCCTTACCTGTGGAAATTTGTACAGTTCCAGCAGTGTTCCAATCTGGGCAGAAATTGCACATGTTGTTCCAGTAAGGGCTGCTAGAGACTTGCTCTCTCTCCTACAGGTGTAATTTGGGATGTCGTTGCCCAGCCCTGAGAGCCAAGTGAGTGAACTCTCCAGTGTCCTCTGTTCATAGTGCAGGACATTATAGAGATCAACTCCCAAAGATATGTTGGGTAAAAAATGGTGGTTTCTGTTGATTTCCTCAATGGCAAAAACCAAGGCCACAACATACTTATAGTTCTTGTACTGAAACCTGCTGAGACGGATGGGGCTCCTTAGAGAAAAGACTCAAACCACAATTATCTTCAAATCCAATGTAATCACTTAATTAAGGAAGAATGCCAAGCCAACTCATTCCATCTGTGGCAACAGCTCTCCTGAAGTCTTAGAATTTATAGCTAAATCAAGTAACATCACCTGGGCTCTGGAACATCCTTACTGAATTCCACACACATGGAGAAAAGTGATGAAGTTGATGAGAAAAGTTTAATGAATGGAAAAGCAGATCACATTCAGAGTGCGTTTTGTAAATGGTTCTTTGGTTCAGGATCCAAAATGCTTGTTCATTTGAACACATCATCAAATGCTTCAGAGAACAGCAATAATATCAACATGAGATTGGAGATAGCCCTGGGGAGGAAGAGTAATTACAACTGAAAGCTCTGGGACAAGCAGAGAAGCACAGCATCTGTGGGTTGAGAATGGTGCAGCAGAAGGCTGGCAATCAAACTGCCTAAACTTCTGCCCCATGAAACTCGTGTATTTGCCACTGTCAACAACAAGGCAGCTAGGAAGAGCTTCAGAGCTCCCATGAAGAAGGAATCACCGTAAGGCAGGAACATCTGGGAGAAGTTTGAAGGAGTTAAAACTGAAAACACTTAGGAGTCTAAGAGACACAGCCTTGTACAGTTTAAAAATTGAAAATGTGATTACCAAAACTGACTCAAATAGAAAATAAAGAGAGAATATTATACAAATGTGGCCATGTGGTTTCAAGAGAACATTTGAGAAAAAAATTCCAAATATCCACCAGGCCTGGAAGAATTTACATGGGTCGTTGCCTGCACGCCAACTTGGCCAGGAACAAGGTCTCCTGAGCTGGTGTGAATGGAGAGCAGAGGGCGAAAAGAAAAGCATTCAGCCTTTCGTCCTGCAATGAGAACAAGCTCTCCCTCCAGCATCCAGGTGCCTGAAGCTGCGGGGACACATGAGTTGAGCTTGACTTCTGCCCCCAGGAGACTCACCCCAGACCTTCCCTGACAACACACGTGTCATTATAAATAACATGTCAGTACATTTGAACATTTAGATGAAATTGACAAATTGCCAGGAAAATGAAAGTTACCAAAACTGTCTCAAGAAGAAATGAGAAATCTGAATAGTCCCATATCTAAAGAAGAAACTGAATCCATAGTTTAAAACATTCCCACATTTCATCGTGGCCAACACCGCTGCTGGCAAATTCCACCAAACATTCAGGAGAGAAATAATACACATTGACTCTAGCTCTTCCACAGAACAGGAAAAATGGAAAAACTTTTTGATTTATTTTATGAGAATAGCTTAACTTTGCTACAAAAATCTTACAAGGTCATTACAGGAAAGGAAATTTACAAGCCTCTTTTTTTCTGGAACTAAACTCATGTATTCCTAAAAAAAATTAACCTTCCAAATCCAGCTACATATTTGAAGCAGCCCACATCATGACCAAATTTGCTTTAAGCATTGCCATTCAGTGTGCTACTTCCTGAAAAAGGAGAAATAATAATCTGGGTAACTGCGGTTATTATCTATTATATACATCATGTATAATCTACTATAAACAGAACTGGTCATGTTCTGTTTGTTGGCCTGGGTGGTGTTAACACATGTGTACACTTTTTGATAACTTATCAGTCTTTACACTTGGGTTTGTGCTCTATTCTGATTGTATGTCATATTTCAACAAATATGTTTATTAAAAAGAGAAAATGAAAGCACAACAACGAATGAAAACCATAACAGTTATCCAATTGAGAAGTGTCCAGAGGACTAACCAGAAAGTTGGGGGAAAACAAACCGAAACAGACCTAACAAGTTAAAATGCAGAGTTATTTAGAGTCAATACAAACCGGAAATTTACCTTATTGAAGGTGAAATTGTAGAGATATACACATGTGCATGTGAGTATTCTATCATGTATACATACATGTATGTGATATACATAGATACATGCATTATATATATGTATGAGTGTTTGTGGAAACACACGCACATATGCTTCTCTCTATATATAGAACTTATAGGGGGAATATTTATCTGTGTGTGTGTGTATCTATACATATACATACGGCTGCTCTGGAGACGGAGGGAGGGACAGATGTTTACTGACCACCTACAAGGTTTCTCAAACTTAATTTTTCCAACATTTGAAATGTCATTTGTTTAAACTTAATATATGTTTCAATAATACATTTGTATTTTAATGTGTTATACCAGTATAATCCCAGCATTTTTAATTTGTTCATTAATGGCAGAATTCTCCAGCTTGTATGCATTCTCTTGATGCTGTGATGTAATAGGCTGGGCGCTGACAGCCTGCCTTTTGTATTCCACAAACCTCAAGTTTGTGGTCTCTCTCTGGCCTGCGGATTTGGACCAAGTTTCTGCACGTGCTCACTAGCTGTCCTCCAAAATTCACTCTAACCACCACTGTTGGGAGCATACACAGGGAAGAAGCCGTAGGGTGGAGGCGTGTGTATGTGAGGCACGCAGAGCACTGGGGGTGCCTAAGGGCCAGCTGGGGAGATCCATGGGTGAGGCATACCCCACAAGTCGTGGGAGACTTCTTGATGGAGTGCTCAGTGCAGTTACAGGATCCACATCCTTTAAAGCCCTCTAAGAGTACCTAGCTGCCAATGCCCCCAAACTCTTCAACCCATCCACACTCATATTTTTGTGCTCCAACAGAGGGCTGGAACTTCTCTTCTTGAAACCTGGACTTCCACAAAGGCCCTCTCCTCTGTGTGTCATGATATAAGACAGTGTTTTCAGGGGTTTCCATGCAGCAGCTGAAAGGAGCTTGAGCTGGTTCACGGGCCACTGCAGGGTCCAGAGCTGGGACCGAGGTCTGTCTGCCTATTACCAGATGCATGGCTGGGTGAGACTCCCTCTGTGTCCCTTGGCATATGGTGCTGGATCCCACTTCTCCCACAAAGGCACTTTTGTCTATGGATGGATGCCAAAGCATTGTTAGTGCAGGAGTAGAAAAACAGGAGGTATCTTATTCCACCATGATGCTGCTATCACTCTGCTTTGAATTACAGAGATTCAAATTTGACTCAGTTTTTCAGGAGCCTGCTATTTGCCTACAATTCTCTACAACCTCAGACCCTCCCAGACCCACTCTATGAAGGACATAGAAAGAATGTCCTCAGATCTACTTACAAGGGCCAGGCAAATAAAAGCCAACAAATTGGTTCTGGTCATTCTGCTAGGAACAGAGGGCAGTGGACGTCTCATATATTCTGGTTTGGAAGCAAGACTTCTTGTTCTCTGTGGATGAATAAACAACAAGAAAAGAGAGCTTGTGGTAGGTAAATACATGCTTGATTCATCTGAAAAGTTCATTTCCTCCCCTTCAACTTGAAGGTTAGTGTAGGGAGAGAGCACGAGTAGTTTCCACTGTTCACCTTCTCCCTTAATATTCGGAACAGAGAATCAGTTTTATTTTGGGTGGCAATTCAACAAACTAAAAGATAAAATTCCTAACCTTCTTGCAGATAAGAGTGACCAGACCAAATTCAGGCCAATGATGTGTGACAAAAAGTATGGAGTGGGGGTTTGTGGAAGCTGCACAGATGGAACTGACATAGATGGGAGGGCCTGCATTAGACACATGTGACACCAGCCCACAGGTGTTGTAGGTATTATCTCATATACACCTGACGATGTTCCTAGAAAGCTGTTTTTAGCACCATCCCCATTGTGCAGGTTGGGAGACTGGGGATATCTTGAGAGGCACAGTGGCTTTTCCAGGACACAGAACTGGTAGGATAAAAGAGGTGTGACTTCAGCTCTGTCTCCTCAAAGCTGGCCACTGGTTCCACTCCCAAGGAGCTGTGGGGAGGGTGGTGATGGATAACTGTGTACAGTGATGGAGATGACATGGGCAAGGAGGGAGAGTAGCCAACAGCCTAGCGGGGGATTGGGTGGGTCTGATTGAAGGAAGGGGCCAAGTAATAGAACCTTCAAGAAGTGACCTCACTTCCTTGGTGACAGCCCCCAACAGAACTTAGAACTCTGGTTACCAGGCACCCACACTGTAACCACAGCCTCCTGTCCAGTTCATTTGAGTGGAGACACTCGACACAGCAGGATGTTCTCGTGTTGTCCCGTGACTTTCCGAGGCTCTGGCCTCCGGAAAGCCAAGAATGAGAGCATATTAAGTGGCTGCCATGTGGCTCTCACCTGGATGGAGAGGGACAGGCATAGGGTCCAGTCCCAAGCCAGGGTGTCTTGGGTGAGAAGTGTGGAGGGAAAGGCCAGGCCTCTGACTCTGTTGCCCAATTGCCTCCCCCAGTGCCATCTCTTCTCTGGTGGGAACCTGCCTGGACCCAGGGCAGGATTTCTGGGAGCTCCTGCACTATCCCTGCTTCAGCATTAAGCTGGCCTCTCTGCATCTCAGCTTGCCTGGCACGGGGCTGCAGGGCCACGCCTACCTTCTCCAGGTCCAGCTGGAGCATCCACGGCCCATTGAGGCAGAGCTGGAAGGTGAGGGGACTGCAGTCTGGGATGACAATTTGCAGAGTGTTCGGAGGCTTGGTTCACTTCAAGGCAGTGGGGTCTTTCCTGGCTTTGACAGGCACAGGGGAAGTCAGCTACTTGAGTGACACTGTTTCTTTCTCCTGCTGCAGTACCATCTCCAGAGCTCCCTCCAGCTCCAGCACCAGAGCAAGGGCCAGCTCCCTGGCTAGATCCAGCTCCAGCTCTAGTTCCACCACCTGTGCTAGAGCTGGAGTTAGTGTCACCTCCATCAGTCCCTCCAGGGCCAGAGCCACCACCAACATCAGCTCCAGCCCCAGTGCCAGCTCCTGAGCTGGAGCCAGCTGGACCATTGGCTCCAGGGAGAATCCTCCCTCCACCTGGAGAGATAACAGCAGAGCCAGATCCAGTCCCAGAGCCCACCTGCCCCTGGGACGTGACCATCAAGAACCTGCTGAGGGAGGAGAAGCCTGACTTCTTGGAGTTCCCTCCCCGGCTGGTGGCAGAGCAGTTGACACTGATGGATGTGGTGAGCAGCGGGGCTCTCAGGGCAGGTGGGGCCAGCCTTCCCTGTGCCATCAGCTGCCCCAGACCTGCCATTTCCTGATCCAGAATCCCATGATCTCGGTCCAACCTCTTGCTTCCCCACTTACCCTCATGTGACCTGAGCAGCCTTCTTAACTCCCAAGCCTTTGCTGTCCTCATGTGGACAGTAGGGATGGACTTTGAGAGCAGCTGCCATGCAGAGTGGCTGTGCAGATGGGTGAGGTGGAGCAGAGAGGAAGTTGGGCAGAGTCTGCGCTTTGGTGGGGGAGGGGAGCACACTGAAGTGCTGTCTCGTCCTTGGGTAGTTCACTCATTTGCCCAGGAGGCCTCAACAGCCTCAACACTAATTAGGCACTTAATGTGTACATGACTACAAGGCAGACAAACAAAGCCCATGGTTGTTGCTGCCTTGGGGGAATGTGCATCTGAAAGAGGAGTCAGACCCCAGGATGGTCAGAATGGGTGGAAGATGCCCCTAGAGATGGTCATGCAGGAGCTGAGTTCTGGTGCTTGGAGGAAGTGAGACTGGGCGACGAGCAAATGCCACTTCCCTGCGCCACAGTATGGGTTCCTGGGTCATCCTGTGCTGGGTGCCCTCAGGGGACACAGGCAACACCCAGGGACTCCCACAAGCCTCAGGTCGCATTCTCAGATTCCTGAGCTCCAGCTCTCACCACTGACCTGGCCTGGGACTGGGGGCTGCGGATGTTGAGCTGGGCTGTGGCAGGGCTGGGTGACAATCCCTGTCCTCCCCAGGAGCTCTTCAAGACAGTGAGGCCCGACGACTTCCTGGACTCCATCTGGTCCCAGTGTGACAACAGGGGCAATGAGCACCTGGCACCGACCATCCATGCCACCATGACCCACTTTAACAGAGTGGTCGAATGTATCATCACCACCTGCATTGGGGACCCGAGCATGACGGCCCAGGACAGGGCCAGGGTGGTGGAGCTCTGGATCCAGGTGGCCAAGGTAAGATGTGGGAGGCCTTGGGAGCCCCTCTCTGGAGTCGGGGGAACTGCCCCTTCTCCTTTATCAGCTCTCATGTTTGAAGTCCGTGGTCTGAGCCTTTGCACAATCGTTAGGCCCCTCCTGCCAGGCCTCGATGACCTGACTCCTGGTCCCAGTGGTGGGAAGTTCACCCCTTCCTGGGCTCCTTTCTTGGCTTGAGCTGAAATCCTCCTACCTGGAAGTATTCCTCATCAGGTTCCAGCTGTGCCTTTCCCGGGTTCCCTGAGCTGCTGTCTCATCCAGGACAGGAGACGTCAATGAGGCGACAGAAGCCAGAGGAAGCAGGGCTCCAGCTCCCCCTCACAGCTCATTCTCTTCCCTTCTCCAGGAATGCCAAGGCCTGAGGAACCTTTCTGCTCTCCACGCGATCCTCTGGGCTCTGGAGGGCCCCTCCATTCAACGTTTAAAAGAGACGTTGAGACAGGTGTCCAGGTGGGTAGGCCTCTCTCCATGCGAGCACCACCTGGGTGGACCAGACACCCCCCACAGGGCTGGCATTGCCCTTCAGTCAGTTGGGACCTCCTGGGAGACAGCAAAGCCTGGGGATAGGGTCTGACCTGGTGGGCAGGCTTGAAGTCTTTCTGAAAACTTAGGCCAGTGGTTCTGCTTCAGGAATCAGTTTCCCTAAGTGACAGATCATGGCTTGAACCAAATTGAAGATTTTCAAGTGTTTGCAGCAACAGAACTCTCTGTCCACGTGAAATTAAGACTGTTTAAAACACATCTGCTGAGAAAATAAGAGAATGGAGGCCCCAGGTGACAACAGGAGAGCCCCCTTCCCAGTCCCAGACACCTCAGGGCTCAGACGACACAGTGAAAATGCTCATCCAGGCTGTCTGGATCTTCTGGGTTTTCAAACAAAAGGGATTTACCCTCAAACCACTCCACAGTGTTTCTTTCCTTTTTTCCCTCCTCAGGAAGAACTGGCAAATACTGAAAAACATCATCGAAACATGCCACCAGGAGAGCAGGAAGCTTCTCAAGGAGGTGAGTGGAGGCTGGAGAACTGGAAGGACTGGAGGTGAGATGGGGAGGGACCAGGCAGGATGTGCTTTGGTAAGTTTTTCACTTAAGGTTCCCCGAGAAATAACGGTCTGTCTTGTCCAGCTGGACAGGAAGCGGGGGGTGTGAGCTGCAGGGGCAGGTGGGGACTGTTTGGGGCAGGAGGCCTTGGTCACGGGATACAGTGGTGTCGCCTGGACTGTTCCAAGAGGTGAGGAGCTGGCAGAATGAGCAGGTGTCTGGCTTCCATGCGGACCCATCAGCTGGCCCTCATCATCCTCCAGGCTGGCGGGTGGATGGAGTGGGTGGGGGTTCCTTTCTTCCTAAAGCAGCCCAGTCTGTCCTCAGGAAGCCAGGCCCCTGCTGCTCCTTCTGTCTTCACTGCACCTTGCAGGGGAGGGCACTCTGCCTGTCCCAGGGATGGACACTGTGAGGTCACACAGGCCTTGTGGACACAGGGGCTGCCCAGTCTTGGGCCAAATGGTGGATCTGGGACAGAACTGTGTGCTCTCTGGGACTGTGCACTCTAGCCCGATAGTGGTCACTGCTGACAAACCAGTGAGTCTCCCCCGGTGCCTTGTCGACAAGGATACGCCCCAGATGGCAATGAGAATTATCGAGGAACCTACAGATTCTTAATGGACCTTCCTGACAGATACTTAATGGCCTCCATCGAGGCCCTGGCAGGAGGTGCCTAAGGATTGTGCAAAGGCTCAGACCACAGACTTCAAACATGAGATTTGAGAAAAGAGAAGGGACATTAGAAGTTTCCAAGTGAAAAAGTATGCAAATGTCACCATTACACAGTGCCGTGGTCAACTCCTACACTGTCACTCAGATGTGGCACACGGGGGTTCCCTTCCTGAGTGAGTGAAGGAGGAGTTCTGTGCAGCGACCATCCTGAGGGGATCCTAGGGAGCTGAGGACTTTGGCATGGCCTCAGGTCCAGCCTGGTGTCAGAGAATCCCAGGGGGCTGGAAAACACAGCAGCCACTTGCATGGGACCCCAAGACACCTTGTGCCTCTCCATCCATGGCTCAGGTTGACCGAGGGCCTCAACACACCCCGAGAGTCCAGAGGACAGGACATTGGTCCGAGGTGTGTCTGGAGGAGGAGTGAAGGCTGGGGGCCAGGGCCTCTGGCTGGGAGGGGGAGCGGTCTCCTCTGTGGGCCCCTGAGCAAGTCACTGCCCCTCTGTGGGCCTCGGTCTCCTCATCTGGGAAATGGAGGGAGATGATCTGTGGTGCAGGCCTCACAGGGGTGATGAGGTAAAAGGGGGAGAGGAATGTGCAAGAGCTTTGTGCTCCTCCTCCTCGAGATGGGAGGGGACAGCACTGGTGACAGTCAGATGATACTGAGTCCTCAGGGGACCCTGGGATGCATGGGGAGTCCTCCCCACACTTTCCTGATGAGGAGAGAGGCTTAGGGGCCTGGGCAGGCCTGAGGGCACAGAGAAGGGAGTGTTGGAGCTGGGAGTGATCTAGAATCAGGGCACCCTGGAATGGGAGCAGCCATAGACACCAGATGTCCAGGGTCCAAGATCAGGGGCCTGGGAGACATGGGGAAGGGAACATGGCCTCCCTGAGCCTGTCCTTGACCCTGCAGGAGGTGTCATCTGTGAGGGCCACCCTGCAGATGGACCCCCAGGGAGCCCAGGAGAGACAGCTGCAGGTGAGGTGGCCTGAGGGGGAGGGTCTAGGTGTCAGAGGAGGGGTCACTCACCTCACGGCTGGAGGCCTCCCTAAGAGAGGGGTCCCTCCTCCTCCAGCCCAGCTCCAGGAGCCCAAGAGCCTGAAAGGCCTGCCCTGGAAGTGACCAGGAGGAGGCCTGGAAGGGCTGGGCCCAGGATGGGTTAGGGAGGGGAGCGGCAGGGACCACATACCCTGGGATTTGCCAAAAGCCGCCCCTGGGAAGTGACTGGGGAAGTTGGGTGGTCCTGGAGGGGGCAACTGGGGGGAGGCCGCTGAGGGTCCTAGGCTGTTCTCTGTGGGAGTCTGTGGTGGGCAGGAGGCTGGGGTGAAGGGATTTGGGGGAGGGTCCATGGGGGCACCTGAGAGGTGAGACTCATCTCACCACTCCCACCCTGATTTCACAGGGTGTCGTCCCCTTCCTGGGCATGTTCCTCTATCACCTGAAGCTGCTGGACATTGGGATGGAGGATGATCTGGAAGTGAGTGAGCCTGGAGGTGGGGCCAGAGAGCAGGATCCTGAGGTTTGGGAGGCGAGAGCCCTGCACTGGGACCTGAGCTGTCAGTACCTGGCAAACCTCCTCTCATGACAGCCCCATGGCCACCCCTGGGAGCTGGGGAGTCAGGCCCATCTTAGCAATGCGTGAATAGACGCTCCGCATAAGCCCCCCACCAGTCTACCTGGGCTGGTGAAGCTCATAGCTGCCTGCCTGCAGAGCTGCAGGAGGCTGTGTCTGAGATGGATTCAGCCTCCCCCTCGGGTCCTGCCCCTGGGGGAGTGCCATCAGCCCCTGCAAGTGAGGAAGCACTTCTGTGTTCCAGCTGTCCCTTGCTCCCTGAGGCCTCAGTCTCCCCGTCTGTCATCAGAGAGGGTGTGCTACAGAAGGTCTCTGGCTTCAGCTCCCCTGTCCCTCCTGCTCTGGAGCCCAGAGCCTGGCCCAGTGTCAAGTTCTCTTTGTGGAAGGTCTGCCCTCTGCTGGGCCCTGACATTCCTGCAGCCTGAGAAGGGGTGGGATGGGGGTTGGTTCTGGGCTTAGGGGGCTGTTTCTGATGGACATTGGCTGTCTCCCTTCCAGGGAAATCGGGTCAACTTTCAGAAATGGTGTGACGTGAGCAGCTATGGGGAGGGTGGGGATGTGGAAATCAGAGACCTCCCCTGGCAAGACTTTCTCTTCCTCATCCCTTGGGTCTTACATTTATTGGGAGAGTCAGATCCACAAAGCTGGGCATCCCATCACGTTGGCGGGTGCGGGAGGGGCTGGCATCAAGGACACCTTCCTGGATGAGGAACTAATTCAAGCCAACTGTGAGGACAGGCAAGTCCTGAATGGAGTGGGAAGTAAGGAGGGTTCCCGAGTGAGCACAGACCCCAGACCAGATCCTCACTCCGCACAAGTCCCTGGCAGCGTTGCCCACCCAAGCCCTGTCTGCATCCTGTCCTTCCTCCCAGAAACTCAAACTCATCCAGAGGATCCAGCTGCTCCAGCAGGCTGCAAATGCATATGACCTGGAGCCCGACGAGCGATTTGGGGCCTGGTTCCAGGCCATGGAGCCCATCAGTGTCCATGAGAGGTGAGGGGGACAGGAGTTGGGTGAGGGCAGGGCAGACTCTCTCTGATGGCCAGCTCCAGAGCCTGTGGCCTGGCTCGCTGATCAGCCACAGAACTCGTAGCGTGGTGACCCATGGGGCACCAGGACTCAGCTGCTGGCAGGCTCTGGGAGGGGCACCTGAGGTGTGGCTCCTGGTAGCTCACAGGTCCACTCTGTCCTGTAGCTACTGGGTCTCCTGCCAGCTGGAGCCCGCACACCAGAAGGCGAGCAAAATGCGGCTCTTCAGGAGAAAGAGGAACCGGACATCCTCCAGTTCAGGGCCGAGTGAGTGTTGGGACCAACAGCGACTGAATCCAGGGGCTCAGTACAGCTTCGGGCTAAGCATGGGACTGGATCCCAGCTCCACTGCTGAGCAGGCCTGGGACAGGCCGCTCCCCTCTCCTCTCTGGGATTCAGTTGCATCCTCTGAAATGGGTGATGCTAAATGATGCCTCCTGCATCAGGGACAAACGAGGTGCTGTTGATGGACTGAGCACTCGGTACAGGGTTTGGATCAGAGTGCAGGGGAACAGGGAGTTGTGCCATGAATCTCAGGAAGGATCCCCAAAATAGTCTGTTTCTTCTCTTCAGCCACCATGCCCTTGGTGATGAGCCGTCACACTCTGGAGACCACAAGTGCAGCTCCTCCTGACCAGCAGGGACACTGGCGCCCTCGGGGTGCACCGGGCCAGCTCTTCCCACCTTGAGTGAACGAGGACATCCTAAGACTTTCCCTGGTTTCCCCTAAATCCCGAGAGGGAGGGCACCACCCCCTCCCTCTCCCTGACATCATGACGCCAGCCACTGTTAACCCATTGGGGAGGAGTGATATTATTTCTTTAATAGTAAATGGTAGATTTGACTCTTACATTATATCCTGTTTCTTTCACAGCCTGGGTGTTGTGGTGTGGTTCTTTCACTTCTTATGCTCATGTAAATGAGACACAGAATCTCACTTTCCTCCTTGAATGAAGAACTTGTGTATGGTCACAGCTTATTGTATGTGGGAGAATGGAGGAGGGCCAGCCTCCTCCCTGGCTACTGAATGAAACTCTTAAGTCCCCCTTCCTCAGAGGACAGGTGCATTTCAGTGTGGTTCACCTGGGCCAGGAGCAGAGACAGCCCCTCAGATCTCCCTGGATGTAGAGGTTGGAGGGACTTTCCCAGGCAGAGCAACAACCACTGAAATGTGGGTGTCTTTCAAATAGCACTTACCAGGACCATGTCCTTCCCCAGGACAGCGGCTGTCTTTCTACAGCTTTCCAGGAAGAAGGAATGTTTTTTGCTTCTCTTGTTGATGTTTCTTTGATCAGATATTGGAAATTGCCGTTTTCTAACCAGTCTCTGGATTTGCATCAACACTAAATGAGGAAAAATGTAAAAAGATAAAAGTTTGCATGTGGAACAGACAAGGCCAAAGGAACACCATGTGCAGATGGACTAAGGGCCAACAGGACATCCCCATCAGGCCGCCTCTAGTCCTCCCTGTTCACCCTTCGCCTAGACTGGAAACCTGGGATCCTGGCCCATGCCCTAGGAAGTCCTTTTCCCGCTTGTTTCATATCCAGAGGGAAAGATTCATGATGCAGCTTTCAAAGCTACAACAGGACTTTGTTCCGTAAACCTCACTGCTCCCTGTGAACTAGGATTTCCAGCATCCCCGCACATCCTTGTATGATTCTTTTTGGGCAGAAATTCCCTAGAAGGCCCCCAGCCTCTCTGTCAGGTACATCGTGGCCATTCCTCCCTGGCTGGGCCTGATGGATCAGTGGTGAGCTCTGGCTTGCCAGGACAATAGACCTTAATCCTGTCCACTGAATGACCCACACCGTCCCTTGCTGCCCTGGGTGAAATCTGGGCCCATGTGGTTCTGAGGTCCATGGTCTTAGACAATCACTCGTTTACATACTCAGTCGTGTTGTTACTGACTTGTCCCAAAGTGGCAGCTGGGCCTGTGCGAATAGAGCACTTAGTCCCTGGGACTGCTGTGTTCTTTTCCCCAGTCTGTGCTGAGGATATGTGGATTTGTGTTACAGGGATGTGAAACTTTCCTGTTGGGAGTTTTGAAAGATGAGGCAGGAGAGGGGCAGGTATAGAAGTGGGTCCAGCAGGGGAATGCCACCAATCTCAGACACCACAGACACAACAGACACAACCTTACCAATTAAAATACTGAAATGCTCCCCACGTGGGTGGTGAACAGACACAGCTCAGAGCTCATGCTGAGAATCCACCCAACGATGTGGAGCTAAAGTCTTAGCACCTGGCATTTTGAACATCATGCCCTGGAAACACCCTGTAAGACAAGGGCCATTGTCTTGAATTCCTTGGTACTTCTTCCCCCTCCTTTCTGAAGGCTGCAAGTGTCACCCACGGATGCCTTTTCAGTTCAGCCTGAAGCAGAGTAGAAATCCTGCTTCCCACAGCCCAGGTCCTTCCTTTCAGGACACTGCCATCCAGGAAAGAAAGAGTTCACGCATCGGTGTAGACACACAAACACACACACTCATATCCCACCCAAATCCCAAGATGCATGAACTACTAAGAGATTAAAAGTGACTTCAGAAACAGATCAACCAATTGCAAAAGAAGGGTTTCATGAAGATCCTGACTCAAATAAAATGTAAAACCAGGAAATAACCTTGACAAAACTGGGAGACTTGGGATACTGACTGGACAGTTGATTATCCGAATGACATTTTTATTTTTGTGTGTGATAATATTATTGTGTTTGTGTTCCAAAATCCCTCATCTGTAAGAGAAACGGAAATATTTACAGCTGAAATGATGTGCTCTCAGCCATCTCTTCTGGTTAATTCTTGGGGACTTGGTGTGAGGATAAACAAAGCCAGATGGTATAAGAGTTGACAATCTTTGAAGCAAGTAACAGGTTCACAGAGATTGATTTTTCTCTATTCCAAGATTCAGAGATTTTTGAAAACCTTCAGAGCACAATTTTGATAAATGTAGTATAGTTGTTTTTCATATTACAATGTTACAAATTAAAACATCACAAATATAAAGCAATGCTTCTCCTTCCTGACCTAAGGAAGCTCTCTCTCAGTCTGGCTTCTGTGAATGACCTGATGATCCCACCAGTTATTCACTTATCACGTGTTTGTTGAGTAATTCCTATGTGCTCTGTGTTGTGTGCAAGGCGAACACATTTCCACGACTCTGGATCTAGTGTGGGAAGGAAGGCAATGAGCCTGCTGCAAGCTTCTCTTAAGTGGAGAATAATGCCCCCAGGGGGTATGCTCATTTTTAATATTCCAAAATCAAAGCTACACAAGTTTGCCAGGTAACAGATAAGAGATACTTAATTCATGATATTGAAATCACCTATGTCTGAATTACCATGTGACAATGAAGAGAAGATTGATGGATTTTGTTATAATTAGATGCACAATCATAGTGCTGGCCCCTGGCCAGGTGGTTAAGTTTGGCATGTTCTGCTTTGGTGGCCCAGGTTCAGTTACCAGGCACGGACCTACAATACTCATTAGCAGCCATGCCGTGACGGTGACCCACACACAAAGTAGAGGAAGATTGGCAACAGATGTTAGCTCACGATGAATCTTCCTCAGCAAAAAAAAAAAAAAAAAGCAAAATCACAATAAAATTTATGGAAGCGGATTTAATATAAATTAACAGACAAATCTTGTTCAAGTAGGTATCATCTCTTCATTGAGTGTAAGTTCTAGAAAATACAAATGTAACTTCAAAACACTAATTCCTCAGCTTCACTTCTCCTATCAATTTTAATATAAAAAGGAGAAAACTCATGGTAAATAAAAATTGAGGTTTACCATGAAAGGTCAAGATCATGGACGTTACAAAGAGATGCTGTGAGAGTCAAGCCTGTCTCATGGGGAATTTCTCATCGGCACCACTCTCCTTTTCTTTAGAACTGATGTTGCCTTCCTCACTGTGTTTTCAGGATGCCTTTCTTGGCTCCTTGCTCTCTCTGCCTCCCCGGCAAACTCATCTGTCCTCGAGGCCACAGTCAGTCTCTCCCATGCTTTTCTTCACTTTCTGTACTGTCCACTGATATCTCTAGAAGATGCCTGTTGCCTGCAGAGGGGCTGTGAGCGACCCAGACCCATCCCTGGACTCATCTCTGCCCAATATGGACAGTGGCCCGGGTGGGCTCAGCGCTGGTGTACAGATGCCTGGCCCCAGCATGGTCCAGAGATTCACATGGGCCAGTCTGTGCGACTGTTTAGAAGGTATTTGCGACTCCAAAGAACGTAAGAGTTCTCCTTCACTGCTGCAGGCCTGGAGTCCCTGCAGTCGACTGTATCCACAGACTTGCTGGGGCTTCTCCAAGGTCTCCTCCCACTGACGGCACCTGACCTCACCGCCAGGATGGGCAGTTAGTCCAGTAACTGGCCTCTGGAATATGCAGCTACTTAGGATTCAGGGTGCGTAGAACTTCAGTTTTCTGATTGGGTTTAGTTTCACGGTCTTACTGTTTCCACTATGAAGTCGGGGCATGTTTTTTGAGCTTTCTCTTTCAAAACAAAATAAAATCTGAAATTTGAACAAAATGGAGGATGAAGATTACCATCCATGGAGATCATTCTCAGCTCACATAGATATTCCACACTCCTTCTCTCCCTGGACACATGCATCTCAATTCACACTGTGCATCACAATCATTGGAGGGTTTTTAAAACTCAGAGTGCTGGACCTCAACCCAAGTAGGTCTAGGGAAGGAATGGAGAATTTCCATTTCTAAGAGGTGATGTTGATCCTGCTGGTACAGGGACCACATGTGGAGAACAGGATTCAGTGACACCATCAAGCTGAGGTGAGACAAGGACAGAAATAGGCAGGTCATTATCCAGTGTCAAATCCAGACCAACTTCCCTCCGCCATCTTGCTTCAGGACGTTCCTCTCCTCCTCTCTCTGTCATGGTCAAATACACACATGCCGGTGCTCCACAGCCAACTGTTATTGGGACACATGACTTCCAAGGACTCCACAGCTCCTTTACGGCCTCATCTCTAATGAAATTATTCACTATTCCATTATTAGTCATTCACTTCCACACCCCGATCCTATCTTCACCCAAAATTCTCCTGCTCACAAATCAGTAATTCACAAACACCATATTCCCACCACAAATGTCCACATTTCCAGTTTTTACACAAATAAATCCACTCCAAATAATCATTCTTCAATAAACTAGATTACTCCAGTAGGAATATCTTCACAAGCCACTCTTTTTTTTCTTCTCATACTCCTTTCTAGTAACCTCAGATTCACAGTGCATCATTTCAGTCATCCACTGACCATACTCCAAGATTCCTTATTGCCATCATATCCACCCTGCACACTTAAGATGATTTCAAATACCTGCCATGCCATGTTGACACTTGCACTGAAGAGAGAATGCACCAGAAACCTGTGGATCCCAACAGAGAATCAACAGCAACCAATGGACTTATATGCATGCTCTAATGTTTCCTGAATACCCTGCTCAATTCTTTCCATTTCTTGAGTTCCATAAATCTCTATATTCCGACATCTTCCATATTTCACAGATAAATTGTAAACCGCCAGACAAGAACTATTTCACTCTCTAGTCATCAGATCTACAAATATTCCTCATAAGGAATTCATTTATCACACCCTTTCTGTTGTTATATCCAAAGAAATTGATTTTTTGGCTGAAACCACTCTGATTTTTATCTTATCCTTCCATTTCAATGACATTATGCCCTCAATATTTGTTGTGCTTTCCATAACTTCCCTACTGGAATCATCCCTCAAGTTTCAAATATGCACAAATCTCTACCATCTACAAACGAATCTCTCATCCAGAATTCCTAATAGTCCTCACCCTCCACGCCCCTACTTTCCTCTTCCTGCCAGACATACATTGCGAAAAGTTCACATATATCCCAATGCCTCTGTTTCCACAGTGCCCACCCAATCCCATCCCCATTCTGTGGATGCTTCTCTTGCTAACCTCACAAGCCGTGTCTCTTTCTAATCAGCTGGGGACTTTTCATGATTTGTCTGACATGCTCTGCAGTAGCAGGTGACATTGCGGACAGCAATGTCCTTTTAAAAGCTGATTTGTCCTTGGGATCCACCACCCTACACTGTCCTGTTCTTGCCTGTCTAAACTTCCTGAGCAACATCCTTGCTTACCTTTATGACCACCCCACAATGATGGATGATTCCCGGAACTGAGCCCTGCTCTGACACCTGTTCCCCATCTGCACCCTCCTTTTTGGGCAACCCCATACATTTCCCTGGCTTCAAATACCACTAATGAGCCAAACATGTCCAAATAATCAACAGAGACCTAACTCTGACCCCCAGACCCATTTATCTACCTGCCCACTCACCACATCAGTGATGACTCAACTCACAATGACCAGGTCCCAACTTCAACAAATCACATCCTCAAATAATTTGCTTCTCTCTCAGTGTCCCCAAACTCACTTATTTGTGGTAATAAGCTGTCTACCCCTGGGTGTCACTCTGCACAGCCTGCCACCCCAAACTCACCAATCAATGAACCATCCATGCACCCTTCTGAAGCTACCTATAGGTTATCCACTTCTAATTTATTTCTAATCACCTTTCAGATCTCATACAAAATATCATTTCCACACAGGGATGTCTCCTACTCTAGTAACCTAAATTACAAAACCCCATTTTACCTCTTTGTTGATTTTGTTTCTATTTTAGTTATATGTGCATTGTTATCTATTTCTTTCAGGATTTAATTCTTTCTCACTAAATTAGATATTCCATAAAGACAAGATTAATATGGATTTTCCAACCTTTCCCACTATAGTGTTCACATATGGCTTTGTACACAAAAAGGGCTCACATATGTTATGTGTACAATATATATTTTATATTTATATACATGTAAAATTCAAACACTAAAACATTTCTTCATGAAATATTTTAAATCCATCCACGTAACTACTGTTTTTTTATTTTTTCCGAAAAAGATCATCCCTGAGCTATCATCCATGCTAATCCTCCTCTTTTTGCTGAGGAAGACCGGCTCTGAGCTGACATCTATTGCCACTCCTCCTCGTTTTTTTCCTCAAAGCCCCAGCAGATAGTTGTATGTCATAGTTGCACAACCTTCTAGTTGCTGTATGTGGGACACGGCCTCAGCATGGCCAGAAGAGCGGTACATTGGTGTGCACCCAGGATCCGAACCCCAGCCACCAGCAGCAGAGTGCCAGCACCTAACCGCTAAGCCACGGGGCTGGCCCCTCGACTTAACTACTCTTGTGCAAAGATACCACATTTAGAGTGGTACACTGCAATAAATTAACAAGAGTAGCTTAAGATTCCAAATCCTTTCTCCTCGTAATCTAATCATGAGATTCTAGTCACAATGATCTGTTTAAAATGCAAAAGTGATTAGTTCATCTTAATTTTAAAACCTCTATTTCTGTCTTCACCACATATTTCTTCTGTTGTCTTATCATAATTATTAGCACTACCCTTTTCATTCCCTGATATGTTCCAGTTTGGAGGGAAAACTATTTGGTCATTCTATTTTTAGAGCATTTACTACATGCAAAGCTCTGGTATAAAACCTGTGATCTACAAAATAACTAAACAGACTGACTGTGCCTGCGTGATTTAGTCTTAGTGGGAGGAAATAGATAATAAATGGCAAAAGATGTATAACGTGCCATGTAGAAATCACTGCTGTGATGAACAATAAGGCAGAGAGTGAGAATTTGAGCTTGAGCACATTTTCAAATTACTCGGGTTTGTGTGTGTGTGTGTGTGTGTGTGTGTGTGTGAACATGCTCATGCCTGCTGCCTGGATGGGATGAGTTGCTTCCTCCTGGGGCTTGGGGGAGCCTCCTATGCCTTGGGAAATTTCCTCCATGTTCACTTAATACGCACTTTGTTATCCATGTGTATTAGTCAGGATTCTCTAGAGAAATAGAACCGTAGAATATATATAAACATATAGAAGTGGAGATTTATTGTAGGAATTGGCTCGCAAGGTTATGGAGGTTGAGAAGTCCCACAATCTGCCATCTGCAAGCTGGAGAACAAGAAAAACCAGTGATATAATTCAGTCAAAGTCCGAAGGCCTGACAACCAGGACCTCTGATGTCCAACTGCAGGAAAAGAAGGACATCCCAAGTCAGGAAGAGACAGTGGATTCAGCCTTTCTTTGCTTTTTGTTCTATTGAGCCCTCAACAGATCAGATGATGCCCCCCCACACTAGTGATGGTGGGTTTGTTTATGTAGACTATGGAGTCAAATGCTAATCTCTTCCAGAAACATCCTCACAAGCACACCCAGAAATAATGCTTCACAGTCTATCTGGGCACTCCTGAGTCTCGTCAAGTTGACACCTAAAATTAACCATCACATCATGCCTCTATCCAACCAAGACCTACAGAGATATCACAACATGACCTATGTCATTTAAATTTTCCAGAACACATGTTAAAGAAAGTAAATACAAACAGATGAAACTGGATTTTATAACATTTTTATTTAACCCAAGAAATCTAAATATTATCGTTTCTAAAGGAAGTCCACATCAGTACAAAGAACAAGATACTCAGGTTTTATGCTCCCTCGGTCTTACTGTTGAATTTCAATGAATACTGGCTCCTCATATAACTTAATATGATCCAATTTATAATTTTCTCCTACCTATTTTAGCTTTATTGTATCAAAAGGAAATCATTTTCTCCTTATTGTCAAACTGCTCTGCTAGCTCTTTTTTAAAAAATTAAAGCTGTATATTGTGTTTATGTTAGAAATGAAATTAAAAAATTAAGTAATTAAGAAGGATTTGATTCAAGCAAAAGGCTGGTTTACTAAAACGGAAGACTGTTCAAGAGCAAATCTTCCAAGAAAACCACAGGGTCAATGACATTGGAAAATTCAGGGTAGAATTAGCATACACATGGGATGTGATTAAAAGGGGAGTAGTGAGAATGTGGAGAGGAATTGATATCAGAAGTGAAAATACACAAGCATGTTCCAAGTTGATGAAAGACATCAATCCACAGATTCAATTAATTCAACATTCCCTAGGCAGAGTGACTACACATGAAATATTAATGAACTAAACTATGGCCTAAAAGCCAAAGTTAATGTAAAGGATTTTAGGGATTATAGAGGCCAAATAAGCAAGAAAAAGGCCAATTGGTGATTTCTAACCATAAAGAAAATAAGATAGACATCAACAGAGCCGCATTTTTAAAATGCTAAATGAAATCTCACGTCAAACCAGAATTCTACACCCAGCAGCAATAGTGCCCCAAATAAAGAAGTTCTAGAAAAACTTACAGTGAAACTTTTCATTGTTAGTAGCCTTGAATTAGATAAAATACTGGAGTGAGTTATCACACCAAAAGGAATATAATCCCAGGTTGAAAACCAGGAATGCAGAAAGGACTGAAGAGGAAAAGAAAGGATAATTTATAATTTATAAATAAATATAAATGAATTTTATTTTGTGAAGTAATTCTAGAAATCTCTCATGGAGTTTAAAATATATGTAGTATAAAATGCATAAAAACAGTAATACAAATGTCAGGAAGCTTAAAAATAGAATTGAAACTGTTGAAGGTATTAGCATTTGGGGGAGGTGGTAAAAGTAATTATTTGTATTAGACTGTATTAAGGATTCAGGATTTAACCATTAGTGCAATTAAACAAAGACTTCTATATGATTTCAAGTAATAAGTTTATAGAGGAAATAATAGAATAATAAAAGAGTTAAATCAACATCAGTGAAGTAAAGAGAGTAAAGGAACATTAATTATTTAGGTTAAAGGGAAGGGAAAGAGTAATTACATGAGACGTGTGATATATTCTAGAGACGTGTTAATAAATATTTTGGACATTCTTTTATTGTTAAACTTTTACACAGTCTCTATTTTTCCTATTAAAACATAAGTTGTATGGACATTTTTGTACATATAAACTTCCATTCCTATTTTTACAGAAGGTATCCATAGTGGAAGAAAAAGGAAATAGAAACTGCAAATACCACTTCCCCACACAATTGTAGTAAATTTTTTCATCTATCAACAGTATCTAACAGTGTCAATTACCCGACATTTTTGTGTTTAGGTATAAAGCTTTAGGAATCTCTCAAATCCCATTGATAAGAGACAGGATGTCTCCTCTGGATTATCCACTGATTGATTTATCCACTTCCTTCCTCCATAAAAGGGGAATCAGAGGCAGAAGTCACTGCATTTTCTAGCAATCCACCGGCTGTCTGCACATCAGGAGTTGGGTCAGCAGGACAACTCTGCAGCCATGGAGGAACCTGCATCGGCCTGTTTTCCAAGCCAGCCTATTCTGGTGAGTGTGGAATCCATACAGACAGCAAGAGTGTCCATTTGTACACTTTGTCCTTCTGTGAAACCTCTTTAAGTGAGAAGACAGTAGCTCTTAAAACAAGAAGATACCTTATTGAAAGTTGTAACAAATACTAACACCTAGGAAACAAGCCCCAGTGTCTGGGCCTGCCACCATCCCACAGGGCCAGTTGTTCTGTGGCTTGCTGTGGAACACGAATCCCCAATCATCTTGTACCCTCCACCACGCACCCCCAGCAGGCACACATGTGCCCTCTCACTATGTAAGATCAGAACGCGAGGGAAACAGAAGCCTGCCATATTAAGAGGTAATTAGCAAGGGGTGCATCTAACCATCTGTTTATTTTAGTGTTTTGATCTACATCCTTTATGGGAATAGAATTAAATGAATAGCATTAAATGACTTAGCTTTGGCTAGGTTATCATTTAAATCTATGAGGATTCATATGCACTTTTAAACAGTTTTATTGAGATATAATTCATACAATTCACCCATTTAAAGTGTGTGACTCAATTGTTTTTAGTACACTCAAAGAATTGTGTGACCATCACCACAGTCAATTTTAGAACATTTTCCTCACTACAAAAAGAAACCCCATACTCTTTAGCTATCATCTCCCTTCCCCACCCCCTGCCATCTCTGCAGGCCTAGGAAACCACTAAAAGTGTTGTTTGATCACCCTGGCTGTAATCTCTAGTACAAAAATGGGAGTGATGTAGCAGACGCCCATGTCTTGCTCCTGGTCCTAGAGGGTAAGCATCCACTTTCACCATCAAGGAAGCTGTCAGCTCTGGGGTTTTCCTGGATGCCTTTTATGACGCTGAGGTCATTTCTTTCTATTCCCAGTTTTCTGAGTTTTTTTTTTTTTAATCATGAAAGAATGTTGGATTTTGTCCAATGCTTTTTCTGCATCTATTGCAATGATAACGTGGTTTTTATTTTTTATTCTATTTTATTGGTATGATGTATGACATTAATTAATTTTCAGATGTTGAACTAATCTTGCATTCCTAGAATTGATCCCACTTGGTTGTGGCATATAATTTTTCTTATACGTTGCCTGATTCAGTTTTCTAGTACTTTTTTCTGTGAACTTTTGCATCTATATTCATAAGAAATATTGATCTGTGGTTTTCTTTTTTGTGATGTCTTTGCCTGGTTTTGATGTTAGGATAATACTGGTCTTAGGAAGAAGTTGAGTAGTAGTCCTCTCTCTTTTATTTTTTGGAAGAGTTTGTGAAGAATTGGTATTAATTCTTCTTTAAATGTTTGGTAGATGTCATCTAGGCCTGAGTTTTTCTTTGTAGGTAGTTTTTTTTATTACTAATTTAATCTTTTTGCTTGTTATAGGATTATTCAAATTTTCTATTTCTTCTTGAATAAGTTTTTGTAGTTTGTGTCTTTATAGGTATTTGGTCATTTCATCTGAGTGGTCTAATTAGCTTATATCACATGTACATAGTATCCTCTTGTTATCGTTTTTATTCTTGTAAGTTTTCTAGATCCGTTTCCATTTTCATTCATGATTTTAGCAATTTAAGGCTTTTCTTTTCTTGGTCAGTCTAGCTACAGGTTTCTTGATTTTCCTGATATTTTCGAAGAACAAACCTTTGGATTCACTGATTTTTCTCTATTGTTTTTCTATTCTCTATTTCATTTATTTCCATCCTAATACTTGTTACTTCCTCCCTCTGCATGTTTTAGGTTTAGTTTGGTCTACTTTGTCCAGTTGGAAGGTTAGGTTACTGATTTGAGATCTTTTTTCTTTTTTTTCTGTAAGGAAGATTAGCCCTGAGCTAAACATCCATGCCAATCCTCCTCTTTTTGCTGAGGAAGACTGGCACTGGGCTAACATCTGTGCCTATCTTCCCCCACTTTATATGGGATGCCGCCACAGCACGGCCTGACAAGCGGTGCATCAGTGCACGCCCAGTATCCGAACCCAGGCCGCCAGCAGTAGAGCACACACACTTAACCACTATGCCACGGGGCCAGCCCCTCCTTTTTCTTTTTTAAGAGTAGCTATGAATTTCCCTATGTGCACTGCTTTTGCTGAGTCTCATAAGTTGTTTTAGGTTGTGTCTTCATTTTTACTTATTTCAAAATATTTTAAATTTCCCCTGTGATTTTTTTCTTTGATCCATTGCTCAGTTAGGAGTAGGTTGTTTAATTTTCACATATTTGTGAATTTCCAAATTTTCTTTTGTGATTGATTTCTAGTATAATTCCATTTTTGTTGGAGATGACACTTTCTATAATTTCAATCCTTTTAAGCTTATTGAGGCTTGTTAAAAGGAAAACTTCTTGGGTCCAGCTCGGTGGCCTAATTTCCGTGCTCTTCTTTGGCCACCTGGGGTTTGCATCCTGGGCGCAGACCTACACACTGCTCATTAAGCCATACTGTGGCGGTGTCCCATATACAAAATAGAGGAAGATTAGCACAGATGTTAGTCAGCAATAATCTTCCTCAAGCAAAAAGAGGAAGATTGGCAACAAATGTTAGGTCAGGGCCAATCATCCACACCAAAAACAAAAAAGGAAAATTTCCTGTTTCTCTCTACTCACAACAACACTTCTGAAGCCAAAGGTGTGTGGGGTTTTACACCAAGCAATTCTCCAATTCTTGGAGGACACTAACTGGTTGTACTACAAGTTAACTCAATTTTGACAGTAACTGCATGGAGTTGATACAGACTCCATAGGTTAAGGGCTCAGTTGCCTTGACTTCAGATGCCAATCACAAGTTCCAGGTTGTCACCTGTACTTCTGACTGACTGGCTATAAATTGGGGATTCCACAACTCCCTTCTTGGGGTCAATAATTTGCTGAAACAGCTCACAGAACTCAGGGAAATACTTACTTATATTTACCAGTTTATGATACAGGATTTTTACTGAGAATGTAACCAGATCAAGAGTTGCATAGGGAAAAGGAGGGAAGGGGCATGGAGCTTCCATGGCAGGCAAATCACCCTCTCAGAACTTCTATGTGTTAGCAATCCAGGAGCTCTCTGAATGTCTTCATTTAGGGTTTTTGTTGAGGCTCCATTATATACCCATAATTCATTACATCATTGGACATTGGTGATTCACTCAATCTCCAGCTCCTCTCCCCTCCCCAGAGGTTGAGGGTGGACCTGAAAGTCCCAACTCTTTAATCACATAATTAGTTTCCCTGGCAACCAGGCCCCCATCCTTAGGGCTTTCCAGAAGTCACCTCATTAACAGAAACTCAGAGGTGCTGGAAAGGGGCTTTGTATGAATAACAAAAGGTGCTGCTTTCACTTTTATCAGTCTGGAGCTAACCAGGAGCTGGGGATAAAAACGGAATATTATAACAAAATATGCTCCTGTTACTGTTACCAGTTTGGAAATTACAAAGATTTTAGAAGCTCTGTGCCAGGAACCAAGGACAAAGACCAAATATACATTTCTTATTATATCACAACATCACACTTGTTGTATGGCCTAGCATATGGTCTCTTCTAGAGTATGTTCCATGTGCACTTGAGAAGAATGTCTACTCTGCTGTTGCTGGGTCAAGTGTTTTTTAGATGTCTGTTAGATCTTGTTGGTTTATAGTGTGGTTCAAAATTTCTACTGCCTTACTAACCTTCTGTCTTGTAGTTCTGTTCATATTTAAAGTGAAGTATTGAAGTTTCCAATTATTACTGTTGAATTGTCTAGTTCTACCTTCAGTTTTGTCAATTTTTGCTTTGTGTGTTTTGCAGCAACATTGTAGACGCTGTATTAGCTTCCTATATTGCTGCTACAAATTACCAAACACTTAATGCCTTAAAACAGTGTTAATTTACTATCTTACAGTTTTGCAAATCAAAAGTCATAAAATTAAAGTGTCAGCAGGGCTGCGTTTCCTCTGGAGGTCCTGAAGCAAAATTTATTTTGTTGCCTTTTCTAGTTCCTAAAGGCTGCCTTCATGTGTTTCAGCTGAGTAGTTTTATCAGCCTCTTTTCTGATTGTGGATGTTGGAAGTCTGAAAGCCTTCTTTTATTCATCTTCTCTCTGTTCTTTTTAGTCCAAGCCCTCAGTTTTTCACAGGTGTAACATCTTTGAGGACCTTGTGTGTCTCCTGTGAATGTTACATAAATGCACTTTTTTATACAGACCTTCCTGTACAGAACTTTCCTGATAACCCCATCTCTATCTTCAGTTTCTGCTGAGATGGATGACGAGATCCATGAGTCACACACTTCATCGCTTCAAAGACCTGTCTGTGAAATTGAATACTCTGACATTTTCATCCTTTTGAGGCACTAGCAGAAGTGTAACCAAGCAAGGGGTCATTCTGCTCACCACAAAACTAACGTCAATCAATTGCAAGATAAGTCGGTGGTCGAGAAAGGGATTTATTAGATTAGCCAGCAAAATTGGAAGATGGTGGACTCATGTCCCAAAGACCATCTTAAACAAGCACCCAGTTCAAGCCATTATATAGGGCTAGTGGGCTATGAAGGAGGGGCTCAGGTATGTTGACCGTCTGGCATCAGCGACCAGAGGCGCCACACCAGGTTTTTCAGTTGTCATCATGGTGGATGGCAGCATAGATGTTCTTCTCTGAGGAGGTCACCATATTCCTAAGAAGCTCAACAGAACAAAGTTGTCATGTATCACAATGCATCAGCCAGGATTATAATCTGCAGAGTGTGTATATTTCCTGGAGAGTAGCTCTTTATCACCTAGGCTATGTGTATGTTAAACCATATACAGCTGGGAGGGTTGGTTAGAGGTTATTCTAAGTTACAATATGGCTTCCTTCGTGTTAACCTTGCTTTAGGCCTATATTGGAGCGTTGTTCAGCCACACCCTTGACATTCTCTCCATAGCACACTTTCCTAATTGTGAATCTGCAAATTTTAGAGTCTTTTGCAATCTGAATGGGTTGAAAATTTCCCAAATCATTAAATCCTGGTTCCTTTTTGCCAAATAGTGATCTATCTTTTTTGTTTGTTTGTTTGTTTTTGCACATTTTACTCTAAGTAGCAAGAGAAAACCAGCTGCATCTTCCATGCTTTTTTTGGAAATCTCCTAAGGTGAATACTCAAGTTCATCACCTACAAGTCTGCTTCCCATGTAACTGTAGGACACAATTCAGCTCAGCTCTCTGCCACTGTATTACAAGGTTTTCCTTTCTTCCAGTTTCCAATAACGTGTTCCCCATTTCCACCTGAGCCCTCACCAGCTATGCTTTGAATGTCCACATTTCTTCTACAGTCTGTTTATGAAGATTTAGTTATTCTCTAGTGCTGTACAGTTTTCTGCTACCATTCTCCTCACTTCCTTCTGAGCCCTCGTCAGGATCATTTCTAATGTGCATATTTCCACCTACAATCAGTTTATGGTGATTTAGTTATTCTCTAAGGTGATATATGCTTCCTCTCCCATGCTACTCACTGCCTTCTGAGTCCTTACCAGTAGAGTCTTTAACTTCTGTAGTTCTATTAATCGTCTCCTCAAGCAATCTAGCCCTTTTCTATGATGTTCTATAAAATTTTTCCTTCCTCTGCCCGCTTCCCAATTTCAAAGCCAGTATTTCTTACAGTAGTTCTCCACTTCTGGTATCAAAATCTATATTAGTTTCCTATTGCTGCTGTAACACATTACCAGAAACTCAGAGTTTTAAAACAATGCAAATATATTATCTTAGTTATTGAGACCAAAAGTCCTAACATCCAGTTGCTGGCAGGGTTGTGTTTTTTCTGCAGACTCTAGGGGAGAATCAGTTTCATTACATTTTCTAGTTTATAGACACTTCCTGCATTCCTTCTCTCATGGCATCAACCTCCATCTTCAAAGCCAGTGGCATGACATCTTCCAGTCTCTCACTGTCTGACTCCAAATCTCCTGCTTCTCACTCACAAAGACCCTTGTGATTGCATTGGGTAATCCAAGATATTCTCTATCTCAAGATCCCTAACTAAATCACACCTGCAAAATCTCCTTGGCTGTGTAATGTAAAACATTTCCAAGTTGTGGAAATTATGGTATGGTTATTTTTAGCAGGTCAGTAATTTATCTACTGTAGGTACATATGTTTATTATTGTTATTGTTTAGTGATAGATTAACTTTTTTTTTTTTTTTGTGAGGAGATCAGCCCTGTGCTAACATCCGCCAATCCTCCTCTTTTTTTGCTGAGGAAGACGGCCCTGGGCTAACATCTGTGCCCATCTTTCTCCACTTTATATGGGACGCCGCCACAGCATGGCTTGCCAAGCAGTGCGTCGGTGCGCGCCCGGGATCCGAACCAGTGAACCCTGGGCCGCCGCAGCGGAGCGCGTGCACTTAACCGCTTGCGCCACCGGGCCGGCCCCTAGATTAACTCTTTGATCATTACAAAATGTCCCTTTTATCCCTAGTAACTTTTTTTTGTTTTGAAGTCTAGTTTGTCTAGTATACCATTGTTAGTATACCATTCCAGCTTTCTTAAGGTTGTTTTTGAATGATTTATCTTTTTTCCATTCTTTTAATTCAACCTATTTCTATCTGTGAAATCAAAGTATGTCTCCTGTAGACAGCATAGAGTGGGTCTTGTTTTCTTTATCTAGTCTGACAATCTTTGCTTTTTGATTGGATTATTTAATTCACTCACATTTAATGTTATTATTGATAGAGTTGGGTTTATATCTGATACTTTACTTTTGTTTTATATATGTCTATAGTATTTTTGTTCCTCCATTACTACTTTCATTTGCATCAAGTTAAACTGTTCTCTTGTAACATTTTAATTTCTTTAATGATTTTTCACTATATTTCTTGACTAATTTTCATAGTGGTGGCTCTGGAGCTCACCACATATGTCTTAACTTATCAGAATCTACTTGAGATCTATACTAATTTAATACCAGTGAGATATAAAAATGTTATTCCTTTGTAGCTCTAGCTCCTTTTTCCCTCTCAAGCTATCATTGTTATACGTATGACATTTATGTATATTACAAACCCAACAATATATTGTTATAATTATTACTTTATGCAATTTTATATCATTTATAGAAGCTGGGAGAAGAGAGGAGAGCAAATGTATATTTGCAGGGTTTGTTACATTAACCTTGTAATTTAACAGTTCTGGTTCTCTTCATTTATTCCCTTGGATACAAGTTAGCATCTGGTGTCATTTCCTTCCTCCTTATTTACAACTTTGATCCCACCCACCTCCTTGGTGCTATTATTGTCAAATATATTACATTTCTATATGCTATAGGACCAACAATAAAATCATTTACATGCTGTTTCATGCAATTGAAATTTAAATCAGATAAGAGAATAAAGAAGAAATATGCATTTATATTATCTTTTATATTTACAAAAGTCCCTTTACTGGTTCTTGTTTCTTTGTGTTTATTGAGTTACTACCAGGCATTACTTGCATTCAGATTAAACAACATTTCTTATCAAGTGGGTCTGCCAGCAACAATTCTCTTGGTTTTTGTTTATCTGTGAATGAATATTTTAATTTTACTTTCCATTTTGAAAGACGATTTTGCTGGATATAAGATTCTTGGTTGACAATTTTTTTTTCTTTCTTTCAGCTCTTTGAATATATCATCTGACTGGCTTTTGAACTCCACAGTTTCTCATGAGAAGTCAGCTGTTAATCTTATCTGGGGTCCCTTGTACAGACTGAGTCATTTTTCTCTTTCTACTTTCAACATTTCATCTTGACCTTCATCTTTTTATTATGATGTGTCTCAGTGTGTGTCTCTTTGCATTGCATTTATTCTGTTTGGAGTTTGTTGAGCTACTTGGATATTTAGATTAATATTTTTTATCAAATATGGGAAGTTTTCAAACATTATTTCTTCATGTATTTCCTTCCTTTTCTCTCCTTCTGTATGTTGGTGTATGTGGCCTCCTCCCCCCAGGAGATCTGTAGCCCTTGACTGGGAGCCCTGTCTTTCTGGCCACATACATGCAGAGTGGAGTTTCTGTCATGCTGAGATGGGATGGTGAGCTGTGGCTCGTGTATCAAGCACTCTCACTGTTCCTACTGAGATCTAGCAGGTTTCCTTAAGCAAATGTTCTTGCATTTGCTGTGTATCTTTGGGGACATTTCCAAAGACTTTAAATTGTAGTTTTTAAAATAATTTCACCAGTTATGATTGTTTTGCTCAGGAATGTGTTCATGGAGCTCCTGGTGCTGCCATCCTGGAGGTAGAATCCTCGCCTTCGTTCACTCGTGCACTTGTTCAACAAGTATTTGCTATGTTTCTCATATATGTCTCCAAGTGTGCTTCCATATCTTCCTCTTGGATGCCCCACTGCAGCTCAGACACCGATTCCTTCTCTCTTGAGTCCTTTCAACAACCTCCTGAGTGATCTCTGTCTGTAGTCTTGTCCTACTGAAATCCATCCTCCCCATGGCTACAAAAAATATTTAACCCACTTAAAACTCTACAAAGTTCCCAAGGTTTTTCAGAATAAAACTTAAGTCCTTTCCAACCTAGTTTACATCTGTCACTCATGCAGCATTTGTATCTCTTGTACTTTAATCATCTCGTCTAGCCTCAGCATGTACACTTTTGCTTTAATGTAGTTACACAAGTTTTCTTCACCTGCAACAACCTTCTGGCATATCTCAGCTTGAAAAATTCCTCTTTGATATTTAAGAAGGGTTCACTTTGATATTAGCTCAGGGTTCACTTCCTTAGGAAAATGGAGGCTGATTATTTTTTATGCCTCATATGCATAATGTTATCACAGCTTTATAGTATTTGTTTTCCTATCTATCTTATATTTATTAAAATGTGGGCTTCCTGAAACCAGAGACCCTGCCCTTTACTGTTGTACATTTAGTACCATCCACAGTGCCTGACACACAAGGAGGAGGTTCATGAATAGGCTTAGTCAATTTAAAAAGAATTGGCTGTGATGTGACACCTATTTTCATGAAGCTTACGGTTCACCAGGAGTTTCAGTATGCAAGCCAGTTTAAGTTAGTGTGATGAACATCATGATAATTGCATAAGCAGAGTCATATGGAAACATAGGTAGAGAATGGGGCCAGAGGACAATGATTAGGGTTTATTTGAAATGGGTGGGATTTCAGTGATGGACTGTGGTAGGTGGCAGAACCTATCTCAGCATAGATGGAGGCAAAGATGCTGCTTATGGCCTGTGTGGAAACGGTGAATATTCTGATAAGACTCAAGGGAGGGGTTAGAGACACTGTCATGAAAGTAAATTCAGGTCAGATTCTGAAGACCCTTTAATGTCATTTTAAAGAACTTAGTTCTTTATTTTCTAAGCATTAATATTTGTATGATGTTTCCATTTGCAGACTAGACACAAGAACGTTGACTTACCAACCTGTCACAACTGTGAAGTCGTCAACGTGTGATTCATGCTTTACTTAAGATTGGGAACAAAACCGCTGCTGAAAGACTTAGAGAGCACCCACAGCACTTGATTTCTTCTTATGGTGAGGGACACAGTTTTTCACATTTAGGATTACGTGATGGAAGTGTTACAGCTGGCTCATTTTTGTCCATGAGCCAGCAGCCAGTTTGCAAACAAACTTGACCCATCTTCAGTGTTCATGGGAAATGACAGGGCATTTTGTGCAGACTAAAACATCTGCAACATAATGGTATCAAGATTAAAATCTACATCAGCAAAAATATTGTAGTTTAAATTACTGTTTCTTTATCTTAAAGAATATAAAAATGCTCTGTAGACTCAACATGAGCTGAAATGACGTTTTTGAACTCTGTGTTTGGTTTCTGGGAGTCTTTTTATGGGTAGGTAATGATGACAACAGGATCTAACCGAGCCCTTGAGTAATTTCTGTGGTTGCTTACGTGATAGTTAACACAGGATCTCACTGTAACAGGCACGTCTGCCTTCTCTGCAGGCAAATGGATCCTATGTGACTATTTGAAAGGCTGTGAGATGCTGGGTGCTCAACGAATATAAGTTCAGCTGAGGTGAATCTAAAATATGATTTTCCCACACGAAATGCTTCTGTCAAAATAAAAATAAAGAGTAATGAGGCTCTCCCGGAATCAAGCTTAGATGAGATACAGACCTGGCTTGGGGGTATCAAGGATGATGCATCTTCTTTTACATTTTCTTCCTTTCACTCTCTTTACATCCTGCTTCTGAGGAATGGTGCCAACCTGCCGTAAGCAGCGGTTGTTCAGGGATACGCTTCAGCGACCTGTCTGGGCCTGTGGGCCTGGGACAACATCCTCTCACCTGGTCCTGCAGCCCCACCTGGATGAACTATTTCCCCAAGGCTCAACTCTACTTCCCAGGTCAGATCGAATACCAGCAACTGGAGTGCATTGGAGACTGCGTCTGTGCAAAAACTTCTCTACACCCCAGGTTTTCCACCCTTTCAACTCATATCTGGTGCTCTTCCTGAGTCCTATATGCAAGAATGTGAAAATAACTATTATAATGGCTGGGGAGAAATTTACAGCTCGGGCCAAGTTCATGGAAAATATACTGTGGGAAAAAGCAGAGACCTTGTGGAGTTTCCACTCTACTCACATTCTGGAAACTACACACACACACGTGACTATATGAATTAAGCCATGCCCAGCCCACGAGCCTCGAGCCATGTGCCATGAGAAAAAGAAAGCCAGGTGGAGGACACAGGGTCTGTGGGACAGTGGAGCACCACCGAGGACATTCTGTCCACGCAAGTGACATTTGAGCAGAGATCTGAAGGACACAGGACAGCAAACCATGTGGATATCTGGGGCAAGAGCTCTCAGAGCAGAAAGAGCATCCCTGAGGCAGCAGTTTAAGAAACAGTAAAGAGTCAGCCAGTGTGGCTGTAGGGAGGTGGCAGAGGGGAAGAGCGGTCGCAGATGGGGTCAGAGGCCACTGTGGGCAGGATGGTGTCGGCATTCAGAGGACACTGGAGCGCCTCAGCCTTTTCCTCCACCAGTGAAATGGAACCTGCATTCTGTGCTAGGTCTATGCAGGTCCTTGGCTTCTGCAACCACATTTTATACTCACAACAAAGTTTTGAAGGAGCTGTTACAGTAGCAAAAAAATTATTGAGGACATCAGAGAGAGCAGACAACCTTACTAGGTCCACAAAGCCAATAGCTGGGGCATCCCAGCTTCAAAACTGGAATTCCACGATTCCAAAGCCCACTCCTACTCATTATGTCACAAAACAGGGGAATAAAACAAATAGACTCACCTGGCATGTCCTCTCTCACGCCTCAGGCTGCCACATCGTTGCCACCTTCAGCCTCTGCTCAGCGTCCCACAGTTTCCTTTCTGATTCATTGCTTTTAATCTGTGGATAGCTTTTTTTTTTTTTCCTATCTCCATCTCATTCAAATGAGCACATGATTTTTTCTCTCGACCAAATTCAGAAAAATTTTCTCTATTTGTAGAAAAAGAAAGAATACAATAAATAAACTCTCATGATATGCATTGACTTATACTTATTGTCAACCACTTAACACCGTTTATTTGAAATATTCCATATCTTTAAAATTTAGAGCTCACTAAATGATTTTAGACCAGAAAATGTGCCTTCAAAAGTTAATGTTGTAGATTATCTAATTTTCATTATTAAAGCATACATCCATTGCATAAGTTCTATTTTCTTGTTTTATCTCAAATGTGGTGAATGCATTTTATGTGGAAGCTTTTATAAGAGCCATGTTTTATAGTTGTGTACATTTATTACAGCTGAGTGTATCCATGACTAAAGCAACACTTAAAAGGTGAAGTTTGTATTTTGTATCCTGATTACAGTGATGGTTACATGCATCTATTAAAGGGTTAAATGTTATAGAACCATACACTAAAGGGAAAAAAAGTGGAGTTTAAACAGAATGTCTAACTAATATTAATGGGTCTGCAAATAAAAATACATCTTTTTATGATTCTTTAAACTCTAAAAATGCAAAGTTAATCAACAATTATGAAACGATGAAGAATTTATGAAGTGCTAAGTAAATATCAACTATATTTAGCATGTCTTGGGTTATAGCTTTATAGTAGGTGCTTTTAAGAGTAATGAACTGATGTGTCAAAAACAGTTCTCCAAAATAGAAAAAGATGGAATTGTAAGGGAGAAAATAGGTTTCTGCTAAGGATCTTGTCTTCAGAGTCAGATGTTCTCTGCCATTTCCCCTATTTCCTATAACCATCATCACCAAAACAACCACCAGCGAGGTTTTACCCTTTGAATGCTCAAAGCTGACTTGTCATGCTTCCCTGCCAGGGCTTCAGAATGCTCCTCCCCCACCTCTGCTCTTCATTTCATGGGTGCCATGTAGTTGTATGCAGCTTTCAAGTGATCCCAGCTTCCTGGTCTCCATGCCCCTGTGCCTGCCACCCCTCCCTCGAGTGTGGGTGAACCTAGTGCCTCACGGCTCGTGGACAGAAGATGGTGAAAGTGATGGAGTGCCACTTCTGGGATCCGGTCACACAAATCCGTGACTTCTGTCTTGCTGTTCATAGTTCTTCTCACTTGCTCCCTCTGATGAAACCAGCAGCTTTGTTGGGACCTGTCAAAGGGAGAGGCCCACAGGCAAGGAATTCATGGCAGCTTCAGGCCAGTAGTCCTGGAACAAAGACACAAGTGAGCTGAGAATCAGATTCCTCCCCAGTGGTGCCTTCAGATGCGACCACCGCCCAGCCAGTGTTTTGATTAAAGCTTTGTGAGAGACCCCAAACCAGAGGGCCCCACTCAGCCACACTGGGATTCCTGACCGCAGAAGCTGTGAGATCATCAGCGTTGTTTTTTTAAGCCACTATGTTTTGGGGTGATTTTTGTTTTGAGGAAGATTGGCCCCATGCTAACATCTGTTGCCAATCTTTCTCTTTTTTCTCCCCAAAGCCTCAGTACATAGTTGTATATCATAGCTGTAGAGTTGTAGCTCCTCTATATGGGATGCTGCCTCAGCATGCCTTGATGGGCAGTGAATGGGTCCACGCCCAGGATCCAAACTGGTGAACCCCAGGCCACTGAAGTGGAATGTGTGAACCCAACCGCTGAGCCACCAGGCCGGCCGCATTGGGTGATTTTTTAATGCAGCAATTTATATGCCATCTTAGCTTTCAGGTCTCAGCTTAGGTGAAGATGTTCTATCTTTTCGATGAGGACTTCACTCCTCAACCTATGGCAGACTCTTCTTACATTCTTTCTTTCAGGCCCATGTTTATTTTTTTAATTACACATTTTTTCAATGTGCTATTATTTCACTTACAAATTTGTTTAGTTATTCATTGTCTATTCCCACTTTATCCTTCACTATAAGTATCTAGAAAATGTTTACATTCAATAAATATTAATTGCATAAGTAAATGAATGAGTGGAAGAAACACAAACTTACAACCTTACAAACAAAATTTTTCTGAGAAGGTAGATGTTTAATCAGAATGATTATTCAGAGGACTATTTTTTAAAAAATATTATTTATACCAGCCTGGATGGCAAGAACATTCTGACCAGGAGTCATGGGTCAGGAAGGAAGACGAGGCTCTCAGATGCGTCAGCCACAGCAGAGGGTTTAGAAGACTGGGACAGGCAGTGCCACCCAGAGCAGGTTGCAGCCTCTAACGTTTGTCATTCACAGCTCTAGGCACTTTACATCTGTGAATTTTTTCTTTTCTTTTTTTTTTTTTACCACTCACAATGATCCAGTGAGGAAAATCTTTATATTTGCTTTTTACTCAATTTTCAGTGTCAGATAGTTTACATGATTCGCTAGGAGCCACACGACAAGTAACAAAGTAGGGTCTGAATTCTGGTCTGACTCCAAACACACGTACATGTACACATGCCCTAACTTCCGCTGTCACGTGCTATGGAATCAGACCCAAGACACATGTTCCTTAACACTAGCTGCACATTAGAATCATATAGAAGACTTTGAAAGGTATCCATGCCTGGCTGAGCCCTGATATACTGCTTTAGTTGATTTTTATTATGAATGTCATTTAGAGGGTGTACTTTCCACATCTATCCTAAAAACTTTGGAATTACAGGGCATACTATTTGCATAAGGAATTTAAATTATCATGGGAGGAACAGAGATGGTTGACATCCCAGGAAGGCAGGATTAACGTTTCCCACCAAGCAGAGGACCAGAGACGCTCCAAGGTGGGGTACTTCGAGACAACATTGGTGAGGGCATGAACCTTAACTTGGGACACTGTAGGAAGAAGCTTCTGCTGTGTGATGTGGCTTTGGATCTGTAACTCAGTGTCACCTGAGAAGACTCTTAAGCCTTTCAACAAACTTCTTTGTTTGATCAGATTCAAGTTTGTTTGACCCCTTTTTATGATCAGATTCGAGTCTTCGTAAATTAACTAGGAAAACTGATAAAACACAATACAGTTATGGAAATTTGGTAGACTGGTACCAACCTAGCAGTAGCTAATACTTTATTTTTCATTTAACGAGACTTTTTTTTTTACCTTTTTGTTTTCCTCAACAAATTTATAATTCTGCTTAAATTTCTCTTTTCCTAAATTTATATTTCTCCTTCTTAAAAATAAAATACTAGACCAGGTGAAGTTTCTCTTTTCCTCATTATTAAAGATTATGGCCACAGTGATAGACTTCTAGAAGTTTCTGCGTTTAATGACTTCGGTTTTCACCTGGAAAGGCTTATATGTCTCACAGCATCATTCTCCTGAGAGCTCATCCTACACAGGCCTGCGGTTTTAGAACAAAGTGAGATAAATGAAAGGATCTCCAGAAAGTAAAATTAAAGACTTAAAGTTTCTGTGTGGGTTAGTTGTGATCTTGGTTTATGAGCCTTTCCCAGAAAATTGAATGCAGTGAAAGAGTGAGAAAAATAACACCACACATACACCTCCAGGGTCTTGAATTACCCGGAGAAAGATAGTTTCATCCAAGCCCAGAGAAAAAACGAAAGCTGAGGTTGAATTGAAGGATTTAGGTAGCAGGACAGCAGCTGCCAAGCCAAAGTCTGTGCAAACCAGCAACCAGCCAACCCCAGGCAGTGGTTACCAAACAGAGCATCGTCTGTGCTCCCCGCTGGCAGGGACACCTGCTGACTAGCTGGGCACTGCAAATCTTTGACCCCAGGTACCCTGGCGTTGCAATGGGTACTTGCCATCCAACAGGAATGATGCTCTGGTCTGAATATGGCTTCTCTCTCTGAGATGTACGTAGTGGCAGAAGCAAGTGAAGTACAGACAGACAGTTGTATAGACATTGGGAGTGTTGATGGTCTGAGCTCTCTCGTGCAAACAGATGACAGGGAGAGACCTGGAAAGTATCAGCCTGGGTGCCAGCCACAGTTTCTCCTCCATTTTCTTGGAAGAAGCTGGGATTTGGAAGCGATTTCTGGGCTCTTGCTGTGTTGTGCATGGCAGAATAAACACGGCTCTAAAAGAGTCTATTAGGGATAATTAATCATTTTAACCCAGGATGGTTTTTGGAAGGGCTCGTATACCTTCACCACAGGAGGAATTTCTAAATACCTAGCGAAGGCACCATATTTTTTAAAAAAACATTTTAACAAGGACTGTTTCTTCCGAAAGCATTTTCTATCTAAATGCATTGATGGCTGGACCTCAAGGAATGATTTAAGTGTTTTTCTAAAAAACAAGGCAGGTACTTCTCAATGCAACTGTTTTTAGGGAGAACACAGGGCACTTTTTGTGGGATACATCTTGATATTTACAGAGATTTTAAAAGACAATATTTGGGCTGTGGTTTAAGAATCAAACAGTATTAAGTATATAAATAATGACAGGCTGGAACTCTTTCTAAAATAATATATACTAACTGTTCAACACACGGCCAAATCCCAGAGGCCAGAATGTGCTGTGAGAAGGCACCAACAGGTTTGTTTCCTGGGCATAAATGGCTGGAGGGACTGACTGGTACGGGTGGGCCTCGTCCTGCACATGGCACCAGTGAACAACCACATGGGAACTGCTCTGAAAGGTCTTTATCATTAATCTCGGTGTAATCCACGGAATTAATTCTGCTCTTTAAGACTCTTCTTGAAGAGTTTATGTTGGGGAAGAGAATTTGTTGTCTGAGAGGGACAGTGCATTTTTTCCTTCAACATAGTGGCCAACATTGACTTGTCTTATTTGGGGCGTTACCGCTTCCACTGGCACGGCAGCTCCACAGGAGCAGGAACTTCATCCGTTTGGTTCACTCTTGCATCCCCAGTGCCGAGGGCAGTGGCTGGCACACAAACATGTGACTTTACGTTGCTCTCTTATTGCGCTCATTTTTGTAAATTCATTGGCATGCACTTCCATCCTAGGCTCCAACTTAACTTCTGGGTTTGGGAGGAAGGCAGGCACTGGGATTTGTAAACTTGAAACATCTTCAGTTTAATTAGCACAGTGTGATTTGGATGTATCTACGCACAGCACAAAAAAAGAAGATGATATCACCGACGTGGAACTGACAGCAGTCGCTGACCCTCGAGGGAGCAGTACAGGGAGGCCGTTCTCCACCGCGTGTCTTCTGTGCTCTCAGGCACACGGCCGCTCCTGTGCTGGGCCCCTGTGAAGACTGGGAGGCTCGATCCAGCCTGTCCTCCTCACAGACGCTACTTCTGCTCCTACTCTTGGCCGTCCATTGGGAGTGGGAGCTTGGGGCTTCTGTCTCCAGAATCCAATCAGTCCAGGACTCCGGCTCCTCCAGCAGAATATGGCCAGACGTGACAGGCTGAGCTGGCCGGACACAGGTCCCTTTTTAGGGAAACAGGTCTGCAGTTAATTCTATTTATTCTAGGTTTTCCTCCTTTCCCCCATTCTCAGGAAACTTTAGCAAGTCAAGTTACAGAAAAAAACTGGTCTGACTTTTCTCTTTTTCCTCTAAGTCCTACTTTGTGGACTCAGCTTTTGAAATTCAAATGTCAAGACAACAAATTTCCTCTTTATGCTGTTTCAATAATTCTTGCTTCAGGAAAAGGACTTTTCAGGTCGAGCTGTCTGAGTGGAGGTCGGTCATGGGAGATAGAAATTACAAGGGAGAACTGTACAGTGAGTAATTTATCAGAATGCACCCCCACACTTGGGCTCATAGATTCATATCTGGAATGCGTATGAGTAAAGGTTACAAGGATATGAATATCATCCAAGATATCAGAGTAAGCAGAGCCTTAGAGACTAAGAAATGGGTCAAGAAGCCCAGAAAATGGAGAGCACCTGCCAAGAACCCAGGCACTTGGACATTATTAAGAGCTTGGAGGGGCCACAAATAGCTCAATTTAACCCTGCTTCATGAAGGTCTTCATGTCCTCCTGGGTGAAACCAGGCCTACGGTTATAGAGATGAATTAAATCCATTCAACTCAAAGGGTTAAAAGGATTGAAAGGTAGGAATCCTCCCGGACCATGACAAATTGCAATAATTACACATACACAAACTATGCTTTGCCTTGATATATCAGTTGGAAGTGTTTTGGAATACATAATTGACTAAATGTCTCAATTTTCCACTTCAGCTTCATTTGTAGATAAATTTTAAGATAGGTTTTGAGTTTATACACCAATTCTCCCTGGAGAAGAGAAAAAAGTAAAGCAGGTTTTAGGAACAGTGCCAGTTCCTAGTGACTGATTCTTATATGGATCAAAATAGAGGACTATTTATTTTGTCCTGCATTTTTGAAGATTTATTCTTTATCTACATCCAGGAAGCAGTATGTTATGAAGTGATGTGCAAGTTGAGGTTGAAAATATTCACTTCCTATTAATAATAGAAGACAAGGGGAGCCAACTGGTATGAGTTATATGCCCAGACTTCAGATCCAAATCCTTTGTTGTGCTGAGCAAATTCAGTAATCCACTTCCACAGATGGAGTGTAGGAGGGGCCTAGGGTGGTACTTGAGGCTGATGCTGGAGAAACCAACAGTGTTTTGAAGGAGGCGGAGAAAGGAGTGTGGTGATATGGTCATGGCCAGTTTTAGAATTAGAAAACTATTAGTCTCTGGTATTAGTACCAGACTTCCCAGAACAAGACTAATAGCATCTTTTGATTTATGATATGGATATAACTGGAAAAAGTCATTTTTTTTTTTCTAGCACAACCGCATGACAACTTTTAGGGTTCTGGAGTTTCTGAAATTCAACCTCTACATTTCTACACTGCTTCACAGTAAAAACTCATAAGTAAATTTCCATTTGGAAAATGAATTAGGACTTCCAGGAAAGGTGGATACAAACATGTTGACAAAGATATCATATGCTAATTTGTATCAGTAAATCTCTGATAAAGTAGTTGTTATGTGCCAGGCAGTGTGCGAAGAATCAGAAACTCAATGGTCAGACCAATCAACTCTCCTTGATCTCAGGGTTCCTGGAGATGAGACAAGCGTAGATTAATCACACGATGAGATTAGAACACATTGAGAAAACACACGTTGGGAGAGAATGGTGGGAAGTGAGACAATGGCGTCCTGAGAGGTAGACTATATTTCTGACACTGATTCTAAGATTTCATGACTCACGTGCCTTTATACCAACTTTTCCTAAAATTAATTCCAACACCATTGTAACTGGGTCTTCCTGCTACCTTTAGTATTTCCTGGAATGGTCTGCATTTCCAAACCAAAACCCTGACATAGCTCTCTGCTCTGCGGTGCTCTGTGGATGCCTTCTCCAAACAAACTGTGCTCACATCTGTCCACATTTCTGATGGAGCATCCACGATCTCAGATGGTTGGTTGAAAGATGAACAAAAGGCACAGCAGATATAAATAAATGCCCTTTCTAACATGGAAATAAATATTTCTACAGCAAGTATTCTGTCTAGACAGAATTACCAAATTTAAGTTAAACTTAATAAACATTTATTGAGTACTTTCTCTGTAGAAGATACTTTGCTGGGTGCCAACTAGTATATACAGATAAACCCAATCTCTACCATCTAGAAAGACTGTTGTCATAGATAACATAAAAATGCATAATGTATTGGATAGTGTTATAGAGATGTAGTCAAACAGCATAGTAGAAGATTAGATTAACTCTTGCTGGGAGAGACTAAGTTGAAAAATTGCATTTAAACTGGTGTTATATAAATTTAACAAATTATTTTAGATATATCATTTAGGAGACATACATATTCTGCAAAGCATATGAATAAAAATGGATATGATGGGGCCACAAACTTGTCCACACAATACTAATATGTGAAGAAAACATGATTTCTTCATTTTTTATTTTCTCTGCTTTTTCTTGTAACCAATCCATCCAAATGTTCCAGTAGATTCTTCAATAATCTCTCCTCAAGGTCTTGGACACATCAAATAATATATTAATTCTGTTTTTCTCATTGGAGCCTTCTTTCTGGAAATCCACCATCCTCCTACACCAATTTGGATGCCATTTGGTGGGCTAGCCCTTGTCAGCCTGAAATCTGAGAGGAATAAACATTTGCTACCACAGCCTACCCTGTATTGTCTTGACTGCTGGAGAAATTGGTGCTGAAAGTGGGGTACCACCACAAGAAGAATGGCAGGGCGTTAAGTGGCAGAGGGAGAGAGAATTTGCCCCCATGTGTGCTGGCAATTAGATGTGTGTTGTGCCTCCCAAGGGGCAGGGGATTCAGGCGTCCACGTGACCAGAAGTAGAAGGAGCCGGAAGTCAGCAAGAGGGCCTCTCCAGGTCTTAGCTTTGTTCTTACAGATTAATAAATTTTCCTTTATCAGTCACTGCAATTTTAGTGTCTGCTGGAAAAGAGGGTAGATAATGGTATTCAGTTCCCATGTTTAATTCAAATAATCAAGGGATTGTTATTTATGGGAGAGACTCTGTGAGACTCTGGGCTCTGGCAGCCCCTTCAGGGCTTGGGTGATGGGGCAGCACAGGGTTGGGGACAGGACTCCAACCCCACTTTGCAAGAATCTCATCACCGCTTGGGCGAGTTAGCAGGACCACCATCAGCTATGACAATGAGAGTCGACGACCTACCTGACGCGCCCATGTTCTTTCTCGTATTAGGTGATGCTGGCTGGCACAACAGCGGGACTTCTCAGGGGAAGGTGCAAGCAGAAAGTAAGAACCCGGCGGACACACCTGTAGGCTCTTTCAGGGACAGTTTGGCACTCCTAAAGGTCTGAGAGGAGGAGCTCATGTGTGGGAGGACAGGGGGCGGGGGTGGGGGGGTGGGGGGAGGCACAGGTGAGGACAAAACCCACGTGCTTCTAAGACCAACGTTGCTTCCAGTATATTCATAACCACACATTCAAAAAATGATGACATTGGTTTATAAAAAAATCACCATTACTGTCCTGTGAGCACTGCTGTCTCACGACATTTTCTGTTTACTAAGCTATTTTTACAAAGTGACTGTAGGAATGTGATGAAAATTGATGTTTGTTGTATATGAGGATGAATTCTAGATGGTTTCCTATCTTTCTAAATGGATCTTTCTCATGGTTAGTTCACTGGAGACAGTGTCCCTTGTAGCAAAGGTACACCAAAACTATTATTTCTCTGGCAATAACAGGTTATTTATTTATTGAAATTATTGGTTAAAATGGTAACATGTGGTTGTTTCCCATCTAGTCAAGGACAAGAGTTGAATGTCGCTAAGAGGCACAATGGTTCCAAATAAAGAGATTTACAATATGGAAGCCATGAAGCAAAATCGTGTTTAATATATTAATGTGATATTAATTAATTATTAATATAGCATATTAATTATATTAATATATTATAATAATTATAAAACACACTAATATACTGTATTGTATATTAATATAGTGTGTACAATACACTACTATACTATACTATATATTAATGTATTATATACATCTATTAATTACATAATTAATTATATTATGGATTAATATTATATGAATAATAATACAGCATATTGATTAATCAATTGATACAATATCAATCTCATAACAGTTGACATTACTTATAATAATACATATCACATACGCATGTACAACCCATGTCTAGGCATCTCAAGGGAGCAGTCCCACAAAAGCCGACTTTTTTCCCGGGCTGCTTGAGAAGCAGGCAGTTCTCTCACACAACAGAGACCAGAGCCCAAGGTAACTTGGGACTCCGCTTCTTACGGTATCCAGCTTCTGGTAGTCTGGCTGAAACCACAGATATTCGATTTCAGAAGCCTCTTTCAAAACCTGCGAGTTTTCCTGTGCTTAATCCCCAGAACTTCCACCGAGCTCCTAAAAGTCCTGCGATGCTGCGCTCCATCCTCGCGTGCGCCTTGCGATCTGCAGTAAGGATGGCATTCAGAGATGGACCTGTCCAGGTGTTTCCAGCTTAACAAATGCAGTGGAAGTTTCCCAAATTCTTATTGTCTGGTGTGAATCCCGAGGCTGTTAGGGATGCATATAACCAAACTGTTCCCTTCTGAGTTAGTCTTACGGAAAAGTAGGACATGCCAGATGCCGATATGTAACAACACAGGTCCAGTTCAGATCGATAAGTGTGTGCATCCTTAGTCCATCACCATGGACTGTCCTCAGCGGGGGCTGTCAGGAACACGCAGACAAAGGGGACCTAGTCCTTGTTCTTGAGAACCTTATGTTCTAGCAAATTCTTGAGCTGCTTAGATATTAGAAATCGCTTTTATGTAAGTTGGCACAGTTCATTATTTTCCGTATTGAAAAATTGTCCCAGAGAGAAAGAAAAACACACATTTATTGGCCAACTACTATGTGCCAGGAATGTCACATGTATTATCTAATTTAATCCTCTCAGCAATCCTAAAAGAAAGGTACCATTGTCTTCACTTGTGCTTCAATAACCAGCTCGAGGACAAAAGGGATCCATTGCAGATTGGTCAACCCCAAAGCTTTTGTTCTTTCCTCAAGTACCTGGACATTTGATTTTAATAAACTTTTTCTTCCGTTGGTGATGTCATAAAGTAGATATCTCTAGAGAGCAGATCAGAAAAATCAGCAAATTAACGCACAGAACATGGTTGTAGACATTGTTTAAGTTTAAATTCTCCCAGCTGTTTCTGCATGTCTGTTTTTCAGATTTTTGTCACTTTGTGTACAAGGTTGGCAAGGACAGCCACCTCTGTCTTCCTTTCATGGGGGAACCATTTCTCAGCTTCCCATGAATCTGGACGCTACTCACAGTGCTGTTTGTGAGGACAGGGAACTATTAAGGATCCCTGATCTGTGGCTTTTTGGACTGGTGGCGTGCCTCTATGATGCTGCCCTGTTAGGGAGTGCCTCTGGCACATGAACACCCTAACAGAAAGATGAATTGGGCTAACAGGTTTACTCTGAGATCTAGGAATATACTTTTCCTTCCAAAATTAAATGGCCCATATCCGTACAACTCAAAGATTTCCATCAAGAGCTGGAATCATTTGAGCCTGTGATTCTTAACCTTTAGGGTGCATCAGACTCAGTGAAGTCTTAAAAGTACATGTGCCTGGGGCTGGTCTGATGGCATAGTGGTTAAGTTCGCGTGCTCTGCTTCGGCCGTCTGGGGTTCGTGGGTTCGGATCCCAGGCTCGGAAGTACACACCGCTTGTCAAGCCATGCTGTGGTGGCATCCCATATACAAAATAGAGGAAGATTGGCACAGATGTTAGCTCAGGGCCAGTCTTCCTCACCACAAAATAAAAGTACACAGGCCTGCTTCTTATCCCTTGGGGGTTCTGGTTCATTTGATCGGGGTGGGGGCCAGGAACTGAGCAGCTGTGTTTTTATAAAATGTCCATCATTTTACTGGCCTCCAAGTTTGAGAACCACTGACCCAAGCAGACAGCCCAGGTTCTGGGTCTTTATCTGCTGCCTCAGCCACCGCTGCTCAGGTGGATCTAGAAGCCGTAATTCATCACTCAATGGTTCTAGTTGTCCCAGTGGGCAACTCTAACTCCACCTGGTTAAAGTCAGGGATTTGTGTAGGTTCAACGAGGAGGCTGCCCACACTTGATCTCTTACTAGAGTCTAAGAGCCTCTTATCAGTTTTCTCTTAAAATAATGTTTTCAAAAATGAAAATTGAGGGATCATGTGATATTAACCTCACGACAAGAAATGCCTTTTCCTAAATCCATGTCCTTAGTGTGGAAAATGTCCTGTTGGGGGGGAGCTGTGTGTCTGCGGCTCCATGTTGGTGCTGCAGTCAGGAGATGGCCCAAAGGCATCAATCACTCCCCCATCATAATGAATTGACGTATATTAATCTTAGTGCCCGTTACTGTGAAATGCGCTCGTGTGCGTTGTATAATTGGTATGGTGAGTAATAAGAGAGTTTATGCCCCATTTTATTTCATGGAACAACTAATAAATCACAGTGAGTTATGCTTTATTCCAAAACCTGTTTCCATTCTTAAATTTGTGCATGCTTTACGAATCCACCTGCTTCTGTTGGAACTAACACTCCTCTGTGCTTTTACTAAGTTATGAGCATTCTGTGGAAAGCTTGTTTTAAAAGATAAGAATGGTTACTAGGAAAAACGAGACACATTCAAACCCTACACCTAACTAGCTTTGTGAGGGGCTTCCATGACGCACATCATTTCCTCCCAAAACCTCTGTACAATATTCAAATCATTGACAGTGTGGGAGAAAAGAAGCTGCTTCCCAGTGAATCACTGTCACTTACCGTCCTTGTGGCCAACTGCATGTGTGACCTCTGAAGGGAATCTCTCAGAACTGTGTGAATGGTTCACAGACTGAGTGATGACTCCTACAGTGCCATCCTCAACACCTCAACAAGTTTTGGAGACGGAGGAGTCGTCACAGCTCACACTCACCCCTGTTGGTTTCCTGCCTGTCCTTGCTGCTCTGATTCTGTCCTGTGGATTTCTCACTGGGGCTCTACTTCCTCCACTCCCAGATGTCAGCTGCACTCTAATATCACAGATTACTTGGCTGCACCGCCCCTGAATGCTGTCTGTATTAATTACGTAGTGCTGCATATCAAATCACCCCAAACTTAGTGACTTAAATCAAGAGTAATAATTCATGATCTCTCTCCTCTTCTGGAGGTGAGGAGAGTGGAAGCAGCATGCTCAGGTGGTCCAGGCTCAGGGTCTCTCTGGGGTTGCAGTCATCAAAGGCTGGGTTGGGGTTTGCAGATGGACTTCCAAGGTGGGTCATTCACATGCTAGCTGGTTCCTCTCCACGGGCACGTCTCCAGGGGGCTGCTTGAGTGTCTTCCTGACGTGGTGGCTGGCTTCCTGCAGAGAGTGATCCAGAAGACCTGGGTGATGGAAACTGCAAGTCTTTTGCACATGCTGCTGCTTTGGTGGCCCAAGCCAGCCCTAATTCCATAGGGCAGGACCTACAAAAGGGAATAAATACAAGGATGTGGGACCACAGGGTGCCATCTTGGGTGCTAACTAACCAGTACGTTCCACTAGCTTCCACCCTCATGCAGGTGGAAACCCAAGGTCATCTGATGACCTTGAAGGCATCCTCTCTGACTTGTTTTCCACCACTGTCCCCCATTCCTCTGTTTCAGCCACAATTCCCCCCTTTTAACGTGCCAGACTCTCTCCTCTCCCGGGCTTTTGCACATGTCCTTCCTCTATTGGGTCCTCTCCCCGCAGATGTCTGCACGGCTTATTCCCTCATTCCTTGTGGGACGTCACTCCAACGTCACATCCTCAGGAAGGCTTCTGGGCCCCATATTTAAAACTGAAATGCCAGGCCCCATCCTCAGCACACCTTATCTCCCTTCCCTGCTTCAATTTCTCTTTGTTACTTATCACCGACAGTGCCCACCTGTGAATCAGCTCTCCCTCTCAAAAAAAAAGAAAAAAGAAAAAAAGAGCCCTGATTTGTATCATTTGCATTTCCATTGCATAAACACTCATTCACCACAGCCCATTTATTTCAAACTGTCATCCTGATGTCTCGGAAAACGACGTCGGGAGAAATTTGCCCACTCAGCCCTCCTGAGCCGTTGGCCAGCTCCACCTCTGTCTTTCTCCCTCCCGCACTGTGCGAGTTTTACTTACTTCTTTCTTTTAAGGTCCACGGAACAGAAATTTTGGTCTGTTTTGTTCACTGCTGGATCCTCCATGTCTAAAACACTGCCTTCCCACAGCAGGCACTCGATAAATATCTGATGGACCAGTGGTGTTGGGAGGTCTGTGCTTTGCCTGGGCCCGTTGGCAGTGCTTTCATCCATATTTCCATGAAGTGGAGGAAGTGGAGGGGAAGAAAGGTTTACTTTATGGTCATATGACTAGTGAAAATAATTGCCCACACTAGGAAGAGAACACACAGAATTACCGTGAAAGTGGGTGTGTGGAATAACTAAGCTGATAATCAAGAAGTGACCCGGGCTTAGTGATGATCTTGTTGATAGATCTAAATTGGCTTCAAGTCTCTCAGAATTCCAAAACTGTGATAATAGTTATGATAATAACTTTGAGACATATACAATTCAGAACACAAATAAACAGAAAGATGAATAGCTCTTCATATATTCAGAGATGTTTCTCATATATAAAGGAATGATTATATTTCACTTGGAAAAGCCAGGAAAGGATTACTCAAGAAATCCTGCTGAGAAAAAATGGCTATTTATACAAAAATAGAATTAACTATTTATTTAATACCACTCTTCAAAATAAATTCCAGACCAAGATCAAAAGGAAAAACCTTTTAAGAACTGGACACATGTGTGGGAGAATAATAATCTTAAATCAAGATGTACTAGAACTTCCCAAGCACAAACTCAAGAAATAGTAAGAGAAATATGATGGATTCAATTTTGTAAACAAAGAAATTATATATTTAAACTATAAAGAACAAATTAAGTTGCAAACAATAACTGGAAATGATTCTTGGTAATACTTAAATAATATATAACAACCAATAAAAGTGGTAGGATTGCATTAAAAGTTGACACCAACATGAATAAAACATTCACAGAAAAGGACATGAATAAACAACTCAAATGGCTAAAACATATAAATTTATGTTAAAATGTGCAGAAAATTGTAATCTAATACTGTTTTCACCTATGAAGTTCGCAAATAATTAAAAAGTTATATTCCTCATAGCTGGCGTACATTTGGCAAGACAGGTACTTCCCCATTTCTTTAGTGGAAAACTTAATTGATATACTCTTTCTGGAAAATAATCTGACAATATGCACCAATTTCCTTTAAAATAGTCATATTGTTTGATCTAATAATCCCGCATCTAGGAAGCTATCCAAATGAAATAGTGATAAAAGAAGAAAAATACGTGTGCACCAAGGTGTATATTATAACATTATTATAATAGAAGCTATTTTTAAAGAACATAAATGCCCAACATTAGCAGAATAATATATAAATTATACCATATTCATGTTATGGAAGTGTGCAAATATTAAAGCTGATGTTTACAAAGAAATTTTAATATTGTAGGAACATTTTTATGAATATGAAATTAAGTAAAAATGTCTAGATACAAAACGGTCATGCAGTACAGCCTCATTTATAGTATTGAACTAAAGGAAGGAAATTCACCAAATATTAATAGGAATTATATCAGAGTACTGTAGTGGAATTTATGAGTCATCTTTATTTTCTTCTTCACTTGTGTTTGGTTTTCTATAAAGAGCATTTGTTATGCTTTTACTCAGAAAAATAGTTTAATGATTAGACAGCAGTGAGTTAATGTTCAGTGTAGGGTCTGGCCTTTGAGAGCTTTTCAGCTGGCGGAAGCCGCGTGTGTCGAGTCAGCCGCGCCCTTCCTCAGGGCCTTTTCTCACAAACGTCTTAGTTACTGTCACGGCCTGGAGTGTGTCCTCATAGAAGTGATATGTTGGAGTCCTAGCCCCCAGTACCACAGAACATGACCAGATTAGAGACAGGGCCTTTAATGAGGAGATTAAATTAAAATGGAGCCATTAGAGTGGGCCCTAATCCAATCTGAACTGTGTTTTTATAAGAAAAGGAAGTTTGGACACGTGGACCCCAGAGATGTGCACACAGAGGGACGACCGTGTGAGGACCCAGGAAGATGACCATCTGCAGCCAAGGAGAGAGGCCCCAGGAGAAGCCCGCCCTGCCCACACCCGGATCTCAGACCTCCAGCGTCCAGCACCGGGGGAAGTCAATTCTGTTGTCAAAGCCGCCTGGTCGGTGGTATAGTCGTGGCGGCTCAAGCAGAACAAGACAGGTACTGTTTTTGGCGTGGTTACCTGTAAATACGGATTGGAGCTAAACCAATGGAGCTCTGTGAGCAGGAGCCTGGTCACATTAATGATGTGACCTAAATGGCTGAACGTATTAGCCACGTGCACTGTCTAGAAGGCATTATTCTTTTAAGAGGGTGGTATTTTAAATAAGACTGTATGAGTTTACACTTATGTGTAATGCTAAAACTTTTAACATTGGTATTAATTTTCATCATTCTTGGCTGAAGAAACAGGGGAGGATGGCTTTTGGATAAACTACAAATATTGAAATGTCATTTGTGGAGTGTTTGGTTTCAAATTTGGGAAAAAGTACAAACAAGGCAGACATAGTGTGGAAAGAAAATGCCCCGAAGGCGTGACTGTGATTGAGTTTGCTGTTTGGCGAGTGAGCAAACCCGCAGAAGGGAGACCCCGTGGGCGGGTAACAGTGCAGGCGCCTCCGTAAATCTCGGAGCCAGCAGATCATTGTTAGAGCGCAGACGGCGTCAGCATCCTGGTGGAAGTGCTCTGAGATATGGCCTGTGAAAATCGCTGTACTTCTCCAAAGAAGGATATCGGGTCATACACAACAGCACTTTTAGCCATACTCAATTACAATGCACACTTCGTTTGTTATGAAATCTGGAAAATAAATGTTTCTCTGCTGCTCTAACCTTCTGTGAAGGTGTGCAAGTTACCACTTTGCCTGCAGGAGTCTGGCAGAGTTTGCCTTCTCTGTCTCTCTCTGTCTCTCTGTCTTTCTCTCTCTCCCTCTCTTTCTGTCCCCCACCTCCCTCTCTCCCTGCCACCATCGTCTAAACTTATTATTATAAAAAATTCCAAACACATGTACAAGTGGAGGCAACAGTCCAGTGAGCCCCCGTGTACCCAGCACGGGGTTGTAACAATTATCGATATGAGGACAGTTTTGTTTCCTCTAATACCCCCACCCACTGGCCCATCCTCCACTAGATTATCTTGAAGCACAACCCAGCAATCATCCTTTGACTTGTCTTGACATTGTGGCTTTCCTGCAGGTGAAATTGGCTGTAAACCAACGAGCTTCTCCAAGGCATACAGCTGGTGAACACAGGTGACACCCTTGGGACCCCATGACACCTGAGTTCTTACTCGCCCTTTGGAAAAGGCGCTCCAGTTTGTCACCAAGTGACAGCAAGTGACTTAACATGAATGCAATTGAGCTGAGGTTCAGAGGGCTGAGGGGCTTTTTCAAAATAAGTGACCTTTCTTTTAGCGTTCTTAGGCCGTATATGAGAGATGATGTTCTGAATATAGAGATAGATAGATGTTAGGTGGATGAATGAATAGGTAAGTGGGTGGATAGATAGATCCATCAATGATACATAGATGGATATATAGATAGACATAGAGATAGATTCTAAGAATGTGTATGTGTATTTGCACTCTGCTCTGAAATATTTCTATAAAATATTCCTAAATTTAATTTCCTCAGGCAGTATGTTATTACCACTTTGCCTAGCTAACCCATTTTATGAACATGACTTACAACAGTAAACATACAATTGATGACTTCATCTTTGGATTTGGTGTACTAAAACAGGTGCTAACTAAAATTCATTGATTTTTTACAGTTTTCAATGCATAGCATTTATTAATAATTTTATGCTGTAAGTGTAGATCCACACACTTGAATTTATGCTTTTACGAATCACCTAAAGCAAACTTCAACCAATCCTCAAAGATTAGACTGTTCTAAGAGATTTCTAATTATTCTGCCCGCCTCTCACCTCTCCTGCCCCCAAGCCCTCCTGTACATCCCACACATCCTGGTGTCTTACAGATTTGGATTTTACCCTGCCAGCCCCTCAGACATCTCAGTGAGGACACAGCACGGACAGGGCATGTCAGCGTGGACGTACTCAGGGTACCGCTTTCCCACATGCTCAGCCTGCTGTCCACTCTGTTCCTTTCTCCATTTCATCTTCCAATGAAGTGTGCCCTGAGAGCCTCTTCTCCTCTTGACATCCAGGCCTTCTGCCTTTATTACATATTTTAACTTATTTTCTTTGCTGGTAAAGATTCCCCCTGAGCTAGCATGCTATGCCAATCTTCCTCTCTCTTCTTTTTTTCCTGCCCAAAGCCCCAGTATATAGTTGTATACTCTAGTTGTAAGTTCTTCTAGTTCTTCTATGTGAGCCACTGCCACAGCATGGCTACTGACAGATGAGTGGTGTGGTTCCGCGCCCGGGAACTGAACCTGAGCCGCCGAAGTGGAGTGTGCCAGACTTTAACCACTAGGCCGTCAGGCTTAGACCCACATTTTGCACTTACAGAAAATGGCTTTGCATTTTCAATAGTCAGTCCTAGACTCCAGATCTGAACTCCTCAATTAGGTTACAGACTTCTTGGTATCACAAATCATAGTCTTTCTTTCCTCTCGCCTCCCACCAACAGTCAATTTATTCAATCAACATACGTGGTTCATCTACTAGTAATCAGTCAATGTGCTGGAAAATTGAGTAGCATAACAGATGGGAGCAGCACTAAACACACCCAAATAGTAGAACTTAATAAACATTTTTGAAAGAAAGAATGAATGGCTACAAGAGCACAATAGAGAATGACCAAGAAGATGACACAGCACAGAAGGGACAGGCTGGGTTAGAAAAGGCTTCCTGGAGGAGGTGGCGTCTGTCCTGGGCTGGGATCTTGACAATTGGAGAAAATGCAGAATTTTATTTCAACCATGAGGAATAAAATGCATGGTTTTCTGACGAAAAAGCAAGCGGTTGAACAGATTGGTTCTGCTATAAAGGGATAGCTGAGTTTCTAACAAAGCTTAATTTATCAAAATGGTAGCTTCAATGAGATAAAAGAGGCTAGCTTTAGAGGATATATGATAGGCAATAACAAAGCAATTTTACTTCCAGGTATTTTAACAATAAATATTTTAATGTTTTAAGTAGCTTGAAGCTGCATTTGTGCACCGCGAAATGAAAATTTTGTTGATAAAAATGGCCCAAAAAACCCTCTAAAAATGTCTCTTGCCCTTTAACCCAGAAGTTCAGGTGCCTGGGACTCCTCTGCTATTTTTGACCTTGACCTTGAAAATTTCCTGTGGAAGAATTCACAGACTCCAGTGGTAAACGAAAGAAGAGAAGAACCAGACGATGTCAGATGACCAGTCCCCCAAATAAAGCCACTCTGTGAATTCTGACCTTATTGTTGATAGCTCTCTACCACAGTTGTGTTTTTACCCAGAGCGATTACATATTTTTCTTTTTGCCCAAACCAGGGCACTTTCAAGAATGGAAAAGGGAACATTACTTTGGGACAACAGGCCTAAACCACAAATCGCCCAAACAAAATTGGATCAATATTGAATGCCAATCATATTCTCTAATCAATTAATCACCTTTTTCCCAATTTGAGTACTGAAAACTGGCACTGTAAAAGAAACATCGGTTCTCACCTGTGGATGAAGCACACACTTCCTGACGTGAAATTCATGAGAATGAAAATAGGTACACTCATGAAAGCCTGTAAATACTATGATCATATTAATGCTTTAGACGATCTGTTGGTAGTCTGTTCGACACTTTGCATTACCTTATTTGAACCTTCACTCAGGTGTTACTATACCAGCTGCATAAAGGAGGAGGGAGAGGCAGGGAGCTGTGGAAACTCTCCCAAGATCCTGGCGGGAGTGCCCCCAGAGAGACAGGGCTGAAACCAGGCATCTGAGTCTGCAGCCGTGGTTACCGCCTGTTGTTATGGGTTGGTATGCAGATTTTGTGGTTTATTTTATTGGAAACTTGGAGCCATTAAAGTTATTGAAGCAGGTAATAGCACACTGAGGCCTCTGTCTTAGAAAATTAACTCTGGCTAAAGCATAAATATGCACTGGAGGGGAGAGAGACCAGAGGCAGAGAAAGGAGTTACGGAATTATCAAATGAGAGGTTGAAATGAAGCGGTTGCAGCAGAAGCAGAGTAGACGAGACTCCTGGACAGACTGCACGGCAGAACGAGGGAGAGGAGGAGACAGAGGTTTCTGACATGGTTGATTGTGTTTATGGTGATAATAGGAAAAGAGAAAGAAATAGAGAAGGCGAGGTGAGCTCGAAGCTAGACAGAGGTGAATTGTGTGCATCCGTAAGGATCCAAGCTGCGGGGGAAGATAGAGGCATTTCAGCCCCAAACCTAATTTTTAGAATTAATTGATCCACCAAGTCCTATTGGTGGATTTATTCATATCTATCTTTAGGGTAGATTTAGCAAAAACGTATTTCTTATAACACTCCTTTTTATCACAGGATATTTGGAAGATATTACAAAGATTTCTTAACTAATCAGTTAATAACTCTAAGCAAATCCCTAACTTTAATTTTAATGGCTCATATCTAAACTAACTTTTAAGTGACCTTCTGTCACCACTTACATATTCTATTATTTACAGGGAAATAAAATATCTTATTCAGTTTTGTTTGATGTTTACATATGTTGTTTGGCTGATAGGATTATTTGACATTATTCTTTCCAACATCTCAGTGTGTTAGGAAAAACGTGTTGTTTGGAATAACTTAACAAAAAATCAACTAAATATTTTTCTCACATTTTTTTAGAACTTCACTAAGATATATTTCACATACCACAAAATCCACCCATTTCAAGTGTTCAGTTCAGTGTTTTTTACCTCATTCACAGATGTGTTCAGTCATTACCACAATCTAATTATGGAACATTTTCAACACCCCAACAAGAAACCCTACACACATTAGCATTCACTCCCCATTGCTGTATCCTCACCTCACCCCACTCCCGGGTAGCCCATAATCTATGTCTCTGTGACTTTTCTATTCTGGAAATTCCACATATATAAATTCATACCATCTGTGATCTTTTGTGACTGGCTTCTTTCACTTAACATACTTTTTCAAGGTTTACCCATGTGGTAGCACATGTCAGCACCTTCTCATTATTGATGAATCATATTCCATTGTACGGGCATATCGCATTTTAATCATCCATTCATCAGTTGATGGACATTTGAGTTGTTTTCGCTTTCTGGGTATTATGAATAATTCTGTTAGGAACACTCGTGTCCAAGATTTGGTGTGAACGTACGTGTTCAGTTCTCTCGGGTATGCACTTAGGAGTGGAATTGCTGAATCATATGGTAACTTTGTGTTTAGCATTTTGAGGAACTGCTCCACTGTTTTCCCAAGTGGCTGTGATGCTTTACATTCTCATCAGCAGCGAGTGAGGGTTCCACACTCTCCACATCCTCGCAGACGCGTGTTATTGTCTGCCTTTTTTATTTCAGCTGTCCTAGTGGGTGTGGAGGGATACCTCATTGTGGTTTTGATTTGTATTTCGCTAACGACTAATGATGCAGGACATCTTTTTGTGTGCTTGTTGGCCATATGTATCTTTTCTTTGGAGAAATGTCTATTCAAATTATTTGCCCATTTCTAAAATTGGATTCTTTTTCTTTTGTTTTTTCTTTTTTGGAGTTTTGAGAGTTCGTTACATGTCTCAAATGCATGTATCTTGTCAGTATGATTTGCGAATATCTTGTCCCATTCTGTGGAATAGGATTGTCTTTTAACCTTCTTGATGGAGTCCCTTGAAGCACAAACTTTTTTAATTTTGATGAAATCCAATTTATATATCGTTTCTTTTCTCGCTTGTGCTTCTGATGCTAAATCTAAGAAACTATTGTGTAACTCAAGGTCATGAAGATTTACTCACATGTTTTCTCCTGTCGGTTCTGTAGCCTTAGTTTTACACTTAGATCTATGATCCATTTTGAGTTATTTTAGGGTGGTGTGAGGTAGGAGTCTCAATTTATTCTTTTGCATGTTGTGATTCAGTTGTCCGAGCACAATTTGTTACAAAGATGATTCTTTGCCCATTGAATTTTCTTGGTACCCTTGTTAGAAACCAATTCATCAGAAATGTGAGAATTTGTTACTGGACTCTCAGTTATATTCCATTTATCTATATGTCTGTATTTATGCTACTACTACACTATCTCGACTACTGTAGATTTTCAGTAGGTTACAAAATTGGGAAATATTAATACTCCAACTTTTTTATTTTTCAAAATTATTTTTGGCTATTCTGGATCCCTTGCATTTCCATGTGGACTTTAGGAACAGATTACAAAGTTCTGGGGGTGAAAAAAGGCATTTGAAATTTTGATCATGTTTGCATCAAATCTGTAGATCAATTTGAGGAATATTCCCATCTTAATAATGTTGTCTTCAAGCATAAGATGTCTTTCTATTTATGTAAGTCTTCTTTAATTTTTTTCAATGACATCTTCACTTTACAAGTCTTACACTTCTTTTATTAAATATATTCTTTGTAATGCTATTTCAAATGGAATTGTTTTCTTAATTTCATTTTCAGGTTGTTCAGTGCTAGTGTATGGAAATAGAACTGATTCTTGTAAACTGATCTTATGTTCTGTGAGCTTGTGAAACTCATTGATTAGCTCTAGCAGTTTTTTTGTGGATTCCTTAGGATATTCTATATATAAGATCATGTCATCTGTGAATATACAGAATTGTTCTTCTTCCTTTGTAACCTGGGTGCCTTTTATTTCATTTACCTGCCTAACTGTCCTGGCTGCAAACTTGGGTACAAAGTTGAATAGAAGTGGTGAGAGCAGACATTCTCGTCTTGTTCCTGACTTTAGGGCAAAAGCCTTCTGTCTTTCACTGGTTTTTAATAATTGCTCTTTTTTGTGTTAAGGAAGTTCCCTTTTATGTCTAGTTTTCTCAGCAAGATGTTAGCTGCAAGTTTCTCCTAGAGAACCTTTATCAGGTTGAGAAATTTCTCTTCTGTTCCTAATTTGTTGAGGGTTTTTATCATGAAAGCACACTGAGTTTTATCCAATGCTTTTCCTATGTTAATTGAGGTGATCCTTAGAAGTGTTTCCTTTATTCTATTAACATGGTGTGCTACACTGAGTAATTTTAATATGTTGGAAAAATCTTATAGTCCCGAGATAAATCCAACTAGGTTGTGCTTTATAATCCATTTTATATGTTGCTGGAATAAATCTGCTAGTATTTCATTGTGGATGTTGACAACTATATTTATAAAGGTTATTGGTCTGTAATTTTCTTTACTCATCAAGTTCTTTCTCTGGTTTTTATGTTGGGATGATGCTGGCCTCACAGCATGAATTGGAAAGTGTTCCCTCCTCTCCTACTTCTTGAAAGAGTTTGTGAGAAATTGATATCTTTTTCTTTTTTTTTAGTTTTTATTTTTTTAAAGAGTTTTAGATTCACAGCAAAATTAAGAGGAAGGTACAGAGATTTCCCAAATACCCCTTGCCCCACATCTGTAGAGCCCTTCCCCCTTATCAATATTCCTCATGAGACGGTACATTTGTTATAATCAATGAACCTGCATTGACACATCATAATCATCCAAAGCCCATAGTTTACATTGGGGTTCCCTCTTGGTGCTGTACATTCTATGGGTTTGGACAAATGTATAATGACATGTTTCTGTTGTTATAGTATAATACACAGTACTTTCACTGCCCTAAAAATCCTCTGTGCTCTGTTTATTCATTTCTCCACCTCTCAAGCCCTGGCCAACGCTGATCTTTTTACTATCTCTGTAGTTTTCCCTTTTCCAGAATGTTATATATTTGGAACTTACAGTATATAGCCTTTTCAGATTGGCTTCTTTCACTTAGTAATATGCATTTAAGATCCATCCATGTCTTTTCATGGCTAGATGGCTCATTTCTTTTTAGTGCTGAATGATATTCCACCGTCTGGAGGGACCAAAGTTTATTTATCCATTCACCTACTGAAAGACATCTTGGTTGTTTCCAAGTTTTGGCAATTATGAATAAAGTTGCTGTAAACCTACATGTGCAGGTTTTTTTGTGTGGACTTAAGTTTTCAACTCTTTTGGGTAAATACCAAGAAATGCAATGGCTAGATCCTATGGTAAGAGTATGGTTAGTTTTGTTAGAAACTGCCAAAATGTCTTCCAAAGTGGCTATGCCATTTTGAATTCCCACCACCAACAAATGAGTTCCTGTTGCTCCACATCCTCAGCAGCATTTGGTGTTGTCAGTGTTCCAGATTTTGGCCATTCTGATTGATATGTAGTGGTATCTCATTGTTGTTTTAATTTGCATTTCCCTGATACATAGGATGTGGAATATCTGTTCATATGTTTATTTGCCATCTGTATATCTTCTTTGGTGAGATGTCTATTAAGATCTTTGGCTCATTTTTTTATTTGGTTGTCTTCTTATTGTTGAGTTTCAAGAGTTCTTTTCATACTTTGAATATCATTTCTTCATCAGATGTGTCTTTTTCAAATATTTTCTCCCAACTTGTGGCTTGTCTTCTCATTCTCTTGACATTGTCTTTCACAGAGCAGAAGTTTTTAATTTTAGAAGTCTAGCTTATCAATTATTTATTTAATGGATCATGCCTTTGGCCATGTATCTAAAAAGTCATCACATTCCCAAAGTCATCTAGGTTGTCTCTTATGTTATCTTCTAGGATTTTTATGGTTTTGCATTTGACATTTAGATCTGTGATCCACTTTGAGTTATTTTTTGTGAAAGATATAATTTGTGTCTAGATTCGTTTTTTTGTGGATGTCCAGTTGTTCAAGCACCATTTACTGAAAAGTCTATTTACTCCATTGCATTGCCTTTGCTCCTTTGTCAAAGATCAGTTGACTATACTTATGTGGGTCTATTTTGGGGCTCTCGATTGTTTGAGGAATATAGATTCCATTGATCTATATTTGTCTATTCTTTTACTAATACCACACTGTCTTTGTTACTGTAACTTTATGGTAAATCTTAAAGTTGGGTCTTGTCAGTTCCCTCTCTTTATTCTTCTCCTTCAGAAATGTGTTGGTTATCAGTTATTTTTTAAATGTTCAGTAGAATCCTCTTACAGTCTAATTTGACCTAGACTTTTCTTGATTGGAAGATTTAAAATTACTACTTCAATCTTTTTTCTTGTTAAGAATCTCCTCCTCTCATATTTTTTTTGTGTATTTTGTGAAAGATTGATGTTAATTCTTTTTTAAACCTGTGGTAGAATTTGCCAATGAAGTCATTGTGTCTGTGATTTCCTTTGTGGGAAGTTTTTTGATTATGAATTCAGTCTCTTCAGTTGGTATTTATCTAGCTTATTATCTACCTCTTTGAGTAAGTTTCAGTATTTTTTGCTTTCTTTTAGAATTTATCAATCTCATCTAAGCTATCTAAATTTTGGTATAAATTTTTCATAGTATTCCCTTAGCATCTTTTTTTTTTTTAAATGTAAGATTAGTAGTGTTATTCCTTTCTTTATTTCCTATTTTAGTAATTTTGTACTTCTCTAATTTTTCTTGGTCAGCCTAGCTAAAGATTAGTTAATTTTGTTTATATTTGGAAAGAATAAACTTTTGATTTGGTTTATTTTCTGTGTTGTCTTTCTGTTTATTATTTTCTTCATTTTATTTCTATTCTTTATTAGGTCTTTCTTTCTCCTTGCTTTAAGTTTAATTTGCTCTTTTTTCCTAGAATCTCAAGGTGGAAATGTAATTTATTGATTTGAGATTAGTCTTTTTCAACATAGATATCTACAGTGCTAAATTTTCCTGTAAGCACAGTATCTGCATCCCATAAGTTTTGGTATGTTGTGTTTTCATTTTTATTCATCTCCAAGTATTTTCTAACACCTCTTGTGACTTCTTCTTTGACCCATTGATTACACATATTTGTGAATTTCTCATATTTGTTGTGTTGGTGATTTCCTATTTAAATTTATTTTGGTCAGAGAACAGACTTTGTGTCATTTCATCCCTTTAGATATATTGCTGTAAAGCCTAGAATATGGTTTATCTAAAGTATGTTCCATATTCACTTGAGAATAATGTGTATTCTGCTATTGTTGGTTGGAGTGTTCTGTAGATGTCTCTTAGGTCTAGTTGGTTTATAATGTTTTTCAAGTCTTCCTTCTTTCTTGATCTCCTGCCTAATTTTTCTACCCGTTATTGAAAATGAGATATTGAAGGCTCCATTATTAATGTTGAATTGTCTATTTCTCCTTTCAGTTAAGTCAGTTTCTGCTTCATGTCTTTTATTGTTATATTGTTAGGTGCATATATGTTTATAATTATTATATAGTCTTGGTGAATTGACTTTCTTCTTATTATAAAATGTCCTCTTGTGTCTAGTAACAAGTCTTATGTTAAAGTCTAATTTTTCTGATGTTAACATAGCCACTCCAATTCTCTCTTGGTTTTCTTTTATATGGTATATTTTCCCATCATTTTAATTTCAATCTATTTGTGTCTTGATTGTGAAGTGTGTCTCTTGTAGACAGCATATAGTTGGAACATTTAAAAAATTCATTTTGCCAATCTCTGCCTTTAGATAGGGTGTTTAATTTACTTACATTTAATGAATTTAAGGATTAGGTGTATTTATATTTGTCATTTTGCTATTTATTTTCTATAAGTCTTATACATTTTTTTATTCCTCTATTCCTTTGTTCTTGTCTTCCTTTGTTTTAAACATAGATTTGCAGTGTACTCTTTTAATCCCTTGTTTCTTTTACTATTTTTTGAGTTGTTTCTTAGTGGTTGCCCTAAGGATTGCAATTGAAGGAATTGATTTCAATTGCAGCTGAAGTCTGCTGTCAGTCTTGTTGAGGATCCCTTGAACATAATGTGTCATTTTTCTCTTGCTGCTTCAAGATTTTCTCTTTGTCAAGACCAATAAATTCTGGGAATCTAATGTACAGCATGGTGACTATAGTTAATACTGTATTTTATATTTGAAATTGATAACAGAGTAGATCTTAAGTATTCTCACCACTCACACATGCACACAAAAGGTAACTACATGAGGTGATGAATATGTTAACTAACTTGATTCTGGTAATGATTTCACAATCTACAAAATTTTATTATATTAAATGATCACATTGTACAATTTAAATATATACAATTTATATTTGTTAAAAATACCTCAATAAAGCTGAAAAAACATTTTCTGTCTTCGACTTTTGTAAATGTTACTATGATGAAGTTGTGAATCTTTTTGAGTTGATGCTACTCGGGATTTGTTGAGCTCCTTCAATGTGTATGTCAATATTTTTGATCTAATTTGGGAAAATTTCAGCCATTGTCCCTTCACATGTTTTTTATGCCTCTTCATTTTCTCTTCTTATGCTAGTTCCATGATGCATATGTTGGTATACTTGATGTTGTTTTATAGGTCTCTGAGTTTCCATTAATTTTTCTTCATTCTATTTTCTTTTTGCTCCTGAGACTGGATAATTTTTTATTAACTTGTCTTCAAGTTCTCTGTTTATTTCTTCAACCAACTCTAATGTATTGTTAAAATTTTTTAATGATTTTTAATTTCAGCTATTATACTTTTCAACTCACTACATAGCTTCTATTTGGTTCTTCCTTATGGGTTCTATATATTTATTAATATTCTCTTTTTGGAGAGATATCATTGTAATGCTTTCCTTTAATTCTTTAGACATAGTTTCTCTCAGTTCCTTGGACATATTTATAACTGATTAAGGTCTTTGCCCACTTAGTCTAAAATCTGGGCCCTCTCAGGAACACTTTCTGTTGGCTGCTTTTTTTCCTGTATGTGGCATACTTTCTTGTTTTTTACATATCTCATAACTTTTTACCAAAAGTTTACCAGATAATATATTGTAATAATTCTGGTATCAGAGTTTTCTACCTGCTCTCCCACTAAGATTTGTTGCTGTTGCTGTTTTTGTTGGTGTTTATTTTTGTTTGTTGTTTTTCTTGTTACTGCCTTTTTGTTTACTGACTTTCTTCAACTACTTCTGTAGATTCTCTATTCCCTACAGCAACTGAATTCTTTGTCATCGTAGTTTTAAAGTTCCTGATTTTATTTTTAAACACTGCTTCCTAGGGGTCACACCTGGGTCAATATAATTTAGTAGTGAACCAGTGGTTGTCAGAAGTTTCCTTATATGGCGTCCTGTATGTCTCGGGGTATCAATGTGAAAAGGCTGGCTTTCAGATGTCAGGTAGTTCATGAGATAGCCTTAGTTTTCACTTCCTACTTTCACAGGGCCTCAAGGTCAGCGAGAGGTGGTGATTTCTGCTGTCTCCTTTCCAGGTCTTTCCTGGGCATGCACACAGTCTTGCAGACATGCACAGCCTTTTAGATAGCCAGGAATTTATGGGAGCATTTAAAATTTCCCTGTGTTCATCCAGTTTTCCAGGATTTCCTTTAACTTTCTCCCAAGCTCTCAGTTTGCCTCAACTAAGCTCATATCCTTGGGCCACTGAGATATTGCCAGCAGTTTGCTATTGTTTTGGTAATGTCCTGGGCTTAGATTCTCTGCCACCAGCACCTACAGTTGATCTCTGAGTCAAATCCAATAGCCACCACACTGAAAACAAATTTCCCAGGGAGTTGAAAGTTCATACAAAATACTGACTGTGTTCTGGGGATATTGTTTTTAATGGAATTTCAAAATTAGTCAAATCTCTCCATTGTCGGCAAAGCTGCTGTCTTTTGGCTACCACACCAATGAGCTGGGGAGGAAGGGAAGATGGGAATAGCCCCAAGTTAAAGTGTCACCAACCTTACTGTTCTACCAAAGCTCATAAAGTTCTCTTGCATACACCATTTTCAGCTCATTCCATTGCTTTGATTAATTGCCAGAATTCCAAAATGGCTATTTTACTTGTTTTGCCAGTATTTTAATTATTTTAGAGGGAAATCAAGTTGACTGAGTCTTCACTCTGGAATTCCAGAAGCCAGTCTGTCTCAATGATATTTTGTGATTACTAGTCTAGAGATTAGTAATCTAGATTACTAATCCATTAGGATTAAAAAATTTTTAGTATTGTTTAAAACATTGAGTATCATTTAAAACAATACTCAATATATTATAGGAAAACTGCTGAGAATTTAGTATTATATAAATTTTACTTTTACATTATGCTGTAATCTTCAAAGAAAAATTATTTCTTTATTGATTTGGGTGCAATATATTATTAATGATTGCATGATGAAATAGTGTGAAAAGATTCTAATATACACACATATTTTTTTTCTCATACAACAGAATGTTGAATGAGATGATTAAAGCACACAATTTTATACAGCTGGTTCTGATTATTCCTTTTGTTAAATGACATTTTTGAGTTATTATGAAGTGAATTAGGATGGGAGCATCATGAGCAACCTCAATATTCTATGGAATTTCTCAGCCACCATGCTAAAAGCTTACACACCCAGAACTTAGAGGACTTAATGAAAATCAGAGCAATTAAAACGAAATGAAACCACACTATTGATTAGGCTTAGCAGGAAAAAACTTCAAATTCTGTGGCTTGAACAGTGAAAGTCTTAGTGCACTAAATGCTTTACAGCTGGACCATCGTCCTACTCGTTTTTCTCAGTGAAGTGTTTGTTGTTTCCTACAAAATAAAAAACAGATGAAAAAAGTAGGTGATCTAAACTATGTGAATGATTAAGTTTGGAGCAAACCAAGAACTCACAGCCTTCTTCTGAGACATCCATTCAACTAGCTCTATATAGATTTGAAAAGTTGTAGAAAATATCTGTGTATCTATTGACAGTTTTTGTGAAAACCTTTGAATCAAATAAGGCTGACACATTAGTGCTTTGCATATTTTTGGAATTTTTCCATCTTGGATTGAAATAGCCAACTTAGTTATGTTTTTCATACAATGCCAGAATACCATAAGGGACTGTGTAGGGTAGTCCTGGATTACAATCTGAAACCCAGAGAAGTTTCCTTGGTTTACTTAATATTTTCCTTTTTCTGAGCTGCCTTTTCAGTCTCAGTTATTTTACAGAACTTTGGTGTAAGTGATCCATTTGACACTTAATTATGCATCGTCTTGGACTTACATTGAAAAGTTTTACTGCCCTATAACATCCCCTATGTTTCTGTACTATCTCTCCCAACTACATTGTGAGTAATTTGATGACAAAAAAATCTTACCCCTTAAAAAAAATAGTTTTGGTGTAAACAATGTGTACAATGATGGATGTTGATTAGTCTTTGGGTGGTGAACATGATGTTAACTACACAGAAATTGAAATATAATGAAGTACACCTGAAATTTATAAAATGTTATAAACTGATATTACCTCAATAAATAAAAAGGTTCCCCACCAAAACAATAGTTTCATACTGGATAGCCTTACTTCCAATCAGTATTGCAGCATTTGATAATTTGATTAGGTAAGACTTGTGCAAATTTCTAAGCAATATCATCCTCTTAAAAATAATAAAGTTAATCTGAGGTCCCTGAAGACTGGGAGAAGAAGAGAATAAACTTAAAGGTAACATTACAGAAGCTCAAAATGACTCTTTTACCTAAGAATCATGACTAAGAGCATTTTGGGGTTTTGGTAGAGGTGTGGGATCTTCTGTTTCAAAGACTTCAGCATTACTTTCCGTATCACCTTTCAGTATGGAATTGACTTTAAATAATGAAGATGTGTGTGAGTTCAAATGCTAACATTGAATTATGAATTTTTGGTCTTACCTAAACAGTGACTTTCTATGCTTCATCTTTTTGTTCAGTAAAATTGATCACCTAAAATGAGTTTCTTCCAGGTTATTTTGGGTTTTGTTTGGTTTTGTTTTAGGGTTTATTATTTCCCTGTAAGGAAAACTGTAGTTTACATTTCCCTCTGGTGGTTTAACAGTCATTAATGTGCAAAGCACAAGGCATGCCTCAGAACCATCAGTAAATTCACAATAAGAAGTCAGAAAGAGCAAAGGTTGCAAATGCCTTGCAGAAGAAGCACCAGGGAAAATAGGCTTAATAGCAACAAGATGGACATTTCTGGGCGAAACATATTTTAGGTCTCTCTTTTTATTTTTTTTTAATGAAAAACATAATTTGATTCATTCTCCTTTTTGCATGCATAAAATTTAGATGAATGTATAATTATGTTACTTAAGTCTCTTAGAAATTTAAGAATATGGTGAATAGAACTGGATTTTGAGTATGAGCTTCCTCAAGTCATTCTCTTGCATTGAGTCAGTTGCCTCTGGAAAATTTTAGCTCACGTGACTAAACATCATTTATTGACCTACTCTTTATGCATCTCAATAAATCCCAGCCGTAGAATGGTGAAATTTTAGAGTGGCAAGGACCTTTATCATAAATTGTTCGATTTCCACAGATAGTTTAATGGCACAGTCAGAGTAGTCTTGGCTACCACTTATCAAAGACCACTAAATGCTGGGTGTTTTGCATACATTATTTCTTATACTAACCCCCAAAAGACACTCTCCCTATCTTACAAAGGAAGACATTGAGATGCAGAAAAGTTATTTGCCCAAGCAAAAACTGGTGGCAAGGATTCCATTCTAAGTTACTCTATTTCTAAATCTTTCTCATCTTCCCCAAAACCCCCACCATACCTCATTGCTTTGTCTTGAATTTAGATTCTACATTCTTAGTTTCCTGCCCCAGTGTTTTTTCCCATTACACCACTGTCTCAGATAACCACAAAGTGATTTGGAAATATATTGCTTCATTGTTTCTATTGTCTATTCTGAAATAATATTAATTATCTTTCCCTCCTTTAAAACAATTTTAAGCTGCTTGAGTCTTTAAACTATCTTGCTTCTGTCTTTTACTACATCAATATAAAAGACTTTATCCAATATAGATAAAGACGTCATACAACTCAAGAATAAGAAGACAAACCAACATAAAAAGGGAAAATATTTAAACAAAACTTCACGTGAGAAGATATATAAATAGGAAATATGCACATGAAACAGTACTCAACATCATTATTTATCAGAAAAATCAAATATAAAAGCACAATGAGATGCCACTTCGTATCAACTATCACCAACTATAATGGATAGTATTAAAAAGACTGACAAGAGAGGGCATGGCACGGTGGAGTAGCGGTTAAGTTCACTCGCTCCACTATGGTAGCCTGGGGTTCATAGGTTTGGATCCCAGGTGCAGACTGACACACCATTGTCAAGCCATGCTGTGGCAGCATCCAATATAAAGTAGAGGAAGATGGGCACAGATGTTAGCCCAGGACCAATGTTCCTCCGCAAAGAGGAGGATTGGCAACGGATGTTAGCTCAGAGCTAATTTTCCTCACCAAAAAAAAGACAATAATACTAAGTGTTGGTGAGATTATAATAAGCAACTGGAATTCTCATTTATTTCTGGTAGGAATCTAAGTTACTACAACCTCTGGAAATCAGCTTGGAAGGTTCTTATAAAGTTAAAAGTACCCCTAAAATATGATTCAGCAATTATTTTCCTAGACCTTTATTCAATAGAAATAAAAAGTGTCCATACAAAGATTTGTATACAAATGTCTATAGAAGCTTTATTTATAAGAGCTAAAACTGGAAACAGTGCAATGCCCACCAACAGTTGAATGGATAAACAAGTTATGGTATATCCATACATTGGAATACTACTTAAAAAATTTTTCTTAAAGGCCTTTTGATACAGGAACAACATAGATGCATTTCCAAATCATAATGATGATCAAAAGAAGCGAGACACAAAAGAGTAGACACCATATGATTCTATTTACATGAAACTCCAAGAAGGTCATTTCTAATCTATGGTGATAGACATTGCATCAATGGTTTCCTGAGGGCAAGATTGTGGAGTGAGGATTGACTGAGGAGGCACAGGGGAAATTTTTGAGGTGATGAAAATTTTGTCTATTTTCATTCTAATGGTGTTTACATAATATGCATATATTTGTCAAAATACATCAAATTCTATACATAAAATGAGTGCATTTTCCTGTATGTAAATTCTACCTCAATAAAATTGATTTTAAAATAAAAGAGAAAGATGGGATGGCAATATATACATCTCATTTATTGTGAGGATTTGAGGAGATGGCATGTGTGAAAGTACCTACCATATTGTGAACATTCAGTGACTAGTAGAAATTATTACTCTGTTCTTCATTCCTTTTCTTGTTATATTTTGAGTCCATTTCAAACTAATTAATGATTTAATCTTAACAAATCTCCAGTCAATTCCAATGTATGGAGGTTTTCCCCACACCATCAAGCAATTCTCCAACACCAGCTGGACGTCCTACAATTCAACTCAGTATGACACTGTTTACCTGGACATAGTGTCAGATCCCACAGGTTAAGGGCTCAGTCCCACCAGACAACCTCTCCCTTCAGACGCCAATCTCAAGCCCAGGTTGTCACCTGTACTTCTGAACAACTGGCTATAGATAGGAGGTTCCCACAAGCCCCTCCTTCCGTTTGACTAATTTTCTAGAGAAGCTCATAGATGTCAGAGAAACATTTAACTTATTAGATTACTGGTTTATTATAAAAGGATATACTCAGGAACAGGCAGATGGAAAAGATGCATAGGGCAAGGTATGGGGACATGATGTGGAGCTTCTATGCTCTATCTGGGCACAATTCTCCCCTAATCCCCACGGGTTCACCAACCTAGAAGCTCTCTGAACCCATCCTTTTGAACGTTTATGGAGGCTTTATTACATAGCCATGATTAATTAAATCCTTGGCTATTGGTGATTGAACTCAATCTCCAGCCCCTCTCCCTGCTCTCTGGAGGTCATGGGTAGGACTGAAAGTTACAACCCTCTAATGACATGGTTGGCTCCACCAGCAAGCAGCTCCCATCCTTTGGGGCTTTCCAAAAGTCACCTCATTAACATAACAAAAGACACTTTAATAACTCTCTTGGCAGAAAATTCCAAGGGTTTAAGAACTCTGTTCCAGGGACAGGGATGAAAACTATATATATATATCTTACTATAAGTTACAATATCACAAAACTTGAGCAAGACTTTAGTTGCTTTCATGGGATATGATATACTGTGATCCAATTCCAGTCAAATATGGAAGATTGGGCTTTTCATTCCAACCCACCACCCATTTCATAGCAAGATCTTCACCCTCTTTTTGGGGGGCAAGGCATACTAATATTGTAGGATCTTTAAAAGACTGGATAATCAGATGGAGCTCTGCAAATAATAATATCCACAAAATTTATAATATACACATTGGAGGAAATAATACTTGAAGTAAATTGTTCAAGACATTGTTACTGACATGGTTGAAGCTTTAACTAATTTAAAAATAATTTGTTGGAATTAATTGTATATCCATGAAATTAGCATTCTTTTCTATGCACATGCTCTCTAACTTGATGATTCCCTTACAGACTTTATTTGCAAAATGTTTTAAAGTTTATTAAACTTTTTGACAAATATTATGTCTTGATATAATCATTCCTTTGCCAAATTTTGGATGATTGCCTCCCTCTCATTCTATTCATTTGTCTCTCTTAGCCTAGCTGACTGGAATTCTGTTTCTTCATAAGTCTTTTTCATGTTGTTTACTGTGACATTAACTGTAAGAAAATAATATAAGCACAGACAAATTATAGCTTCAGTCATGACATTGTTACCAAACCAGGTTTGTTTTGCCTGCCACACGATTATACCAATCACTGAGATGACGAGTTTGCAAAGAGAAAGGGTTTAATCACAAGGCAGCTGAGCAAGGAGATGGGCAAACCAATCTCAAATCCACCTCCCCAAAAAATGGGGATTAGAGATACTTATGGGATAAAGGGGTGGGGTGGCCTGAAGTAAGGGAATAGACGATTGGAGGAGAGGAGGAGTGAGGTAATTGCTGATCCGTGAAAGCACAGTCAAGCTTCTTGGCTTTTCATAGGACACGTGTTCATAAAATGGCGGTGTTACCGTGATGTGTGGGTGGAGTTTTCAGTTCTTTGAAATCAAAGGATCACCTATCTGCCATCCACACAGGCCCAGTTGATGAGTCGGGGTCTTACCCAGCCAGAATTGGATAAGAAGTCGACTTTCAGTTCCTGAAAAACTTAAGCACCACACTTGTTGCTATGGTGACCTAAGCAGCAGAGATGTGTGTGTGTGTGTGTGAGTGTGTGTTTAAGTGTGTATATAAGGATTGGAAAACAAAATTTTAAGGTATTGTAATTAAGAATGACATAACTGTCTACATATAAAACCCAAAAGAATCTATAAACTCATAATTCATAAGCCATTGGTATGCTTTTTAACAGAAAATCAGAAGAGAACAACAAGTGCAATGTTATACACCATATGCCATTAATGAAGGGTCACTAAAAGTAATGTTTTAAAAAAAACACAGAAGCAATATAGTACCTGGGAATAAATACAACAAAGGTGTGCAGAACTTTTGTGAAGAAAAGTATTCCAGCATAGTGTTGTTATAAGGAAAGAAACATTTACTCACGTAAAAGAATAAAATATCCAGAAACAGACTCATGGAATTATGGAAGTGTCATTCAAGACAGAATTAACTTTGCAGTCAGCAGGGGAAAGCATAGACTTCCATAAATAGTGCGGAAACAACTGGCCATCCTTGGGGAAAATAAAGTGAAATTGAATCCATCCCTTGCACCATGAACAATAGTTAGGACAATAAAAGTGAAAGACAAAACACACTATTAGAAGATAATTTGGAATTCATATTTATGGCCTCAGGAGACAGAATGGTTTATTAAACAAGACGTAAAAACCATTGAGAAAAGATTGATATACTCAATTACAGTGAAATTAGTAACTTCTGTTCACTAAAAGACACCGGAAAAGGGGTAAATTAACGAGGCACAAAATAGGATCAAATATTTGCCACACATGTTACAGACATAGATTGGAATCCATAATTTATAAATTATTCCTATGAAAAGCAAGACAAGCCAATACAAAATGTGCATAAAATTTCAATATGAATTTAAAGAAGATGAGACAGGATTGTCCAATAAACATATGAAAATGTGTATAACTTATAGTCATGGAGAGGAAAATTAAAACCACAATGAGATACCATTTCAGATCCATCAAATTGGCAACAACTTACAATGTGTCACAATACTGAGAGTTAAAAAGGATGTGGAGCAGTAGAAATACTTGCACAGCCTGGGTGGGAGTATAAATGAGAGCAACTGCTCTAGAACACAATGCAGCTTTATCTAGTAACCTTACAGACATGCACAAACTCTGATGCAGCAATTGCGCTTGAAGGTCTGGAACCCAGAGAAACTATTGCACAAAAGTGTGTGAGTGGACATGTACAATATTGTGGAAATACTTTTTGCAAATCAAAGCGTGGAAACAACAAAAATGTGCATCCAAAGAATGGGCATATAAATTGCTGTATATTAACATAACAAAATACTCCAAAGCAGTAAACATCAATGAAAGATAGCATGGAAGAATCTCAGGGATATGATGTTTAGTCAAAAGCAAGTTGCTAAAGAATGATTCCAACACAGTGATGCAGTGTGGCTCCACGTACGTAAAATCTAAAAACATAATACACCAGATAATATATTATTTATGCTAAACATATATATGGCAAAAATATAAAGAAAAAGCAAGTAAGTGATAAATACAAATTTAGGCCAGTAGGCACATCTGCTGGGGGCGGGGGGGGGGGGAAGAGAGGAGGTGGATGTGGAGGAGAAGCATATGGTCCATTCCAAAGTCGATGTCAATGTTCTTCTTATTCAGCTGAGTGGGGTGTACACTGGTGTTTATGGTATGTTTACTTTATGTTCTACATGTACTATATCTATATTACCTTGTGTCTATACAATACTTTTAAAATCAATTAAAATGAAAATGTAAAACTAACAGAAGAAAATATCCACAAAAACGTTAATTTAGGAGTGGGTGAAACAGATAAAGCATGGCACCAAAGTTCAAAAAATAAAAGACAACGTCAAATAAAACAAAATAAAGAGAACTTTTGTAATATGGAAAGGAAAATATCCCTCGATAAATCAAATTAAAACTAAAAGATAAATTGAGTGTAAGTATTTCAAACATATATAATAAAATCAATATTCTTAATGAACAAAATAGTTTATCAAACAATATGAATAAGATAGTCACTCCAATTTTTAAAAAGAGCGAAGGACGTGAATAGGCAATTCAAACAAAAAGAAATATACACAGTCAATAAAGTTAAGGAAAAATTACCCGTTACTAGCAAGAAAGGGAAAGCAATTAAAATGTTTTTGTTGTCTATCAAGCTGCCAAGATTTTGTAAAGATTATTGTCAATGTTGATGAGTCATATACGTTGCTCCATTCTTACAACTTTCCTAGAGGACAGCTGGCAATAAATATTAAACATTTTAGAATTGAATGCTCTTAGTCAATAATTCATTCTCTCATGAATTTAACTTAAAGAAAAAAGGCAAATAGCTAAATAAATATTTGTCCTCCAGAATGTTCCAATATAGTGTGTGTGGTTACAAAAAGACTTGCTAAAATATAAAGATTCCACAATGTTGGTGTCTTAAGTAATGCATAGAGACAGAAGAGAGATTTACAGCATTTTGAAAAGTGAATCCAAGCAAGTTACACAGCCTAAGGTAGAGTGATATTCCACTTTATAGGAAAATGTAAATATACATGTATAGAAAGATTGAGAAGGAGAGAAATACAAGCAAAGAAAAAGAGAGAAATGGAGGGAGGGAAACAGAAACGAAGAGAGAAGGACAGAAAAGATGAAGAGAATGCTGGGAGGATTTTCAGCAGAATGTTATAGCGGGATCTCCAGGTCAAATTGACAAAATAATTGTCTCCTCTCCTTTTAAAAAATTTGTAATTTATAAATTTTTCACATTCATCTCACACTAAATTTTAACAAGGAATAGAACATAACAAAGCAACAATTAAGCCGGTGAGAACTGCTTTTGGTGGAGAGCAAAGAAACCCAGCAGTTGTTAGGAACAAAGCCCTCTCCGAAGGTGTGAAGTGTTCCAGCCCAGATTAGCACGGGGGGTAAGAGAGGCCTGGACTCGGCGTGAATTTTCAGCTGTTTCTCTTCCCTCTTATCCGTCTTTACAAAATAGAAGACGCAAGTGCGGAGTTCAGAGAAGTAACACAGCACGATGCGGATGCCAGCGGGGTCATTGCCGCCTGCACAGGCTCAGGGGAAACTGCCCACACACTGAAGGCCATCTGCGAAGGATGCTGCCATTTAATACGGGTTCCAGCAACTCACCTGTCAACTTTGTGTCTCCAGCTGACCCACACAGCCTTGTGCCATGTCACACATTGGGCTGGAATGACCCCTTGGCAGCTGCGTTAAAGCCCAGGACAGGAGAAAGTGGACAGGCTGACAGAAACCAGGTGAGGTCCTGCTTCACCAGCGCAGCTGTGGGTTTCTTGTCAGCCACAGAGACTGGGAAAGATCCAGTCGCCCTGCTGGGCTCGAAGCCCGAGCCGGGTCCCACGGGCAGAGAACGACCTCCCACTCAGCTGTCCGCGGTGTGCTGCAGGCTGCCCCAGACCAGCTGGCCTCACCTGGGCACTGCCATCTGCAGACAGCGTATGTGTCCTTTGTGTTGAGGTCACTGCACACACCTGCAGAGAAGACATAGATCAGAAAGCCTGAAGCTCTCTCCTGCACTTCCCTGAGTGTTCTCATCCCTCTCTGATCTTCCAGCGTCTTCTTTAAGGTTCTTCTTTGTCTTTCTTATGTTTCCCAGTTATACCGAGTACGCTGCATCAGAGGAGAGCAGCAGAGAACGTGATTTCTACTCCTTGATCTGGCAATACTCGACTATGTCTCTGTGAAGCACTAGTTACTTTAAATCTGTAATTAACTTGTCAAATATCTTTTCTCCAAGAATCTTGCACAGGTTTTATAAGGATGGATGTGTAAGAGTTTGCAGTATAATTTAAAAGGAAGGCCACAAATCACTTTTTCTGTTTTCTCCAATTTCATTTCCTGTCTTCTCCTGTCCATCTATTTGGATATCCTTGGTTGATCCAGAGCCCTCTGGACCCCCCTCTCACCCCTCCCTCACTTGGCTAGCTGAAATGTGCTTGCTGACCTGTGATTCCTCCAGGGTCTGGAAATCTTGGCAGTTTCTGCAAAGTTAAGACAAGCTGCGTGTAAGGCAGCAGCAAACAGTCCCCAACACTGTAGGTCTTGGGTTAGAGCGGGCGTGTTGGAAGCCTCAGAACTAGACAGAGCGGCTAAGGAAATGCAGGCACCCAGCTCCAGCAGGGAAGATTCAGGATCCTGGGATCTGCGTATCATGCAGAGCTCCCACAGGACCCCAGGGAGAGGAGACGGGATGAAAAATTCTGCAAGTGGCACCCTCGACGTCAGTCTCTGCCCACAGTGAGTGATGGCTAGGCCCGCACTCCATGATGCAGACACCCGGTTTTTAGGTGCCAGAATTAATACATCAAGGATAGAATAATGTAAACTTGGGAAATAAATATTTTTGGTCGCATATTCCTCATTATCCCCTTGTCCCTCCTAAGATGACCATGGTTTTGTTACAGTATCTACTCCCCTCAATCCCACCCATCTCAGAGGAAGCTGGTTATTTAGGGATCCCATTCCCTTCTCAGTGGCTGATGATGAGGAGGTGTTATGGGCTAAAGTGTGTCTCCCAAAATTCGTAGGTTGGAGTCTGAACTCCCAGTCTCTCAGAATGGGACTGTATTTGAAGATGGGGCCTTACAGAGATAACTAAGGTAAAATGAGGTCATTAGAGTGCACCCTAATCCTATAGGACTGGTGTCCCCACAAGAAGAGGAGATGAGGACACAGACGTGCACAGAGGGACGACATGTGAGGGCACAGGGAGAAGACAGCCGTCTACACAGCAGGAGAGAGGCCTCAGGAGAACACCGACACCTGGATCCCGGACTCCCAGCCTCCGGACTGTGAGAGAATAAACGCTGGTTGTTTAGACTCGTGCTCTGTGGAGCTTTGTTCCAGCAGCCCAGCCAACTAGTGGAGTGGTCACGGGACACGTGCTCTCTCTCCCCCTCTCGTGTGTGTAACAGACAAGGGCACAGGTGCCCCAGGTGCTGCTGGCAGCCACCTCCAACGGGAGAAGAACCAGAGCGAGAACGACGCTGCCTGCTTGTCCCATGAGTTGGGAATTTCTTTCTGATTTAAGCATGTTTGGGTCATTGTTTCTGTTACCTGCAGCTGAAAATATCTTGTTAGTCCTACTGCCATTAATAACACCATCACCACCACTACTACTACTATTACTACTAATACCACCACCACTACTACCATAACCATTACTACTGCTGCCGTTACCACCACCACCACTAACACTGCTGCTGCTGCTACTGCTTCTGTTACCACTACCACTACTACTACTGTTACTACTACCACCACCGCTACTATCATTATCATTACTAACTGCTGCCGTTACCATCACCACCACTAACACTGCTGCTGCTGCTACTACTACTGTTACCACTACCACTACTACTACTATTACTACTACCACCACCACTACTATCATTATCATTACTACTGCTGCCTTTACTACCACCACCACTAATAGTGCTGCTGCTGCTACTACTACTATTACCATTGCCATTACTACTACTATTACTACTACCACTACCACTACTGCTGTTATCATTACTACTGCTGCCATTACTACCACCACCACTAACACTGCTTCTGCTGCTACTGCTTCTGTTACCACTACCACTACTACTACTGTTACTACTGCTACCACCACCACTACTACCATAATCATTACTACTGCTGCTGTTACCATCACCACCACTAACACTGCTGTTGCTGCTACTACTACTGTTACCACTACCACTACTACTACTATTACTACTACCACCACCACTACTATCATTATCATTACTACTGCTGCCTTTACTACCACCACCACTAATACTGCTGCTGGTGCTACTACTACTGTTAACCACTACCACTACTACTACTGTTACTCCTACCACCTCTACTACTACCATTACTGCTACTACTACCACTATAGCTACTATTATTATTACTGCTACTGCTATTACTACCACTACCACCACCACCTCTACTATTACTACTACCACTATCATCCTCACTCCTACTACTATTATGGCTACTACTGGAGTCTCCCTATAAAGCGCTTGCTGCATGGTGGGCACTATTCTAAGCACTCTATTAACTGATTTCACCCTCAAGTCGAGCGCAGGAGCTAGGCTTTATTATTCTCCCTTTTACAGAGGTCTGGAGGGGTTAACTAACTGACCAGGCTGATCCAGAAGAGCTGGGCTGGGCAGCCAGGAAGCCGTGGCCCTGTGTCCCTGCTGACAGCCACATCACGGGGCCACCTCCCTGGGACAGACAGTTCCTGAGAACCAGGACATCCCACTAGTTAGGGGTCAGGGAGCGAGCACAGGGGTCACTGTATGGAAGATGGGAGACAGACGGGAGCTGGAATTTGGAGGAAGGGCAAGCATAGGGAGGAGATTATGGATGCAATGCCTGCCAGGGGCATGTCCTGGGCAAAAAGGTGTGGGAAAGGAGAACTCACACCATGGGTCCTTGTCCTGCAGAGAGCAGAGGACTAGGGAGCTATAAAAGGTGATGGGGAGAGGCGGGCAGGGCCCTTGGGTGAGGACGTGCATAGCCCAGCGAATCATCGACACACAGCTGGTGGTCACACAGAAGGGAAGAAATGGGTGAGAGCACCCTGGTTGCTGAGATTTCCTGGTAGATAGGTGCTGTTGTGAGCATTTTCCTGATCTTGAAAATGAACACAGTACAATTGAGTTGAGGACCGGCCTGGAGCTCCTCTCTCTGAGCATAAACCATGTTTTCCCTGCTGCATAAGGAAAGGCATGATGACATTTAACTGCACTACTGAAAACACTTTAAGAGATACTTATCTTGTTTAAATAATTTAAAATCACTGGTCCGCATCAAGGAAAACAGACTCAAAACAAACTCTTTTCTCCTCCCCGCCCTGTGGGATCAGCCAGCAAACTGCCAGTGTTGTTACATTTAAGGCCAGAATGCTCCAGTGAAGTGTTGAGCTGTCTTTGTTCTTTGTTTTCATAGTATTTTCAATGTTGGAGGCTGTTAGCAAAAAGCTCCACGACACCTCCCTGTTTGCCCTTGCCCTGGGACACTGAGGGCACGGGGTCTGGGAGCTGCCAGGCATGCAGGGACGCTGTGGTGGTTCTTTGCTGTCCCTGGAGGGCAGGATGGCTCCCAGGCCTCCAGCCACCCAAGACCAGACTAATTGCATTTAACCAGGATATTGCTGCTCTTACAAAGTGCCTTGGCGATGATTTTGTAAAATGGGCTGATGGCTCTGTCCCAGTTCCGTGTTATGCTGACACTCGGAAAGGCTGGATCTTCCATAGGTCTACCCAGAGGCTCTCTTTCATGACGTTATTGCTTAGCACTTGAAAATTAACTTTTCTAAGGCCATTTAGTATGGTTATTTATGGGGAAGAATAAACATTGCATTTAAAAATAAATTTCAGAAAACTATAAAGTATGGCATATTTAATGGGGATGGGGCAATATGATACGATCACGCGGCTTCGTAAAACTTTAAATAAAATTAGCATGCATAACTTTTAGTACACCCACGTCAAAGTGTCTTAAAATTGCCAGGAGTAAACAAATACAACCTCAGCCCCTTTTAAAGCTGCACTAATGTTTGGATTCTTATCTCAGTTTATCAAATGCTTTTTATGAGCCTGGATTGATCTCAGGGATGATATGTCTTCAGAAAACAACATTCTTGTTTGATGTTTTCCATCTAGGGAAGCTAGAAGGTGAAATCTCTACCGTCTATTACTTCTGATGTTAATTAGCTGCTCTGTCTCCCTTATGGGCACTGTTTGCATGGCGTATCTTTTCCATCCTTTTACTTTCAATCTGTTTGTGTCTTTGAGTCTTAAGTGTTTAACAACCAGTGTTGTCCCATTTCATTCCTACACGTGCCAAGAAAAGCAGAAGGAACCCACAGCCACTTATCAGGCTCATTGGAGCAGCAGCGCGGCAGGGCCTCCTTGCCCGCGTGTCTCTGTGTGGTCCCGCTGCTCCAGGCACCTTACATCTGCTGAGCTGTCTTTCTAGAAAGTCAACCCCGTTTCCCGTGTTACTTTAATTCTATTTCTTGTATGAATATCATCCGTGGCAATGGCTGGTGTGGCAGAAAGAGGGAGAGAAAGGACAAACAAACGTTCTGTTGCCTGGGATTCAGATAATGGGCTCTTTCCATAAATCTTCACCTGGGCTTTTTGTTTGAACAGATTTTTGAGGTCTAATTACGTTACATAAAATTCACCTCTTTTAAGTGTACAATTCGAAGATTTTTATAAATGTACACAGTTGTACAACCATTACCACGATCCAATCCCCCCAAAAGATCTCTTGTACCTACTTAGAGTCAACCCCCATTTCCACCTAAAGCCCTGGGCCACCACCAGTCTACTTTATGTCTCTATAAAATTTTCCTTTTCTGGACATTTCATATAAATAGGATACGACACACTGTCTATTACATTTAGCTCCATTAACTTAGTACAAAGCTTTTAAGGTTCAACCATGTTGCAGCATGTTGTTTATTTGTTTTTATTACTGCACAGTATTCCATTGTATGGATATATCACCAATTGTTTACGCATTCACAAGTGGATGAACATGTCAGTTGTTTCCACGTTGTGGTTATTACGGATAAAGCCACTATGAGCATTTGTGTGCAAGTTTTATGTGGACACATGTTTTTCTGTCTTTTGAGTAGTTGGCTTGGAGTTGAACCACTGGGTCAAAAGATAACTTTATATTTAACTTTTTAAGAAACTGTTTTCCAAGATGGCTAGACCATTATACATTCCAGCTGACAATGTAGAGGGATCCCATGTCTCACCAACGTTTGCTATTGTTGATCTTTTTGGTTATAGCCGTTCTAATGAATGTGCAGTGGTATCTCAATGTAGTTTTCATTACTATTTCCTTGGTGACTAATGATTTTGAACATCTTTTCATATCCTTTTTATTCTTTGATCTCTTTTGGTAAAATGTCTATTTATATCTTTGCCCAATTTTTAATTGGATAGTCAGTGTTCTTGTTGATTTGTTCTTTATATATTTTCAATACAATCCTTTGTAAAAAATAAGATTTGCAAATGTTTTTGCCTAGTCCATGGCTTTTTATTCCGTTAGTAGTGTCTTTTGAAGTACAAAAGTTTTGCTTTTTGATGAACTCCAGTTTATCGTTCTTTTTTCTTTTATCGACTGTGCATTTGGTGTTGTATCTAAGAAATATTTGCATAACCATTTCAAATTTTTCTCCTGTTTTCTTTTAAAATTTTTATGGCTTCAGCTGTTACATTGAGTTCAATGATACGTTCTGAGATAATTTTCAGGTGTGCTCTCAGTTCATCTTTTTCATGTGTTTATCCAATTGTCCCTGCACCACTTGTTGAAAAGTTTGCCATTTCAACAATTGAATTTTGTTGGCACCTTTGCTAAAAATCAATTGACTATAAGCATTAGTGTTTATTTGTGGACTGCCAATTGTGTTCCATTGCTCTATATGGAGATCCTTATCCCAGTAACTCATTCTCTTGATTTACTGAAGCATTAGAGTAAGTTTTAAAAATGGGAAGTGAAATTCCTCCAAATTTCTTTTTCAAAATAGTTTTGACTATTTTGGGTCTTTGCATTTTCATGTAAAGTTTAGGATCAGCTTGTGAATTGTTACAAAAATCCTGCTGGGATTTTTACAGGTATTGAATTGAATCTATGAATCAATTTGATAATTTTTGTCTAAGTATATTGATTTTTCCAATCTATGAACATGGAATGTATCTCTATTTAATGAGATCTCTATTAATTTCAGCAATATTTTGTAGTTTCTAGTGTAAAAGTCTTCCACTTTTGGGTAAGTTTATTTCTACGTATTTTATTCCTTTTGATACTAATGTGAATAAAATTATTTTTTGAATTTCATTTTTGGATTGTTCACTAGTATATAGAAATGCAATTGTTTCCTTCTCTTCCCCCTCCCCCTTCTCCTTCTTCCTCCCCTTCCCCTTCCTCCCTCTCCCTCGCTCTTCCCATTCTTCTTCTCCTCCTTCCCTTCCTCCTCCTCCTTCTTCTTCATGGTCTTATTGGTCAAATATATAAATAGTAAGACTGAGTATCGCTGGTAAGATCCTCGAGAGACAGCATTCAGCTTTTCACCATTAAATATGATGTTAACTGTGGGTTTATCATAGATATGCTGTATCACATTAAGAAAGTTGCCTCCTTTTCCTAGTTTGTTGAGGATTTAAACCATGAATGGGTGTTGGATTTTGTCAAGTGTTTTTTTCTGCATCTATTGAGATGATCATGTACTTTTTGACCTTTATTAATATGGCTTATTACATTAATTGAAATTTTGATGTTAAACCAAACTTGCAGTCTTAGGCTAAATTCCACTTGGTCATGGTGTACAACTCTTTTATATGTTGCTGGAGTCATTTTCCTAGTATTTTATTGAGGATTTTTGCATTTGTATTTATGAGAGATATTGGTCTGTAGTTTTCCTTTCTTGTGCTGTTTGTGTGTGGTTTTGGTATCAGGGTAATACTAGTGTCATAGAATGAGTTGGGAAATGTTCCTTCCTCCTCTACTTTCTGGAAGAGTTTTGTGAAGCGTTGGTATTATTTCTTTTTTAGATCACTAGTGAAATTCACCAGTGAAGCCATCTGTGCCCAAGCTTTTCTTTGTGGGTGAAAACATTTTTCATCATTAATTCATTTTCTTTATTCATCACAGACATATTCAGACTTCCCAGTTTTTTAATCACTTTTGGTAATTTGCCTCTTAGGAATTTGTTCATTTTATCTAAATATCTGACCTATTGGCATAAAGTTGTTCGTAGTCAGTCCTTACCATTCTTTTGATTTCTGTTAGGTTGGTAGTGATGTTTCCTTTTTCATTCCTGATTTTGGTAATTTTTGTCTTCTCTATTTTTTTCTTGGTTAGTCTAGCTAAAGGTTTGTCAGTTTGGTGGTTCTCTTCATAGAACCCACTTTTGGCTTCACTGATTTTTCTCTGTTGTTTTTCTGTTTTCTATTTAACTGATGTATTCTCTAATTTTTATTGTTTTACACATTTTTCTTTCCTTGGGCTTACTTTACACTTCTTTTCTAGATTCTTACAGTAAAAACTTAGATGATTTAGTTGAGATCTCTTTCTAATGTACTTGTTTCAAGCTGTAGATTTCCATCCAGGCATTACTTGAGCTGCATTTGTAAATGTTGTAATGTTGTATTTTTGTTTTCATTGAGTTCAAATTATTTTCTAATTTTCCTTGAGATTTCTTCTTTGAAGAAATGTTTAGATGTGTATTTCCTGAATTTCTTTCTGCTGTTGTTATCTAATTTGATTCCATGCAGTTGGAGAATATACTTTACATGATTTAGTTAATTTTGTTTTTATCAAGACGTGTTTTATAAGTTAATATGTGTTCTATCCTGAAGGTGAAGAGAGACAGTGTTGGAAAAAGGTCATTATGACATTGGAATATGTCATAATCCAAATATTTAATGAATATATGTATTGGATCAACAAATACACTGTGTGCTTTGCCGGGGTCCTGTCTAACCTCTGTGTTCTTTCTGTTCCTCGTCTGTTTGTCTGAGTGTGCTGGTTTGTTTTTCCATCTGCTTGTTATTCTTTTTTACCATTAAGATGATATATGTATGTGTGGATATATATTTTCTCCAAAAGTGAAACAGTTCACTGTTAACAGTTAATTGAGTAAGTCATCCTGTGAATTTGAGACTCAAAGTGAGTGCTTAGATTTACAAGTCTGGATAGTTCAATGGATGTAATACACTGTGAATGTATATACACACATCCATGAATACACATACACACACAAAAGGGAACTGCTGGAGCATTTGCTATTGGAAAAACATCAGTTAGATTGGTAGATTCTCTCTAGGAGGCCTGGTAACAGAAGAGGAAACAGTTACCAGGTAAACTCCGCTCTAAACTGATCTAAGATCAGCATCCTTGAGGTCAGAATTATAGTGAAGGGCAGCCTAATATGTCATCAGTTTCTACACTAAGTAAGTTTAACAGATGACTGTATGATGTAGCAATATTAAAGCCAATAATGCAAAATACAATATAGGGAAAAGTATGCGCTATAATTCCTGAATTGAGAACGAAAATGTCCCATTAACATCAAGACTACTCCAAGCATCCTCTGAGATCTGAAAAGCATGAGTGACACAAAATGTGGTCAATAAAATATTTCAACAATATAAGCCCACGAGCAGAAATACTTGTCTGCTGTGTGAATAATAAAGTGATGGCCGGCTTCCACTTCCAGGCCTGTGGATGTTTGCTACATGGTGTTCCCGGGCGCACCAGGCGCCCAACATACCAATATATATACCAATAATACCAATAATATACCAATTAAAAAAATTTAATTGTGGCATTCAAATTGATTTTCACACCTTTTTTTTTTTTTGGTCTATTTATTCTATCAGCTTGTGACAGAAATGTGTTAATCTCTCCAACTATGCTTGTATATATTCCCCTTCTCCCTTTAGTGATGTCAGTTTTTTCTTATACATATTTAATGATATTATTCAGTGCACATAAGATGATGAGTTTTGTGTCTTCCTGTTTTCCTTATGAAATGTCCCCTCTGTCTTGAGTGGAGTAATATTTTTGTCTTTGTCAGTCCACTCTCACATGTGGTAGGGCTACCCCAGCCACCTTTGGAGAACATTTCCATGGCTCCTCTTTTACAGCCATATTGTTTGGTACATTTTTTTTTTTGATACATACAATCCTTATCTTTTAATTGGCTCGTTCAGTTTTTCTTTTCTTTTTAATATTGGGGATTTTTTTTTTTTTTTTTGGTGAGGAAGATCAGCCCTGAGCTAACATCCATGCCAATCCTCCTCTTTTTGCTGAGGAAGACTGGCCCTGAGCTAACATCTATTGCCAATCCTCCTCCTTTTTTTTTCTCCTTTTCTCCCCAGATCCAAACCCGGGCCGCCAGTAGTGGAGCTCGAGCACTTAACCGCTAAGCCACGGGGCCGGCCTCCAGTTTTCCATGTTTCCTATTATCACTGGTATAGTTGTATTTGTCTACCATCTTACTATTTGATTCTTTCTCATCTGTTTTTGTTTGTTTGTTCCATCTTTCTTGTTTTATTTCAGATAAATCAATTATTTTCATCAATCAATTTTTCTCTTTTATTACTTTTTAGTTAATATTCTATTATTATTATTTTAGCAGTTACCATAGAGATTATAACATGTATCCTTGAGCAACTAATATTTAAATTATCACTTTTAATATTTCCCTGAAAATGCAAGAAGTTTCCAACAATTAACTCCATTTACTATACTAATGTTGTAATGTAAGATTTTACTTCTACATACCTTAGAAAACTCATGCCACATTATTATAGTTATTGGTTTAGACAGTTAATATTCTTTTACATTTACACTTTCTGTCATTCTTCATTCCTTCCTGAATATCTGTGCTAACCTCTAGGATCATTTTGGGTTTTTTTCCATGTTGAAGAACTTCCTTTACTATTTCTTTCTAAAGTAGTTCAATGGCAGAACATTTATCAGCTTTTGTTTAACTTGCAATGTCTTTATTTCACCTTATGTCCTTACAGCTTTAAGGAGGTATAATTTTGTTCAAGGTATTGCACATATTTAAAATGCTATTTGATACATGTACACACCCATGACTACATCATCCCAATCAAGATGCCCTAGGTGCCATCACCCAAAGGGTTCCTCCTGTCCTAGGGCCCACTCCTCCAGCATCCCTGTTCTAGGCAATCATTGATCAGAGTTCGGTTGCTGTAAAATTTTTTACACTTTCTAGACTTTCATGTACATGGAGTATTAAAGTGTATACTCTTTCCTACTTTGGCTTCCTTTACTCCACATAACTTCACATTCATCCATCCAACGCACATGTCAGTAGCTTGTCCCTTTGCATGGCTGGGTAGGATTCCGTTTCATGAGCACAGCACAGTTTGTTTGTTCATCACCTGTTGATGAGCATTTAGAGAATTTCCAAGTTTTGGCTATTACAAATAAAAGGTGATTTGAGTATTCGTACCCAAAAATTTGTGTTCAAATATATTAATTCTAGGAGTAGAATGAGTGAGCCCTATGGTAGATGTATGTTTAATATTTTATGAATTTGCCAGACTGTTTTCCAAAATGGTTTTACATTCCCACCAGGAATGTATGAGTTCACGTTGCTATCTATCCTTGCAACACTGGATATGTCAGCCATTTAAACATTAGGCATTCAAACAGACAAGTAGTGGGATCTCTTTGTGTTCTTAATCTGCTTTTTTTCTAATAACGAATGCTGCTGAGGATCATTCTACTTGCTCATTTGCCAGTTCTGCATCTTTTTGTTGTTACTGAAGTGTCCCTTAAAATCTTTGCCTGTATTGGTACTGGATTATTTGTTTTCTTACCTTTGCATTGTAAGTTACTTATGTATTCAGAACAAAACCCCTTTGTCAAATATTTGTTTTACGAATATTTTCTCTTAGTCTGTGATATAATTATTAATGATGTCTTTTGAAGGGTAAAAGTTCATAATTTTGATTGTTTCATCTGTAATTTGTGTTTGTTTATGTCTGCTTTAGGAAAATTTTGCCAAACAGAAGCTCATTAATCTTTTCTCCTATGGCTTTTCTATAAACACTATTAGCCAACTTGACATTACTGATATTTATAGACGACCTCACCCAACAGCAACAAAATCCATTTTTCTCAGCTTGAAATATTCACTGAGAGAGATGATATTCTGGGCCATAAAGCTAACCCTAAAAATGGTGAAATAATAGAAAATATACAAAATATCTTCTCAGAGCTTAACAAAGTTAACTGGAAATAAAAAACAAAAACGTATTTGGAAAATCCCTGAGTATATGGAAACTAAACAACACACTGCTAAATAACTCATGAATCAAAAAAGAAGTCCCCCACTAAGTTGAGAATAATTTAGGGTAAATGAAAGCACAACATGTGAAAATTCACAGACTGTACCTAAAGCAGAGCTTAGAGAGAAACTTAAGAGTATTAAATGCTTGTGTTAGAAAATAAGAAACATCTAAAATCAGTAATATTATAAACATCTCTGTGCCCATAAATTAAACTACTTATATGAAAATTAAACATATTTCTATGTACAATGATGAACATTTAGAATTTGAATTTTAAAAGTACCACTTACAATATCACCAAAACAAATGGAATACTTAGATATAAATATAACAAAATAAGTGAAGCATCTGTATGCCAAAAACTACAAAGCATTGAGGAAAGAAAGAAAAAGAATCTAATTAAATGGAGAAAAATGCTATTTCATGGACTGGGAGACTCAGTACTTTGAGATGCTTATCCTCCCAATTCCCCCCGATTTGATCAGTGTAATCGCAATCAAATTCCAGCAAGTCTGTTCTTTAGATAACAAAGTGAATCTAAAATTCACTTAGAAAGACAGAGAAACTATAATAACCACAATAATTCTGGAAAACAAGTAAAGGAACAAAGTTGTAGGACTCCCTCGACCCAATTTCAAGACTTACTGTGTAGCTACAGTAATCAATACAGAGTGATATTGGTGCTGTGATAGGAAAATAGATCTATGCAACAAGAGAGAGTCCAGAAATAGACTCATGCATGTACTGACAAGCAACTTTTGGCAGAGGTGCACAGGCACTTCAGTTGAATAAGACAGTCTTTTCAATTAATGGTGTTGGAATTCTTGGATATTCACATGCAAAAGTAAAAAGAACATCGATCCATACCTTGCCCCATATACAAACATTAATTCATAATCAATTATAAACCTAAATGTAAAGTACAAAACTATAAAACTTATAGAAGAAAACACCAAAGAAAATCTACGTGACCTTAATTTGGATGATGGGTTTATAGATACAATACCAAAAGTAGGACCCACAAAGTAAATATTTGCTAAATTTGACTTCATTAAAGTTAAAACAAACTTTTACTTTGCAAAAGACTCTGTGAACATAATGAAAAGACAAGCAACAGACTTGGAGAAACTATTTGCAAATTATATATTTAGTAAGGGACCTGGATCCAGAACACACACACACACACACACACACACACACACACACACACACTCTCAACAATACATATTGCCAAAATTAATTTGTTTTTTTTTAAAGTGACAATACCAAATGCTGGTATGGATGTAGAGCCACAAGAACTCTCATTCTTTGCTGTCAGGAATGCAAGAATAGTAAGACCACCTTGGATGACAATTGGGCTGTTTCTTATAATGATAAACATACACTTGCCATAAGGCCCAGAAATCCCTCTCTTAGATTTTTACCTAAATGAATGGAAAATGTATGTTCCTACAAAAAGCTATTTGTAAATGTCTTTTATCAAATTTATTTGTAACACCTCAAATTGGAAACAGCCCAGTTGTCCTTCAACAGAGAATGGATAAACAAACCGTGGTCTCTTTACACAGTGGAACACAACTCACAGTAAAAAGAAGTGAGCAATTCACTCTCAAGGAACATGGATGAATTGAACTTGTTTTGGTTAAGTGAAAAAGCCAGACCCCAAAGGCTACATATTATATTTTTCCATTTTTATGACATCCTGAAAAAGGCAAAAACACAGGGATGGAAAAGCCATCACTGGTTTCCCAGGGTTTGGGAAGGGGTTGATTACAAACAAGCCACACAGGGAGATGCTTAGAGGGATGGAATTGGTCTGTATGGTACTGGATGATGGATCTTTGACTCTACGTATTTGTCAAATGCTATTGAAATGCCAAAAGCCATAGAAAAGCCAGAGTAAAATTTACTGCATTCAAAGTAAAAAAAAAAAAAATCAATCAGGATTTGAGGGTATGCCAAATGCCAAGACAAAATGCAGATTGTGACAAATGAATCTAATTGTATCACAAATGATAACACAACTCAAAAATTTGGCTCCACAGTTGGAAGAATCCGGTAGTAAATTACACGAGGACAGCTTGAGGGGCAGTTAGGTCAGCCACTTGGTGGTGCCAGAGGATCTCACATGAAAGGTTGCAAAAATTTTTACATGAAATGACCTATTACAGCAAAGATAGACTGGCCACTCTAATCATCAATATGGGTGAAGAAATTTTACTAAAATTGCAGAACATAATGCTGGAGCGTGTCTTCTCATAAACAGTATGTTACTAGTATAACTGAGAAAGTGGGCAATGCACCGGATCCTGAGGCTCAGGGTTCTTTCTTGGCTTTCACACAATTAAGCCATATAAGTTTCTACTATGTACTGGTCATTGTTTGATTTTCCTCAGAACTGATTGGAACTTTTACTTGTCAGAGATCTATGGCTTGGACGGTAGGAAAACATGATATATAAATAAATGTTATTAAGTTGGTTCCCAATGTAGAGAACAAATCTGTCTCCCCACTGTTGCCAGCATTGTCATTAAAGAGCTCTTAATAAAACCTGTCACTCACTAGGACACCTCATCACCCTCCTTGGATAGAGATATCCAGTGGCGCTGTAGAGTTCAAACCATCCAAAATACCTGGAAATCTTAGGTTTCCTGGATGAAGACTGTTCGCACTCATGACCGTGAGTCCACACCCTCTGGTGTGAGAAACTCTCCGCAGGTGAAAGTGTCAGAGCTTTCACTGCTACGTAAGGTGCTATCCCCACAATTCTCAACTTCATCTCACTTCACGCAGACAGAGTAAATTACTTTGCAAGGTTCGTACATTAGCCTCAGTCTCATAGCCAGTGAGTACAAGCTGCCTTTTCTCCATATGCTCCAACGGAGCTTCTACTAGACCTAGAACCTGAAGATTTTGTCTTTTTGAAGGGATGAGAAGAAAAGAACAGGCCTTGGAACCATGTTGGAAGGGTTACTGCTTATGACCTCTAGCAGAGCAATTAAACTCCAGAGGAGAGACCTCTGGAGTTATGTCTCCCAGATGAAAGGCCACAAGATTTTATCCTGAATCACCTGGACCACCTTCCCATCAGGAAATTTTACAGCAAATGTTGCCGGGGATGTACCAGATCTGATGATTTTTGGGAGAAGACAACTTATCCCAAGAACTTCAGATGAAGAATAAAATTGTAAGAATTGGGTAGTTTCAAACCAAGACCCATTGACTATTTTCCAGATGGCCGGATCTGCATGGTTTTAGTCTCTATTTTTCTGGGAATTTTCACTACCTTTTGCTTGTGTAAGGTTCTGTGTGTTAACAGACACTTATTCCCTCTCAACTACGATGCCTATAATGTTCCTGTTTGTGATATACCTTTTCATCCCTAGTCCTTCTTGTTATGAGTCTAATTTCTGATTTTAATATTCTCATAATTTACCTGATTCACACAATCAAAACAACTCTGAGGTTTGTTCTTACTTCCTCTGGGTGCCATACAGACTCTCTTGGTAACAGTGCCTTCTAACACATCATTTGGTTTTCCCAGTAATTGTGCTCAATCAAGGGACATTTTAGATGTGACTTTAATGGTTGTTTCAAGAAATTCTTGTAAACCAATTCACCAAGGGAAACAATTTGCTCATCTGAGCAAAAGTCTCTCCATCAGGACAATATATTCCTAATCTGGGCAAAAAGTTCATTTGTCAGACAGCAGTGTTCATATGAAGACGCAGCCAAAACTCTTGTTTCATTGTGCCACCTGTCCTAAATGATCAATTACCAACTACCCAATCCCAATCAATTTTCGCCTTGAAAGCATCACTTAAACCTGCACTTTCTTTCCATTCTGACACAGTCAGCTAAGACTCTACCAAGTGATATTCCATCTTTTTTTTCTGCAATAAATCTAATAAACTTAACTTTGCTTGATCAACAAACTTGTGGTCTTGCATGGAGTTGATAAACACTTAATCCTCGCAGAAACATTAATTCAGGCGATTTTAATGGCATGCATTGGATCTCCCTATATTTGTCTTTTTTCCGTTATTATCTTGGCTCTTCCAGGATCCCACCTTTATAGAGGATGAGCGATGCGAAGTCCTGAGTACTCTAACCATCCCTGGGGAGACTTTAAGGCCTGAAGAGTCTCAAGAAGCTACAATATACATTGTTTGTTGTTTTCTTTTATTGTTAATTAGTTCTTATAGCATACATGTGTGTACATGTCTCATACATTCGTTGCGTGTTGTATGCAAAAACAGTATTTTTCTTTTTTCTGTCTTTCTGAAAAGTCTTCCCAGGAAGAAATATGTGTTGGTTGTGTGAGTGTGTGTGCATTGGCACATATGTATGATGGGGGAGTGGTGGTGGTATTATCTTTATTTTGCTAGTGAAGGTTGTATAATTTGCTCAAGGTCACACAATAAGTTTAAGAACAAGAATTCATAGCTTTTGAAACATTTGGTAAAAATGGAAAAAACTTCAGAAAATTAACTCAAACTCATCTAAAACTCAAATCTCCATGGAAATGTATTAAATAGATTTTACTCATTAGATTTCATTCAAGAAATTCCAGTAGATCCCAAAATACTGAAATTATAAGGGCTAATCTGTTTTTTTGTCACTGAATATTTTAATGATATTATTGAGATATAACACATACACCGTACAAGTCAATACTTTTTAGTTCTTCTCAGTGTTGTGCAACCATAACCACAATATAATTTTGGAACATTTTTATTCTAAAAGAAACATTAGTAATCACTCTCTAATCCACTCCACATCCCTCCCCCCTGCCCTAGGCAGCCACTAATCTACTTTGTGTCTCTGTGGATTTGTCTGTTCTGGACATTTCACATACAGGTAATCTCACAATGTATGGTCTTTTTTTTGTATCTGGCTTCTCTCACTTATTGTATAATCTTTCAAAACTCTGCATTTTCCCTAAACATGTCTCTAACTGAATTCATGAAACCTTTGAAATACTGTATAAGAAAAGTTTTGAGTTACTATTATCAGAAAGAGTAACACACAAGATTTGAAAAGAATCCTTAAAGAAATCACTTTGAAAAGCTCAACTGTTGGAAGTTAAAATGCCTTGCCTTAAAAGGAGAAATAAAATTGGGATGAAGAAACACTACTTTATACTACATTTCATGATGAGAAAAATAGAAGATGTTTATTAGAAAAATCAACTTCTGATCATGCATAATAGCGCATAAACTCTGGCCACAGAGCATTTTGAAGAGGTTACATGATAATATTCATTAAGTACATATATGTGAACCAAATTTTATTTTAGGAAACAAATTAAAATATTCAAATCCATGCACGGCATGAGAATTACATCCCTGTGGGGAAGGAAACAAACTTTCCAGAAAAGGACTAAGAGAAAAAGAAGAGAAAGTCAGAAGGAAGGAACTAAGTTGAGGCTGTGAGTTTTCTGGTTCTTCCTCCCTACCCTGCAATTCCAGTCTTTTCCTTGCCCTCTGAACAAATTAGAATGTATCAAATTCCCCTCCAAATGGGTTAATGCGTTTTCCACACCTCTTTCACTCAGTCTGGATATAGAAACAAAGCAGAGTGGAGAAAGTTCTGACACACACGGCAAAGTGTTGGTTTAATCTTCGGATTCACTCTTGAATCTTGGACAAGTCACTGTAGTTCTCTGACCCTCCGATTCCTCATTTATGAAATACAGCAAAAATGTAGAACTTCCCGGCTTGCGATAATGATGAATTCATATGGTAAATTCCTAGTCTGGGGCCTGGCTCGCTGTAGACCCACCATACGTGCCACTTGAAGTAGATCCCAGGCGCTCTTCTCTTTGAGACAAGGACAGTTTAAGAAGAGGAGATTTTTAAATCACTTACCTGCAATTTCTACAAGAAATTTTAAGCACATATGGTTTCCATCTCATTCAGATGAACCATAAATCGTAATTCAATCTCTCTCACTGGCATAGGGATGCTGCGGAAGCAGACTCCAGCCCTCTCCTGTAGCTTTTAATAGACTACTCTCCTTTGCCTCTTCACCTCCCTAAAACCAACTGTTTTAAGGCTTTTAAAATCCCATAATTTAGGCAATTTCCTCACTCCCAGTTGTTGCAATGTGACGCTTTTGGGCATGTAGCTGAGAAGTCATGTTGAAAAAGAAGAATGGATGCTTTTCTTTCTTAATAAAAGCGGTGCTGTTCCTCAAAGGAGGGGCCTCCCCTGGAGCTCAGGGGACACCGCAGAGAAGGGGCCTCTCTCTTTACACCCGTGTGGCTTTATGGAGAGACTCCAGCTCTTGGGTTTGTCGGTGTTTGACAGGTAATGTCCCACTCTCAGTCTTTAGATGGAGTCCTGGTCATCATGCTGAAGGCCACAGTCCTGGATACAAATGGGTTTGAGTTCACTATCCACACGTGAGTGTCCTTCCCCCATGTCCTCACCAACACTTAGCAGGGGCAGTCTTTTTAATGTGAGCTGTCTCATAGACATGTAGCAGCACCTCACTGTTGTTATAATGTACAATTCCTTAATGGCTAATGACATGGAGCATCTTTCATGTGTTTATTTTCCATCTATGTATTTTCTTTGGTGACATGACTGTTAAAATCTTCTGCCTATTTTTGATTGGTAGTTAGTTTTCTTATTATTGTGTTTTGGGAGTCCTTATATATTTAAAGTATAAGACTTTTCTCAGATATGTGATTTGCAAATGTTTTCTCCCAGTTCATGGCTTACATGTTCAATGTGTCAATATTAGAGTCTTTTGACAGACATATATTCTTCTTCTTGATTTTGTCCAATTTATCAATTGCATTTCTTTTATGCATCAAGCTTTTGCTGTCAAATTTTAAATATCTTTGCCTAACTCAAGGTCACAAAGATTTTCTCCAATGATTTTTACTAGATTTTTATAGCTTTGTATTTCACATTATCTATAATCTATTTTGAGTTTTCTTTTTTTTACATTGTGTGAGATATAGATTAAATTTAATTTTTGCATAGGATATCCCATTTTTCTGGCACCATTTGTTGACAGGCTATTTTTTTCCTCCCCTGAATTATCTTTGCATCTTTCTTAAAATCAATAGACCACAGATATGTGAGTCCATTTCTGGACTGCCTATTCTGTTTGTATAACCCTGTGTCAGCATCACACTGTTTTGTTTACTGTGTCTTTATAGTAAGCTTTGAAATTAAGCAGTGTGAATTTTGCAATTTTGTTGTCCTTTAAAGTTGTTTGGGTAATTTATGTACTTTGTATTTCCAAATAAAGTTTAAAATAAGGTTTTCAGTTCTTACAAAAAAAAAAAGCCTCCTGGGATTTTGACTGAAATTTCATTGACTCTATAGATTAATTTGGGAAGAATTCAACAACATTGAGTCTTCAGCACCATGACCATAGTGTGACTTTCCATTTAATAATTCTTCTTTAATTTCTCTCAGCAATGTTTTATAATTTTATATGTACAAGTCTTGCACATCTGTTCACAGATTTATCCCTAAGTGTTTTGCACTGATGATGCTATTATAAATTATACCATATGTTCAATTCCAATTTCTGATTGTCAATTGCTAGCATTTGGGTTATACCTGATTTTTTATATATTTATCTTGTATCCTTCAACCTTTTTATACTCACTTACTTATTCTAATAACATTTCTGTGTTTTCATAGGATTTTCTACATAGGTAATCATCTTGTTTTCAAATAAAGTCAATTTTACTTTTTCATTTTCAGTCTGGATGACATGCATTTCTTTTCTTACCTTAATGTACTAGCTAGAACTTTCAGTGCAATGTTGAATAGAAGTGATGAGAGTGGAGGTCCTTGCCATTTTTCTGAGCCTGGGGAAAGTGTTCAGTCTTTCATCTTTAGGAATTATGTCAGCTGTATGTTTTATGTAGATGTTCTTTATCAAGTTGAGAACATTCTCTTCTATTCCTTGTTTGTTGACAGTGTTTATTAGAATGAATGTTAGATATTTTCAAATGCTTTCTCTGCATCTATTGAGATAATCACATGTATATATATTTTTTTATTACTAAGGTGATTTGCATTAATTGATGTTAAAATAACTTTGTATTCCTGGGCTAAACCTCACTTTATTATGATTATATTACTCTTTTTATGTATTTTTAAATTGGATTCAGATCTTTTGCATTATTTAGATGAAGAGTGTTGGTCTGCAAGTTCTTTTCTTGTACTGGTTTTGGTATCAGAGCAATCTTGGCCCTGTAGAATGAACTGGGGTGTATTGGCACCTCTTAAGTTTCTGGAAGAATCTGTGTAAAATTGGTATTGTTCCCTAAATGTTTGGTAGAATTCACCAGTGAAACCATCTGGGCCTGAAATTTTCTTTGTAGGAAGAATTTTAGTACAAATTTATTTTCTTTAATAGGTTATCTATTTCTTCCTGAGTGAGCTTTGGTAGTAGGACTCTTTCATGGGTTTATTTTTTTAATTTCATTGAATTGCTGAATGTATTGGCATAAAATTGGCTATAATAGTCTCTCATTATATATTTAATATCTGTGAGATCTGTAGTGCTTGCTCCTCTGTCACTCCCAATATTGGTAGGTTGTGTCTTCTCTCTCTCTTTTTTCCTGATCAGCCTAGGAGGAGGCTTATCAATTTTATTGAACTTCTCAATGCATCAGCTTTTTGTTTCACTCATCTTTCTCTCATTTTTCTGTTTTTCAGAATTTCACTGATTTCCACTCCGATCAATGGCATTTGCCTTCTTCAGCTTACTTTCGTTTCATTTGCTCTTCGGTTTCTAGATTCCTAACCTGGAAGCTGAGGTCATTGATGGAGAGCTTTCTTTTATTCTAGTGTGGGCACTTACTGCTGTAACTGCCCCATCTGTCCATCACTGCATCTGGCTGGTTTGGACATGTCCTGCTGTCATTCTGTTACAAGCATCCCTTATTTCTTGCTTGATTCATTCTTTGACACATGGGTTATTTAGAAATATTAACTCCTTTTCAAATATTTGGGGATTTTTAACATACCTTTCTACTATGAATTTTCTGCTATTAATAACTCAGTTAATATATATTTTTTTCCCTCAGAGAGCAAACTTGTATGATTTGAATATTCTCATATTGAGACTTATCTTTTGCCCAGAACATGGTCTATCTTGGTAAATGTTCCTTGTGCAAGTGGAAAGACGCCACATTGTGCTGTTTTAGTGTGGAGTGTTTTCATTAGGCTAAGTGGGTTGATAATGTTGAGCAGGTCTTCTCTATCAGTGTTGATTTTCTGTCTATTGTTGTATCAATTAGAGATTGGTACATACATACTTCTATGTACTTCTTCACACACTGAAATCTCTGAGTCCACATGGATACTTATCATCATAATCCAGCACCCAGGGTTCATTCTTGCTTCCTCCTTTTCCATATTTCCATATTTGTAACTTCTCCTATGTGTAAATTTGTAATTTTTCTGATGTGTGCACTCCCTGATGTGTTCAGTCCCACTGTCACTTAACTTCGACCTCCAGGAGGACACACTCCTCGCCCCCTGAAGCCCCACATCCCCTGAGGGACCACTGCCCCACTCTCCCTTGTCACACTGGTCCGGGCAACAGCTTGGTGCGGAGGCCCATCTCCTACTGTGTGGTGGCACACACACCAGGCACCCAGTTCGTTGTATGTCCTCACTCACCTCAGGTCGGACCCTCCCACGGACCACCCCCATGGACTATGCTGTGGCTGGGACTTCAGAGTCCACGTGTTTATTAGAAAGCCATATCTGTGAGAGAAAGGAGGAGGAAGCAGGAATGTGTAGTGGGAGAGGTTGCCATGTAGGCCTGGTAGAACCTCAGTGCACGCACAGAGAGCTCTGGAGCAGATATTTACCTGACAACCTTATCTCGGGTGAACCACTGTGCCTGCTCTCTACACCCTGGGGTGGCCAAGTCACTGGCTGTGGCTGCCTCAGGAAGAGTATTCCCTCACATCAGCCTGGCTCTGGAGCCAGAGAAGAGGTGGAGGGAGCTGCAGCCGAAGGCCTTGGCTCGCCTCCTTCCCTGCAGTTGGGCAGCAAGCCTTTCCTCAGGGGAGTCAGGTGGTGGTCTCCACAGCCCTGCATAGGCTGTCTCCTTGCCATCCTCAGCCTGCCTGTTCCCCAGCACTCTGTGCCAGGCCACCCCAGCTGGCCTGGACACCCTCCTCACACACTTGCCCTCTTTCACCCCAAACTAGCTGGCCCCTCCTGGGACCACTGTCCTCACCCCACTGTGATTCTGACACAGCATTGAGCCATCCCCACATGTGGACATATGGATGCCCTCCTCACCCTGCTGGGGTTCTATCCATCCAAGCCAAGCCCCTTCCATGGGGATGTTCACTCTCTGCACTTTGCTGCCCCCTCCCTACAGATACCCCCTCACCTGGCCTGGGCCCTGGCACCCCACGCTGGGCTGCCCCTTCCACTTGGCACCCCCTTCTTCGCACAGCAGGCTTACACTCCTCCCTAAGCCTCCATAGCTCCTTGCTCATAGCTGAAGATGCAGGGCCACCAGTGGCTCAGGCACTTCATGCTCCCAGGTCTACTCCCAATCTGGATGTCATTCAGAGAGCCCGGTTGCCCACTGGTCTCTTCCACCAAAAAGCAGATGGTGTACATTACCCAGAACAGCTGAACTGAGGACCAGCTCCAACACCGAGTGGCTGGCAACCACAGTGACGGAATCAGCTTCACACTTCATGGTCCCGGCGTGTCTGGGAGGTAATCACCTCCACAGACCAGAGGATGGCTTTGTTGTGAATTCTGAGATGTCCTGGGTAGCCTCAAGCTTAAGGACTAACGGCTATCTTTATTTTGTAGTAGACTTGTTAGAATTTTTGTCAGCTGATAGAATTAAGGGCTGAGAAGCACTCTGCTCTGGGGAGAGGTCCAACCAGTGCCGTCTGAGTTCGAACCCGGGGGAGGGTCCTTGCTGGAACCAGGAGCAGAGGTGAGCACTGTCAGAGGGATCTTCTCTGAGGAAACTCATCTGGTCCGTGTTTCCTCACCATGTGTTGGACTTCCATAACTGGCCCTGGAGCTGGGAGGGGACAGGGAGCAGGGATGACCTGGGTGGTGGAGGAGAGGAGAAGAGAAGGTCTGGAAGTCCAGCCTCCCGAGGATGCCACCTGATGAAAGGGGAAGTGCAGAGAGGACCGAGTGCCATTTTCTGACTCCATGTGTGTTGGTGATTAGCTAGACCTAAGCCTGCTCTCTGGTAACTGACATTCCCAGCCAGAGGGATGCGCACAGTGTGACTGAAGGGTCACACATGTCGAGCACACAGCACTGCACCTGTGCATCAAGTTACTCTGAAGTATCTGAGTTGCCTGTGTGAGCTTGTCACACTATGGGAAATGGGGTACTGCCAGCTTGGCCTAGAGCCACCTAATTCTAAGCACTCTGCTTCTTTTTTTGTGTGTGTGAGGAAGATCAGCCCTGAGCTAACATCCATGCTAATCCTCCTCCTTTTTTGCTGAGGAAGACCGGCTCTGAGCTAACATCTATAGCCAGTCCTCCTCCCTTTTCTCGCCAAAGCCCCAGTAGATAGCCGTATGTCCCAGTTGCACATCCTTCCAGTTGCTGCACGTGGGACACGGCCTCAGCATGGCTGGAGAGGCGGCGTGTCGGTGCGCGCCCGGGATCCGAACCCGGGCCGGCAGTAGCGGAGCGCACGCACTCAACCGCCAAGCCACGGGGCCGGCCCCCAAGCACTCTACTTCTGATTGTGAAGGGCAATCCTGCAAAATTGCTAATCAGTTTACAGCTGATGTCTGATTTTAGAGAGCCTTTGGAGGATTCTCTCTATCTGTTTTTAACAGTCGTTTGAGCTGTCTCTGAGTTTCCACACCAATTTGGTCTGCTGCTCTTTACTTCTCAGAATTCCATCAACAAGAACACAGAGTAACTGTCTATAGAAATCTACGTTGATGGATATTGGGGAAGTGGATTAAAATTACCCAGACACAGAGGCGTGAAGGGCCCAGGACAGGTTATGGATGGAGATTTCAGTGGTCTGCACCGTTGAGGGGCCTGCATCTCTAACCCTGAGACTGAACTGTATTGTGGATTCACTCTCTCTAAGTTCCTTTTAGGATTAATACGCCTTACTTCACTTCTGATATGCCTTAGCAATTCCACTCAAGCCATCACACTCTTCTCCTTGGATTCCACTGGGGCCTGCTCGGCTTCAGCAGACATAGAACACGAAGGTCCTGTTTCTGTGGCCATACACCAATGGTCACTCGATTCCCATTACACGCCCCTCGGTAACCCCCTAGTGATACCTCTCTAGAGACATGCAGTCTGACACAACTCTGTTTTGGTTAGAATCCAATCTCAGCTCTTCTTCCTACTCACTCCTGCCATCCCTTGATCTTCAACAGCCCTCATGGCAACAGACCCCTTCTTGGTCCAGCTCCTGAGCACTATCTCCCATATGCTTTCTTTTGGGGAGCTCCTCACCGTGCTCTCACTATGAAAGGGAGCAGGGCCCCTCTTGGGAAAAGTCCGAGATTCCACCCAGGTAGTGACACAGGTGAAGATCTCTCAAATGAACACATTAGAAGACAGGGGTCAGGAGAAAACATTGGGCATTATTGTGCATCAGAGAGAAGGTTGCTCCATGGTCTAATGGAATCTATGGTAGAAGAATATATTTCATAAAAGAGTTTTTCCTCTATTTGGAAAAGTTCATGCTTTAGCCAAATGAATCAGAAATGGCTTTTTTAAAATTTTTTGCCAAAAGCGTCCATATGTTTTCAGATGCATTAGCAAAGCAAAAGCACAGAAACATTAATTTGCTAAAAGTAGGGCAAAACCACATTCTTTCCCTGGAAAAACTCAAGAGTTGGGGAAAAGAATTGGACTTGTCATTTTGGATCACAGTGAGAAAAAATTGCCATCTGGACAAAAACTGGCTCGAGAATGGAACATGACCATCTCCTTTCTTCCAGCAGAGTTTACCTCTCAACAGGCTTTGCCCTCGCTGTGGAATGCTCTCTTCAGTCCTGTTGGTGGTGCCTTTATGATGACATGGGAAAATGCATAATAAACACGAGTTTGACACAAATAAAGCATGTTTTCAAATAGTTAGCTCAAGGCTGTAGTGTTTTTTAAAAGAGTTGGACGACTTTGTACTTTTAGAGTATATTTGAGTGGATCATTTCAAATGATCACATAATGATGCAAAGCTCTTTGTTAAGAGCCAAGAGCAAGCTTCTCACTGCAGAAACCAGAGACTGAAGGGTCACTTGTGGCAGTAGGGGGACACCCTGCACACTACCTTCTTTAGGAAAGACTCCGAGGGAATACACACAATTTGATCCAGCCAAATGCTTGAGCTGGTTGATAGTGCTCTCCCACTCCCCAAGTCAAGATTCTTTGGAAAAGTGCATTTGTAAATGTGTTTCTAAATTTAGCCACTCTTCTATATCCAGGCCAAGTTTTCATGGTGGAATCCAAAGCAATCCAGCAGTTGATGGAAAATCTGTATTGTATAAGTCCCCCAAACTGTTCAAATGGTCACGAGAAACTACAAGGTGCTTATGCCTTGTGAAGATGCTGCATTCAGTAAGTGTTCAACATACACAAATGGCACATTTTATAAACCTTTACCACTTAGTCAGATCAAGGATAAGGATGGGCTCGCCTGGACCATTCTCCTTGCTGGGGTAACACCTTATATTCATAGAGTAAACATGTGCCAAGTGAAAAGCACAGGATCACTCATTCCACTCATGTGACTTGAATTCCTCCTATGCACCAGCTGCTGTCTCCCAAGCTGCAGGGCACACCGTGAAACAACAGAATGCCTTCTCTCAAGTAGCTCACATTTCACCGTTCCCCTAGGGGAATAACTGAAACAATTCTTGCAGAAGTACTTTATACTCAAAATGTTTTATCTGGGGACTTGAGAGATTCTGATACGGCCGACTTTGCTCATTGAAGATGAAGAGACTGAGACCCAGAGAGGTGAGCTCAACTCAAGCAAATTCCTCGAAGCCAGTGAAACAGTTATTGTCATTACAGTGCTTTATGGTTGTAACGTTGAAATAGTTGCAGAGGATCTAGACAAAGCAGGCTCTCACACCACTTCTGATGGTGCAGTTGATGCAATTACACAGCACAGCACCTTGTGCTACCTAACAGAACTGAGCATCTGTGTTACTATTTGGTGATGCCAGAGATCCCACTCTAAAGGATGTACTCTCAAATTGCAGCTTTCAACCTTTTTTTATTATGAGGCACAGTTAGAAATACATTTAATATCATAATCCAGGACACAGAGCTCCAATATAAAAGTTTCACAAAATGCTTTTGGCTCTTACTTTGTGCAATGCAATCTGATATTTTTCTTTTTTCTTCCCTTTATTGAATTTCATTTTTTTTTAAAAGGATATTTTCATCATTGAGCACATTGATCTAATGATTTACTAACGGGTCAAACTTCAGTTTGAAAAGCACTACCTTTGGAGAATTCTCGTCCTTGTACCCAGGAGGCACTGCAACAACGTGCGAAGCACGAGTGTCCATAAGAGCAGAAGTGGGAAAACCCCAAATGCCCGTCAACAGGTGAGCTAGTAAGAAAGGATAGTTCTAAAATGGAATATTGAACGTCAGTGAAAGTTTCTAAACTGTAGATTTACCTATCATCGTAAATGATTCTCAAAAGCCAAATATGTGAAAAACAGTTCTGGAAAGAAAGAGACAGCACAGCTCCATTTATTTGTTGGTCAAAACTAGGAAAGCTGAGGAGCAAATTCTTATGCAACAACATATGTACATATGCAACATCATTAAAAAAGAGAGAATGACGAATATAAAATTTAGGATAACTTCTCCCCTGGTGGAGGAGAGTGTGGAGGAAAGTGGATGCATTTGGAAAGATGAACATTGAGAGTCTCATATGTATAGAAAATATTCTGTGTCTTAAGCTGTGTAGTGGGTATATGGATATTCTTATTTTTAAATAAATATATTTTAAACAATATTTATAAATTTTATTTTTTAAATAAAATTCTAAATAATATTTTTATTTTTACAATTGTACATATATGCATTTTACATACGCAATATAATATAAAATAAAAATATCAAAATTATGAGTAATAAATGTCAGAGAGATATTCAATATTTTAAATATAATGATTATTATATTAAATAATAGGGTTAGAATTAGGTACAGTGACAAAGTCTCCAAGAGAGAAGAATATAATCAAATTATCATATATCCACATAAAAGTCTTATAAATTGTGTTTTGAGTGAACATTAAGTGGTAAATTAAGTAAATTAAGTGGTAAATAAATTAAGTGGTAATGACATACTTTGCATAAAAAGTACATATACGGGGCCAACTTGGTGGCATTAAGTTCAAGCACTCCACATCGGTGGCCCAGGGTTCTCGGGTTTGGACCCCAGGTTGAAACCTAAATACTGCTCATCAAACCATGTTGTGGTGGCATCCCACATACAAAATAGAGGAAGACGGGCACAGATGTTAGCTCAGGGACAATCTTCCTCAAGCAAAAAGAGGAAGATTAGCAACAGACATTAGCTCAGGGCCAATCTTCCTCACCAAAAAAAAAAAAGTACATGTAGCTATATATGCAGTGTGATGTAATTCTGTATGTATAATTTTATATTTATATAAAATATTTTTGGGAATTATACCAAATCTCAATTTATATTGTCCAAAATATTGTTGGGAATTATACCAATGTCATGATATGATGGTGATTTTTGTTTTTTTCTATGGGTTTTCAAATTCTAAAATGAGCATAAGTTACTTTGTAAGTCAGAAATGGTCAATAAGTCATGTTAAATGAATCAAATTTAGAAGAATGGTCTTGCTCTCTGTGTTAGCTCAGGCTGCTACAGCAGACACCATAGACCGGGCAGCTTAAACAGCAGACGTGCATTGCTCACAGTGCTGGAGGCTGGAATCCAAGGTCAAGCCACCTGCAGATTTGGTGTCTGGTGAGAGCTGCTTCCTAGTTTGCAGACAGCCATGTTTTTGCTGTGTCCTCACATTCTCTTCTTATAAGGGCGTTAATCCCCTCATGAGGCTCCACCCTCATGACCTTATCTAACCCTAATCACCTCCCAAAGGCCCCATCTCCAAATGTCATCATGTTGGGGATTACGACTTCAGCATATGAACTTGAGGGGAACACAAACATTCGGTTCAGAGCACTCTCTCTTCCCTAATCCCTCCACAAAGTATTAATGAAATGTTAGAAACTTCTACTGTACAGGATAATCTAGCAGGGTCTGTAATGAAGACCCCCCATTAAATGAAGACAGGAAAGAACCTTGGTCAGTAGTAGTTCAGCCTCCATACTTGGTTATGTCAACTCCCTGGGATGAAAATAAAATAAAAATTCACCAAGTGGGAAAGTGGGAATACAGTTTTTGATCCCAGTGCAAAAAATGGACAAAATGGAAAACTGTAGCACAGGCTAAGAGATCCACTGGACGTGTACTTGCCCACTCAGCTCTCATTTCTGAGAAGATGAAGATAACGAGTGGGGCAGGTGTAGACTTTCCTCAGGGAAGATCTGCCAAGTGAAACTGTAAAAATGAAGGTGGTCACACCGTGGAGGAACTTGTTACGGATGAGCTCCGTGAAGTGACTCCAGAGATGCTGAGTTCTCTGCATTGCTAATCAATCACTCCAGCTCTCACAGCACCAGTCTCCAGATACCCACATTCTGTCTAACATTCATGTCACTCTTGAGAAAAAGACACAGAAAAATTATTAATGGAGATTTAAAGTGCAAAAATATTAAAAGATGTTATGATCAAAGTAAGTTATTTTCTAGGAATGGTCTCATGACTACGAGTCTTGCTTATTTTAATCCATCTGACCATCTCCATCTTTTAATTTGAATGTTTGGCCAATTCATTTGTATTATAATTATTAATTTAGCTTGGTGTAAGTCTACCTTCTTGGTATTGCTTTTCCATTAACCTCAGATCTTTTTTGTGTGTGTGAGGAGGATCATCCCTGAGCTAACATCCATGCCAATCCTCCTCTTTTTTTTGCTGAGAAAGACCAGTCCTGAGCTAATTGCCAATCCTCCTCCTTTATTTCCCTTTTTCTCCCCAAAGCCCCAGTAGAGAGTTGTATGTCATAGTTACACATCCTTCTAGTTGCTGTATGTGGGACACGGCCTCAGCATGGCCCGACAAGCAGTGCGTGGGTGCGAGCCTGGGTCTGAGCCTGGGCCGCCAGTATCGGAGCACGCACTTAACCTCTAAGCCACGGGCCATCCCCAAGCTCAGATCTTTTTAATTTGATCTTCATTTCCTGCTTTCTTTTGGTTTAATTGAGTATTTATAAACATCCCATTTTATTTCCTCTACTGTATTTTTAACTAATTCTGCTTGAATTACTTCCTAGGCGTTGCTCTAGAACTACAGTGAGTATCTTAATTTGTCGCAGCCAATCTTGAGTTAATATTTCAAAATGTAGGTACAACATAAGATGTTTACCAGGGTTTCCATGTATTTCAATAGCACATATGAAATAAACCCCACAATACAATGTTGCAGTTTTTTATCATAAAGTTAATTTACTTTTTAAAAATTAAAAAAAATATAAAAAATAATGTTTTCTACGTATGTCCACATTTACCAGTCCTGGAATTCTTTCTAAAGATCCAGGTTGCTACCTATGACAATTGCTCTTCAGCCTGAAGAAATATTTTTACCATTTTTTACAGTGCAAGTCTGCTGGCAACAAATGATCTCAGCTTACATTATTTGAGAATGTTTCATGTCTCTTTATTCTTGAGGATTAATTTCTTTGGTAATAGATTCTGTTAATCGGCTTTTTCTTCCCTTTCATTTTTGAAGACTGATTTCTCTAGTAGTGGATTCTAAGGTAACTGACTTTCTGCCTTTTCTTTCAACACATTCAAGAAGTCCTTACATCGTCACTCGTACTATTGGTGCTTTGTATGTAGGTGTTTTCTCCTCTGGCTGTTTTTAGGATATCTTTTTTATCTTTTATCTTTCACAGCTGGTGTTATGCACAGGTGTGGGGTTCTTTGTATATATCCCACTGGGTTTGCTGAGTGTCTTGCATGTATAGCTTGTTTTTCATCACATTTGTGAAAATTTTTCCCTTTTTCTTGGAATGACTTTCTGCTCCTTTCTCTCTCCCTCTCCTGATGCTCTGAGTTCTTGGATGTTAGACCTCTCAATATTGCCACAGGGGTCTTCTGAGCTTCACTTTAGATAGTTTCCATCTAGATCTCTTTTCAAATTTGCTCATCTTTCTTCAGCATTCTTCATTCTGTGGTTGAGCCCGCCCAATGTATATTTTTAATTCAAATATTGTAATTTTGTGATTTAGAATTTCCATTTGGTTCCTTTTTCTAATATGCCTTTCTCTGCTCTCTTTCCTTATCTGTTCACTCACTCTTTCCTATAAAGCCTCAAATATGTTTATAACGGTTGTTTTCAAAGTCTTGTTTGTTAGCTCCAGTTCTGGAACCAGCAAACCATTACATCAATTTCTCTCTCTTGCTTGTAAGCCTCTCATTACTTTGTATGCGTCATGATTTTTGATGGTATAGGAGATGCTGTATGGAAAGGCACTGGAATATGGAATAGTATCATGTTTTAATAGGGCTTGTTTGTTTGTTTCCAGAGAATGTGAGCTTCTTCCTGTGTCTGCTGGATAAATTGAGGAAGTGATCATATTTCATCCAAAGTCATGATGAACTAGGACCACTGCCTTGCTTTGACAGGAGTGAGCTCGCCTCCACTGGTCCACAGCGGAGGGACCCGTCTGCCTTGATTGTGTACATGTTTGGTTCAGAAGGAGGCTGTATTTGACTGTATCAGGGCCTCCAATCCTTGGCTCCACGAGAAGAAGCAAAACTGTGCAGATTCTGTTTTTCAGCCTCTCTTCACTGCTTTTTTCTTTTCTTTCCCAGAATGTTGGGGTTGGACCAGGGATACTTTTCAGAAGAAGCAAATTATTGTTTCATTTGGATCTCTTCCAGACTCCAATCCACTCCAACAACTCCACCATTGCTAATAGCTTGACCGAATTCACCTCGACCTTGAAGAGTCTGATGTTCTTTGAGGGGCTTCTTCCTCCTGCTGCCATGACTGCAAGACCTGGGCTCTGTCCCCAGGAGGCTTCCACTGCCCTCAGACCACCCATGAAGGGTCCCTTTATTCTAAATCAGTTCATCAATTTCTTCTAGTATCCACCACTCAAGAATATTCTCATAGATAAAGAGATCTTTTTGTACTTATTTTTCTTTGATGTTCTTTGTTACTTCCATTATCAAGTATTATAAGCATACATCATATTAAAATATCAATAAAGAATATGAGTAAGAATATATACTAACATTAAATATTTTATATAATAAATTTGACCTTTTATGAATATAGTCAATGCTTTTAACCATCTGCTTTATATTTAGTATTCTGGATACTGATCAAGAAGGAATGCATTTGAGTCTCCTGGTCTGTACAATGTTACTAACCCTAGACACTGTGAGGTTGGTGGATGATAACATAGACTGTGTGGTTGCTATTAAAATAGACTCTAAATAATCATAGATGACTATGAGTGTGTCAGTATTTACCAAAACAGCTGTGGCTGGCTAACTCAATTTGTTGTCACCATGGTGATAAGGTCAGGGTTACGGTTCCATCACGTGTGGACAATTAGCTTTACTCTGTTCTGAGATCAGAGATGACATTCCCCTCCCTCCCACAATCTTGGCTGACTTCTCTACAAAGACTTATTGGGTGACAGAATGTAGATGAAGCAGAGCAAATCTATCTGTGAATCATGCCTTCCTATATCCGTGTCTTTACACAAAGGGATATTTTTGTCTGTCGAGTTCTAACTCATCCTTCAAGACTCCAGTTCTACATTAAACAGCATGCAGAACGTGATGGTTGGTGAAGAACCAACCATCAGTGGTTGGTGACACAAAAGACAGCACTTTTGTCCAAAGCAATATTCCCATTGTATAGCTAAATTGCGTTTGTGTTAAAGAATGCTTGGGGCTTTGTTCACAGCAGACTTTCATCATGTATTGGTTGAATTGATGTTGTTTCTCTTGGTATGTATACCTATGATGAATTCATCATTTCTCTTTGAAAAAATATTTTAAATGATTGCTGAGCTTGTACTTGACTAGAATAAACATCAGAATATTAGTGCTAAAACGAGGAAAGTTATTATAACCTACAAGATAGTATAACTAATGTGCTACCAAACGTTTCAGAAAGTGCAGTACACATATTCCAACTGAATCTTGCTTTAAAGAATTATCATAGAAGTTTAGTATTTCTACTATGCTTAGAAAAAAGTGAATGTGAAGATACATTTTCTATCTCATCTTTGACACTTTTGAAGACGTTAAGTGATAGACAGAAAGATTTTGATAGAAGATCCCAAACTCTGGTATATTTTCAAAAACTTCTTAGTGGAATGTTCTCTCTCTCTCTGTCTCTTCTGTAAACACACACACACACACACACACACACACACACACACACCTCTAAATAAAATGGAAAAAGTCCTTTTCTAGTTAGTTTACTAGGATTATGAAAAGAAAAAAATTACACAGACATACTCAAAAATATTCCCAAACTTCAACCCTGAATAATGACTCTGTGCTTTAGATATGAAATATTTGCAAAAGTTCATTGAAAATTGATGACCCTTAGAATAGACTATTAAAAAAAAAAAGGCTCTGCACATGACTCCAGTTCCAAAGAGATAGATCAAACCCACCTCCCAGAAGTTTCATCCAAAAATGAGACTGGAATCTATAATGAGAATCAAAAATGAGACTCTTATCTACAATTCGATATTTTTCCACTGAGCTCTGTTTTTCTTTCTGGGCCCCTCTGGCTTTCTCCTCTTAGATTTTTGTTTTGTGTTGCTTTTGATGTCATTTAACTTGATTTTGTTTTATTTTTGTAAAATGTCCGTATGATATATGATCATGTTCTAGTCCCACATCAAGGGTCTCATGTCTGAAGCGGCTTCGCCACTGTATTCACCTGTTTTACCATATCCCTTCCACCTGAATCTTGGGAAGAGATACTATGTGATGTGTTAGCTCTATCTGTGATCTTCCTTAGACAATTTAATGAATCTCATTATCCTGAGAAATTAAATAATAAAATATATTTTCCTATGTCCTGGAAAAGACAAGGGAGTGATTTACGAATATATTTAAAGGAAAATAACTGATTTTTTTAAGAATTATTCCAGGATTATTGCCTTTGGGTAAAACCATGAGGCTTTGAAAGTATTTTCTGGCGCTGTAGCAAATAAAGTGGCGGCTAAAATGCTCTGCATGAGGGAAAATAGAATTTTAAAGATTGGGGAGAAGTATGTTGGAGGAGGCTAAAAGGCAAAGAATCTCAGTATGTGGTTCAAAGACACATTCCAAGTAGAAGGGAGAGTTAGAAAAAATTTACTTCTAAGAGCAAAGATGTCTGCTATTCTATACTAAACTATCCTGTTTTCATGATCTGCTTAGCTGGACGCAATACATGCCTCCATCTTTGAGTCTGTAATGAACAGGTGTTATAAGGGGATAGAGAGTGGTAAGAATTTAGCAAGGCTTAGAAAGAGGTGAGAGGTATATTACAGATAGAGGAGAGAGAGGGAGTAAAGATACATTTGAGAATAAGTACCAAGCATCAAATGTTAAAGACCCGTGAGCAGATTGGATCGAGGAGTCTTAAGTGTGGCAATGAGATGTGATGGAGTTGAGGGTCAAGGGTTTGGGAAGGACCAGGTCGTGAAGGGCCTTTCATGCCATGTCATGAGCTGTTACTTTATCTTGAAGATTGTGGGAAATTGCCAAAAAGTATGAAGGAGAATATGTGGGTCAGACTTGTAGTTTTGACAGATTATGACACTGTGTCTACAGAAATACAATTTGAGAGAGATGAGATTCGGTTGGGGAGACACAGAAGGCTGTTGGGTAGTCCAGCACACTACAATGAATCCCACGTAGTAGTGGGGATAAAGATATAGAGATGAATTCAAGAAGTACAAGGAATACAAAATTACCAAAACTTGGTCCTTTATTGGCTATGGAGAGCAGGCAAGTAGTCAATGATAACTCATAAGTGTGAAGACTGGGTCATACTATGGATGGGAATATGATCAACTGAGATGCATAATTCACTAGGTATGCAACCACTGGAGGATAATGATGAATTTAACTTGGGATATATTGAGAGCAAGTTGCCTCTGGAGCATCCAAATTGTGAGCTGTTGTTATTAACTATGTCCTAGGTGCTTTTCCCAGTAATTTATATATAGTAACTCATTTAATCTTCACAAGAACTCTCAGAAATGAATAATATTATTAACCAATTTTATGTAGAGGATACTAGAGCCTAGTGGTGCATTCTGACATTCTGGGAGAGGATTACAATAGAGATATAGACTTGGGAGAATGAGATATAGGTCATAACTGAGACCATTGGAGTGGATAATATTAAGTAGGGTGGGGAGTGTGGAGTGAGAAAGACAATGTGTTGAGTTTGGTATCCTGGGATGTAACAACACTAAATGTAAACTTCCTGTAGACCTCTAGTGATAACAGTGAGAGGCAGTGAGAGGGCTAGCATTAGGATAAACACAAAAATAGCTGCTATTAGAGGCTCCACCACTATCAAACATGTGTGACATGAACCAGAAAACAGAAATTTTTAAAAAGGACAAAGTTAGGAGCACAATGACATCACTTTGAGACTTGCCAATGATTTGTATTTATTGAGAAAACAATTCCATTCATCTTACTTTCATTCAAAACATACCAAGTAAATTATATCAGATATTGTATATCACACACATTTCTTGATTCAATTCAATAGATATAGTACTAATTTCCATTTTCCTAAAATTAGAAGGGGGTGTGAAATTTCATTTTGTTATGCTTAGACATCTCTGACAGAAGTGGGGCATCTTCCCATTCTTTCCACTGCTCTTCTTTTTACTCCACCCTCTGACTTCCACCGTTTGGTTCTTGCAGCAAATGTTACAGAGTGTCTGTTTCATGCCTGATTTTTGTCCTACAAACAAAACAGATAATGAGTGTTGCCCATGTGGATTTTGTACTTAGCAATTGTCTTTGCCTCACCATGGGCAGCGAGGCTGCTCAGAGAGGTCGAGGGCTGAGACGGGTTTGACCATGGTCCATGGTGGTCTTGCTCAAGCTCAGGTCCTCTTCCTGTAAACAGAGCACCTATTAGGAGATTTTCAGGCATGTCTCTTACTCCAGGGACTCAATTCAACTCAAGAAGAATTTAAACACTTTCCTACACATTCAAAATGGTCAAAATTCCTGTAAATGCTTAACTAGACTGAGCCCTGAAGAGATCCTTGAGTGTTCTACAACACATGACAAAATTAAGGAGGCTTTGGCTTTCTTACAGTGGCAGAAAACACTACAGTACTCCTCTTCCTGGTTCTTGAATCTTCAGTTAGACCTGAGATTACTCTGGATTTTTGCATCTGAGTTCACTAGCACATTTAGTACACACACACACACACACACACACACACACATATATATATTCTCCACATCTTTAAGAAATCCTCACTTTGTTAGTGAAGTGAGAAATTCATGTTTTGGTATTAATGGCCAAATCCGTTTTTTTAAAAACTTGATCGTTGAAGGATTTTTTGGAGTACAAATGGTCACAGATCTCATTGAAATTTTTCTCTAAATTTGCAATAAACTAATTAAAATACAATGCTTTCTTCAACTATGAGGCAAATAAGAATTTATAAGTCAAGAAGTTTGAGCATTAAGTAATATAAAGCATAGAAAGAAGCCAGCGCAGTAACCAGACTAGAGGAAGCACATACAGTGTATTATTATTACATTACTATTAATATTGGGAGTATTGATAAACTCAAAATTGCCTTTCACTTTTATACTATATGCTTCCATATTTTACATTATGTAGAATCCATTTGTCCAAAACCAATTCTGACCTGAGTTGTTTTCTGTGTGAATAAGAAGCAGTTTCATCCCCTTAAACATATATTGTATCTTCCATTAGATATGAATATCTCATAAGACTAAGTGAAGTCAGTTGACCATTTGAATTATATTTCAACCTTTTGAGGAAATTCATGCTCAAATATCTCATCAATTTTACTCACAATTTAGTATAAATTTATCTATTTCAATAAAATGATTTTCATAGAACTGAAAAAAAGCTTACAAAACAACAAGAAAGGAATTTGACCTGATTTGGCAATGGACTAATAGTTTTTTATGATGACAGGCCACTGGACAGAGCTCCAAGATACTGAATGGGAGATTTCAGAATTTTTAAAAGTGATACTTTTCCTTTAAAACAAAAAAGATAAAGTGCCATTTCAAATATGTAAAGAACCTGGAAGTTGTCACTCCCATCCTTACAAGAAAAACACTGAACAAGCTGAAAATCAATGACTTTTCTTGTACTAACAGAGAATTAAAGTCACAGAGCACACTGCCATCTGAGTCTGTGAAGACAGGTGAACACAGAGACTCACAGCTGAGATCAATTTATCTGCAGCAGAAGTAGCAGGGCCATCAACAGTAGCAACATTTAACTGAAATTTTGATGAACTGTTTGAGGCTGAATATGGACCAGCATGAAAGAGAGCATACAGGTGACTGCAGGCTTAGGGAGTCCCCAGAGCTTTCCTGGGCTTACTTCCAGGAAGCAAACCAGCTTCTCATGGTGAAGATTTAGAAAAGAGCTCCTCAAGAAAGACCCCTCTTGGCTCTGTCAGGGGGATGGGAAAAGTAACAATAGTGAGAAGCATTCAGATCCTCTACATAACAAAGCCTACTCTGTGGGGTAAGGACTTTGCCAGAGTCTTTTCAGAGCTGGAGAAGGACAATTGCCCAACTCCAGCCCATTCTAGCTTTCCTGTCTCACCTAAGGAAGAGGGGAGACAAATAAATACTTGAGAACATCACAGACCAGGAATAGAAGTCTTCTAAAGCTTGTAAGATAATACCACACTTGCCCTCTCCCATAGCTTACTACCACACTCGCAGGGCTCCAGCATAATAACAGTGAATTATAGTTGAAAGAGCTGCAAATCTCAGACTCCCAATGAGGAGGAGTAGTTAGGGAAGCCTACAGTATACAATGGAGACAAAAACATAAAAACTAGAAGAAATGGAAAGATCTACCTCTACAACTGTAGAAAACATTAAACACAGCCCAACTCCTAGCCAGATTAACATAAAATCTCACATTAAAGTCCTATTTACCTTAGTTTCTATTATCAGTCATGTTGAAGTCATGTTCAACATTGAAGAACAAAAACAAACAAAAACAAACAATTATAAGGCATGTGAAAAGGCAAGAAAAAATCATCTAAAGAGAAAAATTAAGCATTGTAACCACATTCAAATGTAACACAGATTTTAGAATTATCTGACAGCAAATTTAAAATAAGTATGACTAATATGCTAAGGGCTCTAATGAAAATGTGACAACAAGCAGGAAGTGATAGATATTCTAAGCAGCGAAGTGGAGACTCTAAGAAAGATTCAAAGAGAAATTTTTCTTTTTTTCTTTTTAAAGATTTTATTTATTTATTTATTTATTTTTCCCCCAAAGCCCCAGTAGATAGTTGTATGTCGTAGTTGCACATCCTTCTAGTTACTATATGTGGGACGTGGCCTCAGCATGGCCAGAGAAGCGGTGCATCCGTGCACGCCCGGGATCCGAACCCAGGCCACCAGCAGCGGAGTGTGCGCAGTTAACTGCTAAGCCACGGGACCGGCCCAAAGAGAAATTCTATAAATCAAAAACAGTATAACAGAAATGCATAATGCCTTTGATGGACTCATCAGTATACTGGACAAAGCTGAGAAAAGAATCAGTGAACTTGAGGATATGTCAACAGAAACTTCCAAAAGAAGACATAACAACCCATTACATGCATGCACCTAATAAACGAGAATAAAAATATGTGAGGCAAAAACTGATCAAACTGCAAGGAGAAATGGACAAATCCATTGTTGTCTTAGAGATTTAAATGTTCCACTTTCAGTCATTCATAGATCAAGCAGGCAGACTATTAGCAGAGACGTAGTTGACTTAACCAGCACCATCATTCAACTTGATCTAATTGACATTTATTAAATACTTCATCCAACAACAGCAGAATATGCATTCTTCTCAAGCTCATGTGGAAAAGTTACCAAAAGAGACCACATTCTGAGACATAAAACAGTTTAACAAATTTGAAAGAATAGAAATCATACAAAGTATGTGCTCAGACTACATGAAACTAAACTAGAAATCAGTAACAGAAAAATAGCTGGGAAATCCCAAAATATTTAGAGATTAAACAACATACTACTAAAAACACATATGTTAAACAAAAAGTCTCAAGACAAATTAAGGCAAATTTTGAACAATGAAGATGAAAATACTCCTTATAAGATTTTGGGGGATTCAGCAAATGCAGTGCTCTAAGGAAAATTTATAGTATTGACTGTATGTTTTAGAAAAAAAGAAAGGCCTAACATCAATAATATAAATCAATCAATCAATAATCTAAAAAAATCAATAATCCAAATCTTTCACCTTAGAAAACTAGAGAAAGATGAGCAATTGAAACATAAAGCAAAAAGAGGAAAGAAAATTTTAAAAATCGAAGCAGAAATCAGCAAAATGGTGAACATAAAAACCATAGAAAAAAACAATGAAACCAAAAGCTGATTCTGTGAAATGATTCGTGAAATTGACACAATGCTAGCCAGGCTAACCAAGATAAAAAGAGCAGTGACACAAATGACCAGCATCAGATATCAAAGAGCAGTCATCACAGCTGATCTCATGGACATTAAAAGGATGGTACAGGAATACTATCAGCAATTCTACACATGCTGAGTCTATAACTTTGATGAAATGCACCAATACCTTGAAAGACACAAACTATCAAAACTCACCCAAGGAAAAATGATCTGAATATGCCTACATCCATTTCAAAAATGGAATCAATAATTAATAACTTTCCAGCAAAATAAGTATCAAATCCAGATGGTTTTACAGGTGAATTCTACCAATCCTTTAGGAAAGAAACATTACGAAATCTCTATACTCTCTTCCAGAAAAATAAGAGCAGAAGGATCACTTTTTAACTTAATCTATGTGGTTAGCATTACACTAATACCAAAACCAGATTAAGACATTACAAGAAAAGGAAATTATGGACCAATACCTCTCAGCCCCTATTGATAGGGATACCTTAAACAGATACAGGAGACAACTGAAAGAGCCTCCAATGGTTAAAGCTAAAGCAATTTGAGCAAAAAAATAAAGTACTAATGGATTATAATCAAAAGCATAACATACATATATTCATGATTGCATACTGATGTAAATAAATGATTGAATAAGAAAATAAATGTGAGACAACAGCTAAATCTCCCTGCAGAAGAATTCCAAATGAGATGGAAATAATTCCTCTCTCCTTAAGGAGGGACTACACATGGTTATTTCCTTCCAAACAGTACATTATGGTAAGTCATAAAAATTAGTAGCGTTACAGCAGAGAAATCTGACAAACAGGACCTCAGCCAGGTGATCAAGGTCAACATCAATACTAAAAAGTCATGCTGAGAGTATGTAATTCTGATATAATGCAATGGAAATAGCGTTTTGCCTCTGAGATCTTCCTCTCAAAAAACAGTAATCTGTGTCCCACCATGAGAAAAACACCAAGACAGATTCCAATAGAAGGTCATTCTACAAAACACCTGCTCAGTATGTCTCAAAACTGTCAAAGTCATCAAAATCAAGGAGTGCCTGGGAAATTCCGAGCCGAGAGGGGATCTGACAACTAGACATCATGTGGTGTCCTGGATGGGATCTGGAAACAGAAAAAGATATTAGAGGAAAACTAAGGAAATTTGAATAAAAGATGGACTTTAGGGGCTGGCCCAGTGTTTTCGTGGTTAAGTTTGTACACTCCGCCTCGGTGGCCCGGGGTTTGCAGGTTCGGATTCTGGGCGTGGATGTACACGCTGCTTATCAAGCCATGCTGTAGCAGCGTCCTGCATACAAAATAGAGGAAGATGGGCACGGATGTTAACCCAAGGACGAGCTTCCTCAGCAAGAGAGGGAGATTGACAACAGATGTTCGCTAGGGGCCAATCTTCCTCAAGAACAACAACAAAAAGGTGAACTTTAGTCCATGAAAATGTGTCAATATTGGTTCATTAATTGTTACAAATGTAACATACTAATATAAGAGGTAGAAGAAACAGAAATAACTAACACACAACGACATTTGACAGCCTCTGTGCTGCATACATTTTATGTTACAAATTTTACAAAAAATAAGATTATTAATATCTTTATTCTTTATATCAGAGAAAATTAGGCTCAGAAAAAGTCATCGATGTGCTTAAAGTGAGTAAGATTTGCAGTTAGGACTTAGTTCTAGCTAACACCAGGGTCTACACCTTTAATTTCTCCTATTATCTCAACCCCAAATTTCCTTTGAAAAAATTCAAGTTTCACCTGGCCAGAGCATAATGATTGCTAATATTTACCACAAGGCTTTACTGTGTGCAAGCACTGTTCTACGTATGTGCTCATTTAATCCTTAAAAATCACTAGGAAGTGGTATGATGATTTGTTCCACACTTCAAGCCATTAAACACAGGGAGATTAACTTAATGGTTGTAAGTAACACAGAGATCATAAAGTGCTGGGATTCAAACCCAGTCTGTCTGGCTCCAAAGTCAGGTTCTTAATCAACCTTCCAGAAGTGTAATGTTTCTAGGATGAGAAATGGCACATTTAGGAAGTTCTGGGGAGAGTATGCACTCCCTTCACCATCTTCCATTTATTTTGTCATCAGAGCTGTGGCTGCATTTATGTATGTATTGTGCATGGGTACACGTGTGCATTTTAGAGATGGGCTGCTTTTGTGTGAATTCCTAGTAACCAACACACGCATTAAGGACATATGAGAACTTATTTGGGGATGATTATACTAAGACAACTTTATTTCAAAATTTTACTGTGCTGCAAGAGCCAGCTGTATTCCTCAGCTCTCTATTCTATTCCATTGGTTTGTCTGTTCTTCTGCTAGTATCATAAATTTAACTTTTAATTATTGTGCTTTTGTAATCTTTTAAATTACACCATTCTTCAGTTGGTGGAGATAAGTGGTGTTATGTAAACACAGCACTAAACTTGAGTTAGAAGACCTGGTGTTGGCGGTTACATGGCTCTGGTTAAGTTACATAAACTATGAGTTTTAATATTCTTATCTTTAAAATACAGAAAATAATTTCATAGGATGATTTGAAAATTAAATAAATTGGTGAATTAGAATGTGGCAAATTGAATAAAATGGTATATTTTACATTAGTGTGACAATTTATTACTATAAATGGATTTTACATAACTGTAATTTACATCAATTGTCAATATTATTTCTATGATGAAGATCTCTGACGTGTCTGAGTCAATAGAGAAAGACCACAATCCGGGGTCTTGGTGTTTGGACGATGAGTCTGGCTCTCTGGAGCCCTGGGGGTACCAGCATAAATAAATGTTCCCAGAGGCTGCAGGAAGCTTGTCAGTTAAACCATTTAATTTGAGGGTGGCCCTGAGATGGGATGCCAAGCTTATTCATGGATTCTGAGGTTCAGTGTTATAAACAGACTCATGGAGGTGATGGTTGTTCTCAGTCAATCCTAACAGAAGTACTCAGTCATAATTTCATTACTGGATTCACTGTAACATGGGCAGCTCGGCCAATTCAAAGGAGATGGTGAGACAAATCACACCACCTGGATCGCGAAAGTGGCCTCTTGACTCAGGGTTGGTGACATCCAGTGGGACAGCCCTGTTTCCAAATTCAAGAGTCTGTCAGAGAGTCAGAGAAAGTGTTTCCTTTTGGACAAATGCAATTCCCAGGTCACAAGCTGTGAATCCAGATCTAGAGCTCAAAGAAAAATTTGGCTTCAGAATTGGCATGGCTGAATGCAAGGGGTAATCTTAGGAAGTCAACAGTCCCAGGAACAGTCTCAGAGCCTCGTAATAGAGTCTGAACACACTCATCGGAATGCTGTAATCATTCCCTGGCTTCTGAGAGAGAGGGAGAGACTTGGGATACAAAACTAAAAATTATACTTATTTGCTAATTTTTGGAAATGGGTTGTAGGGGAGAAAAAGCCATTATCACTAAGTTTTGAGCCAAATCAAGCCTCCCTCTAGCGGCATGTCAGTAGCAATAGTCCCTTCTCTTCATCAGCATGTTTTTCATCTTACCCTTTCATTAACACAGTTGTGTACAAGCGGATCTTTCCATGAGCTGAGCTCATGCTCAACACACCCTGAACGCCCTGCCTTCCTCCTCCTGTGGTCACGCGTTCACTCTCCTTCTTTTTCTGCTCTCTCCTCCTCAAATTCCATGCAATGGTGTTAAAATGTTTGTGAAAATAGTGATGAGCCTTCCCTTCCTGCATCCGTGTGCTAGGGTATCTACTGAATGCCCTAGCTATCTTCTCTTCTCAAATCCATCCTTAGTCCTTCAGAGACACTTCTTGTTTTGAATTACTGGGTTCTGTAGCAGTGCTCTGCCTCTCACTCTCCCTTTTCCTACACAGACAGCCAATGCATGCGCCTTTCCCAACATAAGCTTGCGTGCTGTCTATAGTTTTAAGATTAATTTCCCATATTTCTAAGACATCCTAGGTACCTCTCCAGATACAATTGACATAATAAGCAACAAAAATATAGACCAACGAACCAAAATAATGTTTTTGATGGGCAGAGATTGGGGCTCAAATTTGGACTCAGCATACTCTGTGAGGTTTGAGTACAAACAGCTACTTATTTGGATAAATGAAAATCATCCTGTATTCATAGGCCCACGCAATTGCCTCCAGAGTCAAAGGTTTGATAATATGAAATACAAATACCTGGTGTTCCGGTTGCCATGATGATTTAGTCTCCAATCCCTAGGTTCCTATACAGAATAGTATTGGGAGTAACACTCTTGGAAGAATCCCTTCTAGAATTTCTAAATGTTGCATAAAATTGCCCAACACTTCTATCCTCTTTCTATAAATCCTTCTGAATATAAGCGGCATCTACTTTTACCACTATTCCATCTATGTCTCCCCTCCATTCTTCACTACATTCATTGCTGAAGTTTCAACTCTGGTTCACTTTCTCCAGCATGTTCTCCAGCATGTTCTCCAGCTCCTCTTTCTCCATCATGTTCTCCCAAAAAGAACTCATCTGTCCTCATGTCTCAACCAGTCCTGTACACTCCTCCCCCGATTGTATAGTTGATGTGTCATAGGACCATAAACCTTTAGAGCTAGAATAAATCTGATCTGAGAGTCACCGTGGCTAAATCATCATCATCATCATCTATAAAAATAATTAAAAACAAACAGATGATCTGCTTATAGCCATTGAGCTCACTAGGTTGCTTTTTTCTCACATAAATTTAGAAATTCTAAAACCAAGCCCACCATTTTCCATGATATTCTCAAAATCTATTATATCTTCCCAAAGTCTTCAGCCAATGGAAAGATCGTTCTCAAAGTCACAAAAGCTCTATAATTTAGCTTTATTTTACCCCACTCCTTCATTATCCACACCTAGATGGTAGAAATATATCAGTTCTTCCCTCAAAATGTCTCTCACCCACTTCCTTTCTCTCAATTCAGACTGTTGTTCTCCACATTGATAATCTTGCCTTGTTCACACCATCAGTTCTGACGTTGACTTCCCAGATTTGAGTCTTTCTCACTAAAAACCATCCCATATCCATCATAAACTCTCTTGTCCTAAACCTTTGGTGGCTTGCTAGCCCAGACTACATGAAGGCAATGAAAAATCTTTGAATATACACATTTGTTGTTATTCTGATAACTCCCAGCTACAGGAGTGATGATGCTGATAATGGAGAGCAGGAACCAGACAGATGCCCATTAAGGGCTGAGATCATTTTTCTGACTCCTGAAAAGGACACTTAACTCTTCAGCCCTTGAAGTTTTTGGTCTGTTACATTTTTAATGTTTTGCTTAAGTTTTTAATACAACATAATTTGCATGAGGCAACTGTAAGGCTTTTATGTGATCCATTTCATTGCCTGAATCTTTCATCTGGGTGAGGGCTGCATTAAGCTCATCCTGAATAATAGCTTCTATTATTTAAATCCGTTATTTAAATTCAATTTTGCCAAGAAGCTATCACTCCTACTCTATCTGCAAATATGGAAACTTAAACGTAGAATTTCCTCCTGAAATTTTCCATAGGGGAAAAAAATGTCATCCATTTAAATGCATCCTTTGAGTACTGCAAATTCTGTGAGCAAACAACTTTAAACAACCTATTTATTTTTCATATCAAAATTAGGATTTTAAAAAATTTTGCTGATTATAAAAGTAATTTGTGTTTACTGTAAAAGAAAAAATGAAACACTGAAGAATCTAAAGTAGAAAGCAGTGTCTACTCAAAATGGCTATGCCCAATGGAAACATTGTGTTATCTCTATATTTTTTTCTAGATTTTTAAACATAAAGAAACATCAATATTTACCTAAGTTGCATCATATGATACCACGCAGACTGCATTTTCCAAAGACAGCCACAACAATATTCCCATCCTGCACGCTCTTCTGCAAGTGTCCTTGGCATTCTCTCAACAAGAATTGTTATTTCTCCACCTCCTGGAATCTGAGCAGGCCGTTGGATAGCTTCAATAGATAGGATATGGCTGCCATAATGTGGCATAAAACTAATTCTGTGCATAGCCCTTAACTGGCCTGGCAACTTCCACTCTCTACTTCTTGGAAGCTGACCACCATGTAAGAAGTAGGACTATTCTGAGAGCACCATGCTGTGAGGAAGCCCAAGAAGGCCTGGAAGATGAAATTCCATGTTGAGAGGTGAAGAAATTAAAGTTCCCCAAAGCACCAGACATGTGAATGAAGAAGCCATCTTGGAAGTGGATTCTTCCATCCCAGCTGATCCAGGTGATTTACACGTGGGTCAAAGACAAACCACCCAGCTGAGCCCTTCCTGATTCCTGATCTACAAAATCAGCAACAGAGTAAAATAGTTGTGTTTTAAAAATTATTACCAATAATTTTTAATGAAATGGGAAAATACTAATTAGGGAATATTAAGTGAAAAAACTTAAGTACGAAACTATAAATACAACATGATGTTAGATGTGCCTTAGCTTGTCTCACCTGCTCACTGCAGCAGCCACCAAAACGGGCTCCCTCGCCCAGACCTAACCCCCTTCAATGCATTCTCTACACTGAAGCCAGAGACATCTTCCTAAATTAAAATAGTTGTTTCAAACTCCAAAGTTCTGGGGTTATTTGTGATATAGCAACAGAAAACCAAAACATATTCCTTGAATATTTTTTATCATAAAACAAATTAAATCCACCTCATCTCTTTTAGTGGTTCTCATATTATATGCATTTACCATATGCTAATTAACTCATCCCTTATAGATGTACTTTTAGACTGTTTTCTCTTTTATTATTGTAAATAATGCTGCAGTGAACATTTCTTTGCATGTGCACCTATCTGATTGTTTTCAAGGGTGAATTCTTGTAAGTCATATTACTGAGCCAAAAGATAATTCAAAAATTACATTTTGATATCTTCAGCGTGACTATATTTCAGGAATGTACAAATTTATTCTCACACCAGGAGTCTGTGAGAATGTCACTTCCATCATACTGGGCCTTATCAACTTTTATAGCCAATGTGGTAAAATATACAAAATTTCATTTTTATTGGCCATTTCTTGTATTTTGTAAATTGCTTGTGCATAAAGTATAAACCATTTCAAAGCCATTTTAAAGCTTAGTTTCTTTATATAAATAAATAATTTCATAAATCTATATACAGTAGACATTATTACTGCTCACCAATATTTCCATTCCTCCTCCCTTTCCAGAGGAGCACAGGAGGAATAAATTTCCCTAATTCCATGAACTTATGTACGGCTATGTGCCTTGAGTGGGGAAAAAAAAGAGGAACATGACATGCATCAAATTGCTAGTGCACCAATCTCCCACGTTCTTTCTTCCCCTGCTGCAGCAATCATGAAAACACAGGTTGATAGGAAGATTCCATGAGATCTAAATGGCCTGGAAGGCTAAGCCAACCTGTTGAGATAATTGCTCTGGAGAGTCTCCCAGACCCTCCCTCACCCTTTGTGTGAGAAAGAAGTAAACGTTTTGTTCATATTAATACATTGGGATGTCAAACTGTTTACCACTGAAGAATAACCTAACCTATCCTGACTAGTAAAATACACATCTGGGGGCCGGCCAGGTGGCACAGTGGTTAAGTGTGCATGCTCTGCTTCGGCGGCCCAGGGTTCATAGGTTCGGATCCCGGGCGCGCACCGACACACGGCTTGTCAAGCCATGCTGTGGCGGCATCCCACATAAAGTAGAGGAAGATGGGCATGGATGTTAGCCCAGGGCTTGTCTTCCTCACACACACACACAAAAATACACATCTGGTCATATATATGCTTTCCAAATGCAGACCTTGTCATTGGGTTTGTTGGTTGCTTGGCTTTATCCCTGTCTACACGTATATCAACACGCACAACATGGGTCACCTTGGTAGAAAGATTTAACAATCTGTTATGTATTCTTCCATATTTTTCATTCATGCTCGTAACATTATACAGATATATCCATATGCATATACATAGAAATGTATGTATGTATGTAAAGTGGGATTTTAGCCTTTGTTTTCCAAAAAAAGAAAGTGGATAATTATACCCCCTTTTCTGCCTCTTGCATTTCTTACTCAACAATAACTGGTGGAATGTAGTCACCTTCTATAGCTCTAATTCCCTCATTTTACCGATTGCTCAATAGAACGTAGTCTGCACGCAGTAGAATTCATTCAACCAGTCTCCTCTTGACCGGCATCCACTTTGATCTAGTTTTGTGCCATTAGAAACAATGCTGCAGTAAACACTTGAGTGCCCAAGTCCATTAATACGTCTGCTTTTATTTCTATTGGCATTCTTGGGAGAAGCCCGGTGAGGTTAAATGATATATGTGTTTTTATTTTTAATAAATGCTGTTAGATTACTTCTGCCAAAAACTATAACACTGCACATTTCCACCAGGAATATGAGATATTATTTCCTTTAATTCCCCGGGAGTATTAAGTGTGTAGCTCTTTCTAATCAATGTAAACTGCTATCTCATCACTTCTTAAATTTGCATCCTCCTGGCTACCAGTGCATTTAAGCATCTTTTCATATATCTGTGACCATTTACATTTGCTCTTCTATGACTTTTCCTTAGTCAATTATTCAACAGTGCTTTTCTCTTGTCAGTTTGGAGAAGTACTTTGAATAACATGGACAACTTACCCCTTGTTTGCCATTTGCATTACACTATTTTGTCCTCATGTATTTTGTCCGTTGATTTTAATTGTTTCTATAGCCACACAAAGGTTATTATCATTTCTTTTATAGCATTTAAGTTTCTGATCTTAGTTAAGACGTTATCCCTGACCCCTAAGTTGTAAGATTTTCTTGCAAGAGTATTGATTGTGGGTTTTTTTCTTACACTAGAGTATTTAAGTCATGAGGAACCTACTGTTTTCTTTTTTGATTTTTTAAAAGCTAAGGTATTATTTCTATTTAAAAAATGCGCTTAAGTGTACAATTTGAGAAATTGTGGTAATTATATATGATAAAGTAATCACAGTCAAGATATAGAACAGTTCCATCACCATAAAGTGTTTTCTTACACTCCCTCACACCCCCAGTGCCAGTCCCCAGCAAACACTGATCTGCGCTCTGTTACTCTAGTTTTGAATTTTTCTATACTGTTGTATAAATAGAATCATCCAGTATAGACTTTCGTGCTTGACTTCTTTCAGTCAGCATAATGTTTTTGAGATTCATCCATGATGTTGAATGTATTAATCTTGTTACTTCTTATTGTAGTGTAGAATTCCATAGTATAGATAAACCACAATTTCTTTATCCATTCACCAGTTTTTGCCTATTGTAGATTGTCCTGCTATAAATATTTGCATACATGTCTCTGTGGATATGTTTTTCTTTCACTTGAGTGAATATCTAGGAGTGGAACTTCTGGGTCACATGGTAAGTGTATGTCATACAGTTAGAGATACTACCCGACTGTTTTCCAAAGTGACTGTACCATTTTGCATTTCAGCCAGCAACGAACAAGACTTACAATTGTTCTATATCCTCACCAATGCTTGTACTCAGTATTTTTCAATTCAGCCACTCTGGTAGGCATGTCATTGTGGTTTTTAATTGGCATTTCTCTGATGATCAGCGATGTTGAAAATCTGTTCATACGCTTATTGGCTACTCATATATCTTCATTTGTAAAATATATAGTCATAAATTTGGTCCTTGTTTTAGAAAGACCTTCACTTTTATTGGGATGTTTGACTTAATCTTGAGCTATAAGAGTTCTTTATCTATTCTAGATACAAGTCCTTTGCCTGATGTATGCTTTGCAAAAAAATTTCCAGTCTATGGTTTGCATTTTTATTTTCTTAACTTTGTCTCTTAAAACCCAGAAGCTTATAATCTGAATGAAGTCCATTTTATCATTTTTTTATTTATATTTTATGCTTTTTGTATCTTGTTTAAGAAATCCTAGTGTAACCAAAAGTCACAAAGATTTTCTTCAATGTTTTCTTCCAGAAATTTTATAATTTTAGTTTTTACATTTAGACCTGTGATCCACTTGGAATTAACTTTTTTGCATAGTGTTAGGTAAGGGTATAAGTTCATTTTTTTGCATATATCCGAATATATAAGTATTCCAGCACCCTTTGTTAAAAAGACTGTCCTTTCTCCATTGGCTTGCCTTGGCACTCAATTGCCCATACAAGTGTGGGTCTATTTATGGACTCTAATCTGTTCCGTTGGTCTATGTGACTATCCTTAAGCCAATCTTTTTTTTTTATATAATTTTTATTTATTTATTTATTTTTCCCCCCCAAAGCCCCAGTAGATAGTTGTATGTCATAGCTGCACATCCTTCTAGTTGCTGTATGTGGGACACAGCCTCTGCATCGCCGGAGAAGCGGTGCGTCGGTACACGCCCAGGATCCGAACCCGGGCCACCAGCAGCGGAGCGTGCGCACTTAACCGCTAAGCCATGGGGCCGGCCCAAGCCAATCTTGATTGTTATAGATTTATACTAAGTTTTGCAATCAGGTAGTGTAAGTCTTCCAAATTGACTCCTCTTTTCCAAAAACGTTTTAGGTATTCTAAGTCCATTGCCTTTTCATATAAACTTTTAAATCTGCTTGTCAATTTCTTCAAAAAGCCTTTTGTTTTGCACCTTCTCAGACCCTGGAGCATCCCGGATGCAGAACCCAGAACTGGGGGGATGTGACTACTGAGGGGGCCCAGAGTATGCAGTAACAGGGAACAGATTAGCCTTCCTGCCTGAAACAACTAACAAATTGGAAAATACATTAAAGAAAGTTTCTCAAGACATTGGACATCGAGTAATGAAGGACAGTGACCCCTGAGAGATGAGAAACAAATGAAGTGAGCCCTAAAATTGCCCCGGCTATGACCTGCAGAGAGTTTCCAGGCAGCAGCACAGGGAGGGGAACCCAGGGGGAGCACAGCATTCTCCCTAAATTGAGGAGAAGGAGCTGGGACCCAGGGGGCTAAGGCAGCTAGAATCAGCAGGGCAGAGCATTGAAGAGGAGAGCACTGCAAGGAGAGAGAATTGCAGAGATCTACGAGAGTATTCTTCAGCACGTGCATGTGAGGAAACTATCAAAAGGATTAGAGGGGAAAGTCTTCCAGGATAATGGGGGGCCAGAGCAGTGCCTGCTCACACCGTCTGGAGTGGAAAATCCTCATAATTATAAGGACTGGTAGAATACTGAAAAGTTTTTCCTCAGTAGTGGAGAAAATTTTACCCTAGACTAGGCGTTACTCTGTTCCCTCCTAGCAAAGCTTAAAGCACAACCCAAAAGCATCAAATTGTTTCCAAGTAACTTAAATGCATCCCAAAACGAAGCTTAAGTATATTTATAGGAATGTTATAACATATAGCACCCAAAAAGGAAAAAACCACAAAGCCTGGTATTTTTCTCTTAGAGTGTTTTAGCAGATAATGTCCTTGCCTAGGCTTAAACTTCAAACTCGTCTCTTAAGCAGTGGCCCTAGTCATAGTTCAGATCTTTTGTCTTCAACTGAGCCACTTTGAGTCCTCTGCATATGTGTAGTTTGTGAGTCAGAGATATGGGTACACCCATCCCTCCGCCCCCCGCCACCCTCTTCAGTGGTCACAGCATTCCAGCTTCAATCTTCTGGTCCCCACGTGCACCCCCACAGCTGCTGTGTGCACTGCCATGTGGAGGCAGAGACAACACTTGTAGAGCTTCTGATCTCCCCTCCTTCCTTCTATTCCTCAGACTGAATAATCTCAGTTGGCCTATGTTCGATGTCACTGACTCTTTCTTCTGCCTGCTTACATTTGCATTACATCTTATATTGAGCCCATCTAGTGAATTTGTCATTTCAGTTATTATACTTCTAACTCCAGCTTTTCCATTTGGTTGCTTTTTATAATTTCTATCTTCTTATTGATATTCTCTATTTGGTGACACATTGTTCTCCTGATTCCTTTTGTTCTTTGGACTTGGTTTTCTGTAGCTCTTTGAACATATTTAGAATAGCTGACTTAAAGTCTTAATCTAGTAAGTCCAAGGTCTAGGCTTCCTGAGGGACAATTTCCATTGGATTCCTGTGTATGGACCATGTCTTCTTTTGTATTGTCTCATAATATTTTTTTCTTGAAAACTAGACATTTCAAATAATATGTCTGACAACTCTGAAAATCAGATTCTCTCCACCACCCAGGGTTTGCTCTTGCTGCTTGTTATAGATTTTATTGTCTGTTTAGTGACTTTTCTGAAATAATTCTTTAAGTCTGTATCTTTGTCATGTGTGGACACTGAAGTCACTACTTATTTAGCTTAGCGATCAGCTAATGATTAGACAGAAATTGGCTTAAATGTCTAAAACCCTTAAGTCTGTGGGTATTTGCCCAGCAGCTCTGTGTGCATGTTGGGGCGTGTCCTTGACACTCAGCCAGGTGATTTACAACTCTGCCTCCACTGCAGTTGCTGCTTGCACAGAGCCTCAAAGTCAATCAGGGGTGAGGACTTGGGACTTTCCTCAAGTCCCAGGTGTCTCCTGAACACATGTATAGCCCTATGCATGTGTGTGACATTTTAGCCCCTGTGGACATCTCATTTGTTCCTTTAATAGTCTTGTCTTCCTTCTTTAAAAGTTAAGACATTTAAAGCTTTAGATTTTGAAGAGTTCAGCTGTTCTGGGTCATTTTATTTTGTTTGGGATTTCTTTTATATTTCTCCTATAATTCAAGGGTTTTCTAAAAATATGTTTCTTGATTTCCAAGTGATTAAGATTTTTTAATCACTCTTTTATTATTTAGTTCCAATTTTTTTGGATTATAATCAGAGAATATGGTCAGAAAAATTTAATGTTTTCTTCATGGCTAAGTCCATTTTTTAAATATGTACATGAGCATAGAAAAATCCAGTTTTGCATTTGAAGTATGTAAATTTCTATACACAGTTATAAAATCAAATTTGAGTATGAGCAAATTCCACTATATCATTTCTTCAAAAAAAATTTTTTTTCAAAGGGAGACTGAAGCCAACCGAAAGAGTGGCCAAAGCTGGAACAATTTGAGCAACAAAATAAATAAAATAGTATGGGGTTTAAACCTAAAATATAAAATAAATTTCTGTAAGTACATACTGATATAAATAAATGATTGAATACATAAATAATTAGGGAGAGAATAGACAAATTTGTCATGCAGAATTCCAAATAATTTATGAAGCAACTCTACACTCAAGGACATGGAGACTAACTCTCACTTCTTAAGTGTGGGCTGTGCATAGTGACTTCCTTCCAGAGTACAGCATGGAAAGAGGAGGGGAAAATTAACCTTACAGTGGAAAAACACAAACACTACTTCATCCAGGTTAACACCTATGCGATAAACCACTCTGATAGTATGTTCCCTTGATATGATGTAATGGGAAGGGCACTTTACCTCTGTGGTATTTCTGCCAAAAATCATAACTTCAGTCTAATCATGAGAAAAAAATCAGGCAAATCACACTTGAGGGACACTCTACAAAATATCTGACTAGCATGCAAAACTGTCAAGGTTGAGGTGTCAACAAAAATGTCAGAATAAGACCTGTCAAAGTTCTCCCTCCATAAAAGCAATGAGAAACTGGCAAAAATGTTCACAATAAACTTTATTAAAGCTCTATAAATTAATTTAGCATTTGTAGCAACTTTGAGACTAGTCAGTGAAAAAAACCTTAAAACAAACAAACAAAAAATCCCACTGAATCTCAGCAAAAACAGCAAGGTTTGTGGCATTTTAACTTACCATTTTCCACTCCTCAGCTTTGGAGGCTTTGAACAATAACAGCCTGCATTCCTAACGTAAGAGGGAGCAGATTGCGGCTGGAGCTCTCTCTCAAAGACTCGTTACCAAGATTGTTATTGGACCAATCTTATGGTTCCCTGGCAGCCCTCATGCAAAAACCTGTCTTTATTTGACCTGATTCAAATTATCCCCGTGCTAAAGCTTCATCTTGGAAAGCATTTGTCCACTGTTTTAAAATCTTGGCTTCCTGAGGCAATAACAGTTGGGGCAAACAATAGACTAACCAAAAAGCTTGAAAGGAAAAGCTGAGGAATGAGATTGCCACAGGGGCTAAAATGTCACACACATGCATAGGGCTATACACGTGTTCAGGAGACACCTGGGACTTGAGGAAAGTCCCAAGTCCTCACCCCTGATTGACTTCGAGGCTCTGTGCAAGCAGCATTAAAAGAAGCTAGAATATGATAGTATGTTCCAAATGCTGGGAGAATATCACTGTAAATCTAGGCAGCTCAGCTATCTTTTAGGATAAAGCCCCACTGAAGATTAGTTCAGTCCAAAATTACAAGAAACAACATAAAGAAACAATCCAATATGAGCAAGAATCAGTGGATACCAAAAGAGTAGTACAAGTATCCTGAACTTGCTGCATAATAGAAATGTTGGAGAAAAGCTATTAAAAAAATCATAAGAAAATAATTTACAAAAAATAGGAAGTGAGCAGGATATTATGACTAAAAGATAGTCTTAAAAAAGAACAGATCTTGAGCAATTAATAAACATATTTTCTTTAAAATTACACATAGTAATTTTAGAAGAAGAAGATTAACTGGTATTATATATTGAAGATATTACACAGAAAGAGAAATTCAAAGATAAAGATGTTGAAAACCTAAGACATCGGTCAGATAGACTGAGAAATTCAACATTTAGTCGATAGGGGTTCCTTAGCTGAATATAGAAAAGGAAAGTGGCTGCTCAAAAGATAACATCTGAGAATTTCACAGAGTCAATGAAAGACATGAATCCTCTGATTTAGGAAACATTGGAGGCAGAAAAATCACACCTACGAATTCAAGTAGAAGTGAAACAGCAGAATATAAAATAGAGACAGAAGATCTGAAAGGTGGCCAGACGAAAAATGCAGTGTTTACAAAAGGACAACAATTAAACTGGCAGCATTAAAAGAAGCCAGAATATGATAGTATGTTCAAAATGCTGGGAGAATATCACTGTAAATCTAGGCAGCTCAGCTATCTTTTAGGATAAAGAAAAAAATACATATACCAAGAGTTGAAAATAATGTGAAGCAACTAGAACTCTTACGCTGTTGATAGGAAAATAAATTAGTACAATAACTTTTTTTTCCTTGCTAAAATGGAGATAATATGGTTAGCACATTATAAGCATTCAACAAATATTAGTTTTTTACTGTTTAGTAGAGGTAGAGATGAATATCATAAAATGGTTTAAACGTCCAAGTTCACTTTACAAAGAAAAATAAGTGCCCGAGTCAATGAATAAGCAAACAAACAAACAAAAAATAGAAATACCTTGTGGTACTGAGAATGGATTCCTAGGAATCATTAAAAAAATACAATATGCTCAACTTGAAATATATGTAATTAGAATTTATAAACATTTAATATAATGCATAGAAAAAGGCATCTTTAATTTGGTACTCTCTTTTCTAACTTTTGATTATTTTTTGTTTGTTTATTCCTGATGGAATAGCCTCTTAGGAAGTTATTTTCAAATACATGTTCCCAGAAGTTCTGTGAAAATCATTTTGACACTGGGTGGAGAGAGGTTGGAGATGAGAAGGTGGAGTTCTCAGGGCTCACTCCCAGTTCAACTAGAATAACTCCTTTATTTTTCTGCTTATACACTGAGCTTTCGTACACGATAGGAGACAGGGGCAAATTGCTATTTTTAATCACAGCTACTTTTAATTAGAATCAAATTAGTAATTAACAGAACATTTTAGTAAATTTGTTTAGGCACATTCAGCGGTAAGAGAAGGGGTGTGCTTAATTGTTCTATAAAATAAAGAACAAAATACTTTGGGGCTATAAAGAAATCTGGTAAGAGTGGATGAGAAGATAAGGAAGGAGAGAGAGAGAGAGAGAGGCAGAAGAGAAGCTGAGATTGAGTGAAGGAGGGTCAATAAATCTTCCTTGTGGTGGAGTGACCAAATGGCGATGCCTACTCTTCCATTGGAAATTATGGTGTTTCTCTGATGTAAGACCGTCATCTGGCTCTCTCCCATACAGTAAGTAGAGCTTATTGATGAATTTTCCTTACAATTTAAATTGCTAAGATGGCTGAGAGATGTTTGACAATGTATTTAGAAGCAGTTCTCTTGGAAAGGGGCACTGAGGTAGAGGAATCCATGAAAATGTCACCACAGGAGTTTGTATAAATCCGTGAGGAGAGTCTGACTTCCATGGGGTGTAGAATTTTAGGGGTTGGAAGTGTTGAACCAAGTCTGGAATCTGGGCTTCATGAATAATGTTTCATTTGGAGAAAGGATTTTATGCTAAGTTTGAAAATTATTCCTGTAGTAAATGATTCATACAGTTACATCCTGTTTTGAACACAGAAGAAGCCATGCCATTTTCCATACATCATAAGAATTTTTACTGAAGTTGAATCTACTGTAAGAATCACACCCAAAAAAATGGTTTAACTCAATCCTTTTCTGGCTGGATTGGAGGTGACATCTATACTAATGGAGTAGGGACCATAGTCACAAAAGAATTGTTGATTTCCAAGAACGAAGTGGGACCAAGGTGCGCCCTTGGCAGGGGACCTTTAGCTACTTCACAGTTAGTAAGCTTTTGCTATACAGTGTGACTTTCCCTAGGGTACTATTTGCTGGTCAATACATGGCTCCGCTATTCTAAGCCACTTCATTGGTCAAAGTGTGAGTCTCTTCTAAAAACCTAACAGGGTCAAAAGTTGATGGTCAATACTCATTTGTTGAATGAATAGTTGAATGAATAAGTGAATGTATGAATGTCATTTAAAGCTTTGTAAATATCATGTTCTCTATTGGTAAAACCTTTCTAACCCATTTTTTAGAGATTCTTTCATTATGAAAGGAGAAATATAAACGTAAATCTTATAATGATAGTGCTTTGTCAATTGTGAACGTAAACACAGTATTTAGTAATACCACTTCTGGTAGTAGAATATGAATATGAACCTAAACAATAGTCACACAAGGTCATTTATGTGTGGTCATGATTGGAGGAGCCTATTTGCATGAGATACAAGGAGCCTTCTAAAGAAAAGTTCATTTTAAGAAAAAAAGAGTCAGAAAAATAAATCTGAGGATAGGCTGAGGTTAAAGAAGATTGGCCATCTGGGGCCTGTGTTGATCATGTTAACCTTTAGCCCTAATGGTTTTCCTTCCCCCTTCTCTTTATCCCAGGTTCTTGTGCCAGAGTACAGAGGAGTGGAAACTAAAACATATATTTCAAATAGCTACTTCCTTAAGAAGTCTGTTAGGCGTTGGTACCGTAACTCACCAATATTCTGGGATCCACACAAGAGAAATGTGAAGAAAGAAAGAGAGAATGACGTTCCTTACTTGTGCAGAGGACCTTGAGCAGAGTGAAGCCACCTTTTACATGTCTTAGATCCTAGAGTGTTTACTGGTGACATCGGCACTAGAGGCCCTTTTGGCACAGGTGTATGGCAGCATAGAGAGGCATTTGTCCACTCATTCATTTACACGTTCCTTAACCGAGATTTATTGGGGCCTTAGATAACGTGCTGAGGATTTAACTGAGTAACACAAACCCCTTTATTGAAGGCAGTGTTGGACAAAACAAACAAGTAGATCAATACTTCCAGGACACTGTGAAAGAGGAATGCGCTATGTGATATAGGATTTTTTAGATGGGCAGTCAAGACTACTCAGAGAAGATTTCTATACCAGGTTCATAACCTGAGTGTTAAAGGAGGAGTAGATGTTAGAGGAAGCATGTTTTCATGGCAGAGACAAGAGTAATTGTGAAGCACACAGACATGAGACAAAACTAAATTTGCAGAATATTTTGGCAAACTACATGCCATCATCTACTGAATCCTTCTTTGGGTTTATCTAAATAGGTCATAAAGTTCATAAAGTATTAATTTTGAAATACTCAAAGGAAATAGGCACAATTTTTCAATTTGGTTTGTTAACTCTTCTGTCCTTACGCCTCTTACAATCTACTTTTCAATAATGACTCTGGTATTTCCGTTGGTTGCTTCTCTTTTCAGCTGGCTTTTTACAGTATCCCAGGTCAAGTTTCCTGTATGCCAAGCAGTAACTGTGAATTCTTTTTTTGATCATAAAGAAAGCTCCAAAACTTTTTTGTCTTCACACTGCCTCGATCATTGCCTCTGCAGAATAGAAACCAATCTCTATATTTTTACATAAACTTTCTTAGCACAAAAATTCACAAACCTGACTGGATATTCTTTTTGCTTAGATGGTCTTGGTAGCTATGCTCCTCAACTGACCACCTTGCAAGTGGGCAGTTTCTATAATGAAGTGAAAAATGAGATTATGTTGATTTAAAACTTTGTGATATGTTCTGATATCCATTCCAGGTGCCTGTGGTTCAGATAGATATTTTTGGCAATGTTCTGCAAAGTTGGAAAAACATTGCTCTGTGGGTTTCTGAGAAACATTTGCTATTTTTCTCATATACGTCGTGCTAGTAGCAACTTCTAATCAGCAGGAAACAAAGGGCATGAGCAATTTATCCATTAAGTGAGTCATATGAAGTAAGCAAAAGAAGGAGACTTGCTGATGGTTAAAAGTGATATTTTTACATTTTGGTCAATGACCATTTCTCATAAATGTTTTAACATATGCTAAACTGAAAGTATTTTGGTTGAATTGTTAGTGAGCTAGCAAAATCTCAATATTTTTAACATGATTTTTTTTTTTAAAGAACTCAAAAATAACCATGGAGCTTTTTCCAAGACTACTTAAAAATCACTTTTCAGTTGAGATGCCAAACTTTTAAAATCAGTTTTGGAAAATAAGAAATCTATATAAATTTATCAATTAATATAGAAATAAAGTGTAAAAACCAAAGAACAAAAGAAACTCAAATGTTAGAAATCTTCTAATTTTTGAAGAACTTTAAAAACTAAAATTTTAAAGTACAATTCTATTAGAATCACTATCTAGTTTTCTGCATTATTTTTTCCAATTTTTTTATTTTGAAAAATTAAAATCTATATGAGTTGTAAGAATTCATCAAAGGACATCATTTTACCACATTTGCTTTTTCTTTCTCAAATACTTCAGCATGTACCTTCTAAAAACAAGGATACTCTTCTACATTACTGTAATCAAATTATCACAATCAGAAAATATAACATTTAAAAATACAATTATTTAATATATAGTCTATATTTAAATTCCTCCAATCGTCCAAACAGAATTCTTAACAGATGTTTTTTGATCCAGAGTACATGAAGAATAACGCATTGCATTCAGTTGTTATTCTCTTTAGTTGGCTAATAAAGCAAAGCTTTGTTAATTGTTAGTAAATCAAAGCTAAATTTATTACAACTAGTTGAAGCAAGGGAGAATCATCTTGACAGAGTAAGATTCTCAAAACAGAAAAAGTTCATATGGTTCCAAATTGGAAGAATGCACCTCAATTGGATTCATTTAAGGTTTTTCTCATGATTTGACTGGAGTTAAACATTTTTGCCAGGCATACTACACAGGTGATTTTTGCGTCCTCTGTACAGAACATGATGTCAGTTTCTTCCATTATTGGTGAAATATGGCTTGATCATTTCTCCAAGGTGTCATCTCTCAGATTTACTCACTGCACAAGTTCTTTTTAGTAAGTAATCTGTGGGGGAAAGTTTATGAGGACATAATATTGTGTTCATAAATCCACTAATTATTAGCTTCCATTGATTCTTTCTGTCGTTACTATGATAGGTGAAAAAGAATAAATTTTAATTTCCATAATTTTTTCAACATGTTAGTTGATATTTGTCCATAAAGTAGAGCTTTTCCTTTTCCTCACTTTGTAATTACTATTATTTAATAGCAATATACATATTAGGTTCCTTTCTTATTGCAGTGTGTTATGTTCTTATTCAGATTGATAGCCAAGCCATTCCCCATTTGGCCAGTGGGAGCCTATTCATGCATGCTCCAGGATCCTTTTGATATGTACCTATAATTTTTAAAAGAAATTCCTTACTTTCTGTAACAAGAAGACTTTCTAGTCTTACCTTGTACTTTCCTTGCCTTAGCCCCGGAATCAATATTTCTCCAAGGGACCCGCGTTTTTTTCTATCCATTTCCAAGCCATTGCCACTCACCCCCCTGCAGGTAGTCATTTCATTGGCTTCAGGTTTTCACTTCCTGTACTTATTTTTTCAAAATTAAAGCAATATATACTAAATATTCCTTCTCATTCTTTCTTATCCAAAAAAGGAGTGCATTATAGGTACTTTATTGAACTTAATTTTTTTTTTCACTAAAGAGCTTGTCCTGAAAATCACTGCATATGAGTTCATAGAAATTTTCTTCATATTTTGGTTTAAAACTGCATAGAACTTCATTTTGTGGTGAACAGTCATTTATTCAGTCAATCTCCTGTATATGGGCTACATTTTTTAATTATATTTTTGTAAGTGTATCTTAACAGTAAATTCCTAAATTTGAAGTTTTGTTAGATACTGCCAAATTCTTCCCAGAGAGCTGAATCTATGTTGTATTTATATCAGCAATATATGGAAGTACTTGTTTCCAAAGCCTTCAAACAAAGTGTTCTCAAACTTTTGTGTTTTATAAATCTGATAAAGAATATATGGAATCTTAGTATAGGTGAGATAAATATGAAATTCTCTTATCATGAGTGAAGTTAAATGTCTTTTCATATGTTTAAAAGTCATTTGTATGTCTCTTGTGTCTCTTTTTGTAAGCCATTTATATCTTTTGCCTTTATTTTTATTTGGTTTTGGTATTTTCCCCTGTAATTTAAAATGTTCTTTAAATACTTAGAATGATCACTTTTTACCTGTGATATATACAAATAATTTCCTTTCTATGTATCAATTTTATTTCCATGTTTTTTTGGGGGGGATGTCATACAGAATTTTTTTTCAATATTTCCTTTCATTGCATCAGGATTTTGAGTTATAGGTAGACTTTTTTTCACCCAGTTTATAAAGGAATACCATGTATTTTTCCCTGGTAGTTGCATAGATTTAATTTGTGTATTTAGATCACTGATTCATTTGGGGTTTCTTTTTCTTTTCCAATTCTCGTGCCTCTAATTGTTTCTTCTAATCTAATTTCATGGGCAATACCTCTAATTTATTGTTAAATAATAGTGGAGATAGAAAGTATTCATGCTTTATTCTTGAACTTGATGGGTATATCTCTTTTTCTTCCACATTAAGATGCTGGCTTTAGGGCTGAGTATATAATGTTATATGTATGTGTGTATATTTCTATATTATTGAATAAATTTTAATCAGAAATGGGTGTTGGATTTTATCACGGGCTTTTTAGCATCTATGGAGATAATTATGTATTTTTCTTTTATATCTATCAATATAGTGAGTTTTACAAATGAATTTCTATCTTTAGATTTATTAAATAAACTTCAATTAATGATGCTATATCTTTTCTTAATGTAGTATTAGATTTTGTTTGCTAATGTTTTATTTAAGATTTTTAGATTGATGTTAAGAAACAAAATTGGTATGTGCTAAATTTTTTCAGTTTAGGAATCAATGCTATTCTTGCTTTCTAAAAATATTTTAAAGGGTTCCTTAATTTTCTACGTTCTGTAACAATTTATACAGCATTGGAATTATCTAATCTTTGAAGTTTTGATAGAATTCTCTGTGGAATCATCTGCATGTGATGCTTTTTTATTGGGTAGTTCTTTAATAACTCTCTCACTCTTTCTGTGTCTCTTTCTGTCTTTCTGCCTTTCCATTCTCTCTCTTTCTCTCTTTGTCATATGCAAATCATCTGTTTAAACTTTTTGTCTCTATTATAATCAAATTTGATAAATTATATTTTTCTGAGATATTATCTATTTCATCTAAGTTTTGGCATTTATCTGCATAAAGTTTTGCACAGTCTTCTCATAATATTTTAAATCCTTCTGTTTCAATTGCTGTTTTATCCTTGTTCTCACCCTTGTTCTTCAACCATTGTTACCACCTCTGTTTTAATCTTAGACCTACAGTTAAATATATTCAGTGCTGAAAATCAGTCCTTTTGCTCAAGTTTCTTCAATCACGTCTTGAGTGGGGTAAGCTTGTCCTGTAATTGATTTTGCAGGAAGGACTCATACAGTATTCCTGGAGTTCTTACAGGATTAAACAGTTTCTATAGACTTGACACTTGAAAAACAGTTTTGCTGATGTAACACCCGTAGCTCACACTTTCTTTCCTTGAGTTATTGGAACAAAGCTCCCACCTTTGTCTTGGTTTCAACGTCCTTGTCTAGAATTTTGATGTCATCAGATTTTCTTTCATTGATATGTGACTTTGTCTTTTTGCGCGAATATTCCAAGGATAATTTTCTTTATGCTTAAAGAAAGATATTGAAGCTAAACATTAAAGGGCATATTTTTTTCAGTATATGGTGATCTCTTCAATTACATAGCTTCGGGACTTCTTTGTTTCTGAATTTTTTTGAATTATGGTTTAAAATATTTTCAATTATTTTATTTTAGTCTTTAACATCTCCAACTATGCCTGTCTTTTATCTTCTTTGCCTATATTGATCAATTTCTCTCTGAACATTTTGTTTCTTTCATTATTTCAATTTTGGTTTGTCTTAGTTGTTAGAATGCCTTTCCTAAATCTTCCTTATTAACTTTGACGTTTAAGCTTTTCTCTCTTGGACACTCTGTAATGTAGCTAATATTAACACATGTTAATATTTATCTTAATATTGAAAACTTATTTTCAGAGTGAATGAACTTAGATGTCCATTTCTGTTCTAAATTTTGGAATTTATAATTCAAAGTTTTTTAATGCCAGTTTTTACTTAAGCTTGTTTAATTCAGTTTGGAGTGTTGTGTTAAAGGTTTTACTTTAATTATTTAGTTAATTAATTAATTTCCTTGTTAGCTCTTTTATTAGAGAGAATTTTTATCAGTTGAGATGTTTTGATTCTCCTTTTCTTGTTTTCTTTTTATATTAGGTCCATATGGAAGTACTCTGCAATTTTTAGTTGATTCAGTATTTGAAAAAAATTATTCTGGATTGGCAATAACAAATGTCTACATACAAGACTTTCAGATGGCTAATTAGGTTTCTCTGTTCAAGAGTTCTCTCTTCTGTTAATATTTTGAAGTGCAGTTTATTTAATGGATACTACTCTTTTCAGGGAAAGAGGCTTTGATTTGTCTTCTCTTTTTATCATGTCTTTTTTTCTTCCTTTGGAAAAATAAATTTTCTTTTTCTTTTACATCTTGCCCTTCACCATGAAGTCTCAAATGTGTGCCTCCTGCTTCCCTATGTGTTCTTCTCCCTCAGAAGTAGTGATACAAAATGAAAGGAGTAAAATAAAAATTATACAAGGAAAGAAAAAGATAAGCAAAAACTGTTTAAAATACTTAAGAGAATATGCTACTTGGATAAAATTGATAGAATGATGAGTTTCAAATAACAGAGGACACAACTTAACACTGGCTTAAATATAGGTTGGATTTATTATCTCTCATTACAAAAAGGCGAAGTTGGGTTAATTCCGTGACTTATTGTTCTCAAAGGCACAGGTTACTTTACCCTTCACGTTGTCATATTGAATTTTGTTTTCACATTTGCCGTCTTATGGTCTAAATCACTTGGACAAGAATGTTCTTCTGTAAGAAATAGCAAAGGCCAGAAGAATGTCGTTTTCTTGAGGGAGTAAGGTAAACTTTCTCAGAACCTTAACTTCCCCCACTGCCACAAACCTGGTATTTTTCCTTCATGTCTCCTTGTCCAGATTTCATAAAATTATATATAAGTTTACCAAGATTTATTTTTAGATAAATAAATATTTTCTTGTCCTGGACCACCAGGTATTTAAACTCTGTGTTCTTTTAAAAAACACAAAAGGGGTATGAGACGATTGTTGATTAAACCACCAATTGTGTCTGACACAGATAATAAACATAACAAATTCCACTAAAACATAAGTGTATTTAATGGGAGATAAAATAATAAGAATATCCTAAGAATATGAAGGATAATAATCTTGAAAATATCTTAGAGTAAATTAAAATTATAGGATCATCTTAGAACAAGTATCTGAAAGATAATAATCTTAGAACATTCAGTAGAGTTCTTAATGATTTTTCTCTCTAGATTAGAGTAACTGTAGGACGTCTTTGGGAAGAAAGTCACAGCACAGAGAACTTAGCTCTCTAATTATTTCTAAAGATTCAACTCCTAAAATTTGAGATCTTACATTTGTGGACAGGCAATATCAATTACCAGTTAATGCTGATCCTTCTGGTTCTACAGACTTACAAAGCTGGTACCAAATTCTCCCCTTACGAAACATAGTGCCCAAGAAAGTATTAAAAATTATTTAACTGTATTCTTATTAGGGATCATATGAAGAGGCAAAGGAATTGAGCATTATTTTCTCCCCACTTCTCTTCCTCTTTTGGGAGAACTTGTCCGTTAGAAATCGTGCCTCCTTAGCCTTGATGACTGGGCCAGACGGAGTAATATGCAGCATGTTGACTGTACTTAATAATACTGTATTGCATATTTGAAAGTTGCTAATAAAGAACTTACAAGTCCGCACTACAAGAAAAAAAATTTGTAACTATGTATAATAATGGTTGTTAACTAGACTTATTGTGGTGATCATTTTGCAATATATACAAATATCAAACCACTGTGTTGTACACCTGAAACTAATATAAGTGTTATATGTCAATTATACCTCAATAAAAAAAAAAGAACACAATAACACAAAACAACATAAGAAAATGTAAGGTACAACATTCCATTAAGAAGAAAGGAAAATGAACTTATTTCCTCGTTTATGTAAAAAAATGCAGAAAGCTAAATATGACCACTATTTCCATGATAAATTTATTGTGGGAAATATCAAATTATACAATGATTTACACATTCTAATCTAAATTATTTTAGAAGTATTGGTGATCTATTATACTGAACCTTATTTACGTAAACACTATTTTGGCCATTATACAAATTATTTTTCAAGAAATCAACTTTTGAATACATACTATGTGTCCGGCACTGGGCTAAATTGCTCTGCATAGCTCCCTATTAAATAACTGCTAGTATTAATACTTTGTACAGGTGAGGAAACTGTGGCTTATGGAATTTAAATAACTTCACCACTATAACACAGTTAGTGAATGGTATAGATGGGTTCTGAACCCATGTAATGGTCTTGTATGCTTAACAAATTGTCTTAGTCAGAGCAAGTAACATTATTAATTTAAATGTAACTATCTATAGAACTTGTTACTACAGTATTCTTTAGGTAGAGAACAGAACAGAAAGGGGTATACCACGTCTTCAATAGATAGGCCCAAACTTCATGCCATATTTAGGACTCGCCTAAGGAGATAACAAACTGATTATAATGAATTGTCTATACGGCCTTCTATGATCAGACTCAAGAGAAGTTTCTTTAGCCTTGCACCTATGAAATGAATTGTCAGTGGTGACTCCATTTTGTACCCTGGACTTCACCTTGTTAAAAATATGAAACTGTGCTGACCATGCTGACTTGCCAAAAAGGGAGTTATTTGCTGAGACAGAACTTTCTGAAGGACTGTCCAAAAACATACTTTTTCTGGTAGCAACCATATGCCCTTGAGTAAGCCAATAAACTGTAGCAGAAATTTACCCTCCTTAACAAACAATGGAGGGAACTGTTCTGGGCTCTCTTTCTTGCTAATAAAAAGTCTGGACTTTCCAGCTGCTGCTGGAACTGTGTTCCTTGAATTGCAATTCTAAGACCCCAAATAAATGCTACTCTTCTATTTTACAGTTTTTTTTTAATAAGTTGGCATATTTGGTGTTAGAGATATGGGATGTGAAGCGACTTTCCACCTATTTCTGGGGCTGCTGTTGGTTTGGAGCAAGACCCCTGTGTGAGCCTCCTGTGCTCTGTCATCTCCCTGACAGCCTCAGGCCAGGTGAGTCCTCTCAGTTCTGAACCTCCACCTTGGTTGAGGTTCTGGCTTTTATCTGGGTGTCTTTTGGAACTAGTTTAAGAGAATTTACTTCCTCTTTTGGTGAGTCCATACTTGTAGCAGGAAGTATGCAGTCTATTGCTACAGGGATTCAGCTCTTTGGGGATCCCTGCTGGATTTATGTTAAAAAATTATGGGCCCTCTGCATATCAATTTTTAGAGAAATGGCACTGGTATACCAAGGATGATTTAAAACTTGCTTGGCCCCAATGGGGCTCTTTTGAAATATATAAATTAGTTTATTTGCATGCACAGTTAGAAAATAAGAGATCTAAAACTAAGCAAGTGGAACGGGAAGCTTATTTTGATTGGTATGTTGAAGTGTCCTGGGAAGTGCCCCATCCTGTTCAAAAGGCGGGGAAACGTGATTCCAGTGTTTTAGGCACTGTTGAACAAGAAGGCCTATCGTAGTAAAGAAGTTTTAGGGAATCCAAAGGCAAGATAGGTTCCACCTGGTCTATGGACCAGGATCTTGTGCCTTTCTGGAAATGGGTGAACTTTTGGATAATTTGGGATTGTAACAGCCATTCTGGAGAAACTTTCTTTTGGATAAGTCCACCTTAAGGGGCACCCTTAAAAGAGAGGATTCCAAACCTCTCAGAGACAATGGAATGCATTCTTTGATTCCTATGCAGAAGCTTCTAAAAGAAAAAATGTCTTCAAAAACAGCTATAAAAGGGTCCTCACAGCATGCAAATAAAAAAAATCTTTAGTAAAAGTCTTTGGCCTTCTGAGCAGGTAAACTTTACTTAGTCCATCTGCCAGAAACACAATTTAGATTCAACTATTCTTTTGGGTTTTGTACCTGAGACATGGCTAAAAATTTTAAAGATCTTTGTGTCTCTCTGTATGTATATACATATGTGTGTGTATATATACATATATACATACACACACATATGTATGGTATTTTTCTACCTCTGGATGGTATTGCCAAAATTAAACATTTATATATATTAAGTATTCCTAAAATTCTCAGAAATATAGAAACTAACCCAAACGTCTTTCAAGTTCACCTTGTCTGAGATCAGGCATGTCTTTAGAGTTATCAATACTGAATGAAATACAAGCATACAAGTTTTTCTATCTGGGTTTACTAATCAAATAATTGTTTACTAGTCAAATAATTCTGTTACAGAATTTGTCAACAAGAAAAATAACTTAAGATGATGGTTAACTCTTTAATGTCTAATCCAAACATAATTGTTAAAAACAAGTGTTTAAATAAATGTAAATAAGATAAAAGCTTACACTAAGCTAAACTAAATAATGGATATCCATTAAATATCTAAATCATTTCCAGATAGGATAGTCACTGAGACATTGACTGCTAAACATACAGGGAAACAAACAATATTTGGGTCCACCAATAGACATGTTTTGTGCCACATTGAAAAGTTTGCTGTAAAGAGAAATATGCTTCTAGAAATTATGAAATTTGTTTATGGGTTTGCTAATCTACTACAGGATGCTAATAGATGAGCTTATAATATCTGATAGCTCACAATTTCATGCTTCCTAGTTTTCACTGGAAAGCAAAGAGTTAAAAAAGTTGGAAGAAGAGCTGAGAATATAAGGTGAACCAAAGAGAAAATGTCAGAACACTTAGAGTGATAAACATAAATTAACTCTGTGCAAACTGTGTGCACTGACGCTGAGAGAGTGCAGGCAAAGCAGCAGGAGCCTCTGAAAGATGAGAAGCAATGGGATTCTCTTGAGAGCTTTTTCCTACTATGGAAGGATTCACTGTAACTTTTTATTTTTCAAACTATTGTCACAGACCATTGAGAAATTATGATTAATGTTTATTTAAACAGAACATGTACATGGTATCTACATTTATCAATATAGATAAATGGATAATACATATCTTCAACTTTATTTATAATTCATAGATAAATTTATTATAAATTTATTTATTATATATAAATAAAAGAAAATAATTTCATAAAATGCAAAATAGAAGGCACATATGGCATATATTAAGCATAGGAAATACATATCAGTTTGTTAAACTTTTATTTCAGATACTTATATGGTTTTATATATATAGGCAAATGCTGGACCATGATATACACTAGATTTCTTGCTGTGGAATGATTCAACATGTTTGAAAACCATTGCTCTTATACTACAGTAAATTGAGCAACAGAAAGGTCTGTGCAGCCAGATGGAGAGGCCAATGCAAGAACCACCACCCTTCCTGTCCTGTAGGCACACAAGGATAACTCCTCAAGGCCAGGCTGTAATCATTCTCTGACAGGCTCATACGCTGTTGCCTGTTTTTTCAGATTTACAGCCAGGCAACAATCTTTGTTCAAAAGAACTTCCCCCAGTTCTTATAACTACTTACAATGCTGGGAATTCTGGTGACGGCTTCCCAGATATTTATAGCCCTGCCATCAGTTTAGACGCTGTTGTTCCATCTTTCAAATCTTTATTCTGCCTACTCAACTTACAGCAGCCGTCTTCAGCAACAATGTGGGGATCTTGTTCTATCCGCCTGTTCTATCATGAACAGTGTAGCAGAGCAATGTCAGGATGAACCTATAGACCCAAGTGAATCTCGTTCTATAATATCCAAAAAGCATATGGCTTACTTTGTACTATGTGGAAGGAGTTTATATTCATTTAATGTAATGCATAGGCAATTATGCCACCCTCCAAGGTAAAATCTGTAATTATTCTGTAACAACTGCTTTGCTTCATTTCTTTTCTAGATACACTTTATAAGTTTTTGAAATTGAGAGAATGACTGTAAATGAAAAGTAAGCAAGAAAAGTAGGCTATGTATTTTCAGTGAAAGACGATATGAAGAATGAAGATGGAATTTTGTTGAAGGAAAAAGTAATTTTGTTCTAAAATAAAATGATTGTTCCAAAACAAACAAAAAAAAAAGGACAAAACAAGACATAAAAAATTGTAGAAGACTGTGAAAAAGGAATCTTTAAAAAGAAATTTTAATGTGTGGTCAAGCTGGCTAAGATTAAAGTGAATTTATTGAAAAATAAATTTTAATATCAAAAGTACACTGGTGTAAAATTAAAATTCGGACATTAATTAAAAGTACAAAGAACAAAGTCCTTTATTAAAAGGACAAAGTCTTCTCAGATTATTGATCTGCTCTTAATAAGAAATTATAAAGAACGGGCCGGCCCGGTGGCACAAGCGATTAAGTGCGGGCGCTCCGCTGTGGCGGCCCAGGGTTCGCAGGTTCGGATCCCGGGCGCGCACTGACGCACCGCTTGTCAAGCCATGCTGTGGCGGCGTCCCATATAACGTAGAGGAAGATGGCCATGTATGTTAGCTCAGGGCCAATCTTCCTCGAGAAAAAAGGGGAGGATTGGCATCAGATGTTAGCTCAGGGCTGCTCCTCCTCACAAAAAAAAAAAAGAAATTCTAAAGAAAGTTTCTTTATCTTTAACGTAATTTGCCTAGAAAACAAAGATTCTCTGTTTTGTCTTTATTAGGTCTTCGATTACTTAGAAAAGCTGAATTTTCTCAATATTAAAAGAACTGGGTTTTGGGTCCGGCCTGGTGGCGCAAGCGGTTAAGTGCACACGCTCCGCTGTGGGGCCCCGGGGTTCACCGGTTCGGATCCCCCGCGCGCACTGACACACTGCTTGGCAAACGATGCTGCGGCGGCAGCCCATATAAAGTGGAGGAAGATGGGCACGGATGTTAGCCCAGGGCCAGTCTTCCTTAGCAAAAAAGAGGAGGATTGGCAGATGTTAGCATAGAGCTGATCTCCTCACAAAAAAAAAAAAAAAAAAAAAGAACTGGGTTTTGCTTAAAACTATGTAACCTTCTGCATTTTCCCTTAAAATCTTTTTGTTGCTTTGGTTAAATGGATAATTAAATATTGTTTCATAAAAATCTGTGAATCTTTTGGATTAAATGTTTTAAAACCTTTTGATATTTTTAACCAACATCCCTGAATCAAATTCTAAATACAGTCTTTTTGACCTGAGAGATATTAACCTAATTAGGTTTATTTGATATGTTAAATTACATGGGAAGTATCAAATAAGAAGTAATACTAAGCCTTCTTTACATCATATCTATGTAGGTACATATTGTTAGTGCTCCAGAAATGACACGAAATTCCTGGAAATCGGATGTGTCCTAATATAACATCATCAAACTCCAACTATTATCTTAAAATATTGCATGTCCCCAAAATAACCAAATTCCTTTGTCAATTGCATTATAATGACTGCTCATCAGATCTTTAATAATGGGCATTTTAGAGTCTTTTGTCATTTATAGACAGTTTTTGCTTTACTCTGATGGGCTTTGCCAAAGAACTGTGGCTGCAAAAGTGCTTCATCTTCAAAGAGATTCATAGAAAAGACTTTGACAAGTACTTTAGAGTACAGGTCTTTGATAACTTTGGGTTATCAAATCATAACACTGAACTGGGTGGGAATTTCTAAAATTCTAATGGGAAACTGATTGCTTTGATATTTTGTTTTCCAGATTTAAAGGACCCTCTTTTCTCCTCTCTTTTAAGCAAGCTATAACTTACAGCAATTTGGTAAAGTGTATCTTTGCAGCGAAGGTTGAAGCGTTTATCTTTTTCTCCATACCTGATCCCTCTAGAATTCTGAAATTCTTATTAAATATTCTTAGTTTCATGACAATATACGTATTTGCATAAGTTCAATAAGAATCTGTTCTCCTTATAATGGGATGCTCAATGCACCTAGCCCCTACTTCCTTTGATCCACAGCTGATAAAAGGGGATATACGTCAATTTGGCAAAGGCCTAATCAAATCCATAGAGAATAATCACACTTTGGTAGAACAGTCTTTCCACAGTGCACTCCCGGGAGACTAAAACACCAGACATCATAATCTGCAGCCCAGAACTTTCCTGTAGACACTGGAAAAGACACCTTTAGAAAGACTCCCTCCAACCTCACTGGAAGGAAACTTATCAGCTACTGTTAACCAGCCCTTGTGTCACTAGACTCCAAGGTATAGACCCTTGGATTCATAAGTTACGTCTAAAGACACCACTAAACCCTGACTGGACCTGCACACCAACTGGTGACCTGAAAGTAAGATTTCCAGGAATTGAAGGAGACGACAGCTGAGTAGACAGCTTTCCCAAGATTCTGGACCAGTCCTGTACATTTTTTATACCCTTTCTCACTGAACAATTTGTTATTCCCTTCATACTTTTCTCTTTTTTAAAAAATTAAGGTCATATTGGTTTATAGCATTATATAAATTTCAGATATACATCATTATATTTCTACTTCTGTATAGACTGCATCGTGTTCACCACCAAAAGTCTGCTTGCCATCCGTCACCATACATATCTGCCCCTTTACCCCCATACTTTTCTCTTCATCATCCTATTGGGAGAACTCTTTTATCTATTCTTCTACATCATGAAAGCATATGACCTCCATTTGTAACTCGTATCTTTATACTCCTTCTTGTGGATCTCTTTACATAAAGTGAAGAATTTCAAGAATGGGTTAATGCTTGGCATCTTAACCTAGAAAGCATCCCACAGATCTTTGGAAGGCTGAAAATGAAGGATTGTTGGATTGAAGTATTTGGGCTATTATTTGTCCTGATAGGTATTTCAATGCTTTCTTCTCTAATGCACACAGTGGAATTCTTAGGTGGTGGTAAAACCCTATGAAATCAGAAGAACTCACTGCTGTTATATAGGTTATTGCCTTATGGATCGAACCTCTTACATAGTCGACATATCAAACCACCTTTCTTAAAGTTCTTCTTACAATGGCTTTTGTTATTAGGGTGATTTTCACTCTCAGGTTGGCCTTTTATTTTTCTTCATAATCCTCATTATTAACTGTCATACCTTATCACACTCTTTTTGTTCCTACCTTGCAGAAACTTTCTGATTCCCAAAATCTCACTGATTGTTGGATCTGTGCTAGAACAAATGTGCCTCCACAGCCCTGAGGACTGGGCCATGACCCAAGAGATCACAGTTGCATGGCAACAGATAGTCAGACAAAATGTCTCTCTCCTGGGAATTTGAATTTGAGATCCAAAATCCCTAGTTGGCTATTCAGTCAATGAAGTCATATAACAGTGAGGTTTTGGTGACCTCATCATATGTGGTCACGTGCATGGAAAAGAAGAGCAAGCCAGTCTTCAGAGAAAGACAAAAATGAAGGAGACATGCACAGAGAAGAAGAGAGGAAAGTATGTAGTCTAAACGAGAGCGAGAGAGCTCCTGAGAGAGGCAAGGGCTTAGCCGTCTTTGCTTTTCAGGTCCTGGTTACAGTTCACTTAGAGTTGCCGAAACTTCTTGCCTCTCCTGTCTCCATTTTATTTTTACTTAAGTTAGTTTTGGAAGATTTCTAAATCCAACAATCCTGGCTTTAACAATATTCTCTTGCTATTGTTTCTATAGTATGTCTGAGAATCAATTTCAGAGTTTAAAGGATTCTAAGATATCATAATTTTATAGATGAGGAAGCCTAGAGAGGTTAAAAATATTACACAGATGACTGAAGATCCTGACTAAACCTAGGATTCCTGATTTTACAAACACCAGTGTTTTGTAGAAAATTAAAACAAAGATTTGGGAATAAATAGTCATTTTCTCCTAATACCACCTCATTTTCCAATAAAACTCTTCTAACAAACTATTAAGTTTAAAAAAAATTAATTTTGAAGGAAAACCAACTTACCGAAAATAGTGAGATATCTATTCCCTGTACCCAGATCTATCAGACATTTTGACATATTTGCTTCCTATATCTCTTTTTGAAAGATATAAAATAGTCAAAATCCAGTCAAAACTTTGTTTTAAAAGATAATTTTAGAGCACATAGTCTAGTATGTGTACTTTTATAAAGTACCCTCTACTACACTCAGACCCTTTACTAAACTCAGATATGATTATACAGTCTAATTGTTTTCTGAGTTTCCTAAATAGAGATGTTTAAAATATATTACCAACATTCATATGACTTTTTTTTACTGAAAAAAAATTTATATTTACCTCAAACCTTAAAAAAAAATGATACTGAATGCACTTAGCTGTACTTTACTAGCAACAAATTGAGGTATATCTTTACATTTTTATGTTTGTATAGTTTTGGAAAATAGTCTTTAGTTTCAGCTTTCTTTCCTTTTCTCATCTTGAGCCTTTGCTGGAAGTGACGTATCATTCAAAGGTAGTAGCAATCAGTATTCTTTCCATTCTTGTTAAAATATCAGCATTGTTCTATATTATATGGAGACTAAAACTATCAAGGGAGAATATTTAAAATACTGTGGCAATGAGTTTATATAGTAGTTATGTGACTATCAATATTCTTTCAAGGGATTTATGTTGTAATTCAAGATTACTTGAGCATGAGCATAATAAACTCTTAAAGTAGTAGCCAAATCTTCTCACGCAAGACTCTGAAAGACTCTTTCCAATTAAAAAAAAACTAATACTAATCAACTATAACGCCCCTGGAGGAATTCTACAGGGAATACGCAGTATTATTCCCTCAAATAATGAAAAATTTAAAGCAATGTATTTACTCATTTTCTTCCTTATTCACCCTAGTATATATATTTGTCAGAATATAAAAATTATGAAGTGTTATCAATCTGGTTGTTTTCTTCCTATTTGACTTATTTTAATTGTTTGCTTTTATCTATCAGCCACTTTTTATTTTGCTACCATTTGAGATAATTTCAAACTTAGAGCTGCAACATTAGCACAAAAACCTCCTATATACTACAGTACAGTTATAAAAATCAGAAATCTTAACATTGATATAATACTACTGTCTAATCCATACTCCACACTTAAATTTCTGTCCTAATAATGTTATTTGTAGCTACTTTTTACACCGCCCCCCTCCCCAGTCCAGAGTCCACTCCAGGATAACTCCTTATATTTAGTTGTCATATTTCTTTAGTTTTATTTAATGTGTAATTGTTCCTCAGAATTTCTTTGTACTTTACAACCTTGGGGTTTTTGAAGAGAACTGGCTAGTAACTTCGTAAAATATTGCTCAATTTGGGTTACCTTAGCTTATTAACTCTTTCAAATTACTAGAAATTCCTGTATTGAATTATATTGCAATGTACTTTTGGAAGTTGAATTATTTTTTCTCTAGATGCAAGTTGATCTACCTTAGTCATTTAGGGAGGACATTTATTGCACAGGTTGAGCATTCTGGCTTTGGAGTCAGACAGATTTAGATTTTATTCTACCTTTCCTGCAATTAGTTGTACTCATCTTTCCGAGCTTCAATTTCCTAATCTGTAAAATAGGGAAAAAGTTGCATAATAAAGGGGTTGTTGGAGGGATTAAATGAGATAACATATGCGAAGCATTTGGTAAAGTGCCTGGCATATAAGCAGAGCTCCATAAAAGACTGGACACATTATACATTTGCCAATGGAAAGTAACATGAAAAAACTGACAAGCTGGTTTAGTGGCATTAAATAATATTGCACCAATATTCAGGCAAAGAGGAAAGTGAGTTAAATTGCCTTTTTCATTTGAAGGCCTCTGAAGCATTCATGTTTCCAAGTTTCAGACATTAGGTTTTTTTAATGTGTCAGTTTTCAGTGTACAAGGCTTTATATTTAATTTTTCAAAGCAAAATGTCTCAGTTTATTTTAATTTTTTTTGAAATAATAATCATAGCTAAAGGAATTTCTTTCTGACAGTGTAGAATTTAAAACAAGAGTTTCCTAGTAATTTAGTCATTTGCAACTAATTTGTTTATATGCTATATATTACCTACCTGCTTATTTCTTACATAACAGTACTTTCTCAAGGTAGATCAAGAAAGTCCATTTAGCAATGATGTAGCTGAATTGACAATAAGAGTAATAGCTTTGATTTGGGCTGTGGGAATATGGGTTCAATTGGAGAAGGATGCATGCGAAAGAGGCAAAAATACACATTTTTAGCTTATTGCTTGATGCAAGATTGATGTGAATTATCTTGACCTAAGCTGTGTCTTGTCTTTGGAACCATTCCTTCTGGTCATTTATTCTACTTTCTGGCGATCCTCCGTCCCAGGGGTCTTAAGCTTATAACAACATAACAGTTTTGTTATAGCTTTTCCTGCCCTGCCATATTCACATACACCTTTCCTTTCTTCTTGGGTGAAGAACTCAGATATTTTTAGGGAAAGTTACTGCATCAGTAAGGCATTTTGGATTCTTTGCTAGATGATGAAAAAAAATTTATTTAAAACGTTCATAGATATTTACATTTTAAATAATATATGTGATAAATAAATAAATAATTGGCTATTTTCTAGGCTTTGTGTTTGAGAGAGAGTTTTTGACAAGTTTGGGCCAACTTGTGTTCTGCAATAGTGTTCTGTGGGCTCTATTGTCTCTAAGTTGATACCGCCCTTCATGCCTTCTTAACTTTCTCTAGTTTTGAAGATTTAAGTATTGTTAGTGTATTTAGCCACAGTACTCAGGTCAAGGCCAGAGGCAGGAAGATCGGAAGCATGAATCAACTCATCAAAGGATGGGCTGCCTGCCTGGAGAAAACACTGGAGTGTGATGTGGGACTTTTAGACAGGCAGAGGGCTCTGACACCCAGGCACTCTCTGGCTGGAACGTGCCTGTGGCAATTTTGCACTGGTTAATTTCAACTGAACAGAATTTTCATTTTAGTCAAAAATAGGGAGGCTTGAATTAAATATATCTAAGTTTGTTATGACCTCTGTGAATAGGAATAAAGAAGATAAAAAGCAAAAAACAAAAAAAAATTTAAAAAGAAAATGATTTAAGACATCATCTTAAACATGAGTAGATAGGGTGACTGCATGCTTTTGTTTTATGAGCTTCTGGGCATTTGCTTTTCTCTTAAGTTACATTTTTGCTTTATATACACAGTGTTACTAATTTCTCATGTCTTGGCAACAGCTAGAAAGTCACATTTGAAAAATTATTTAAACAGCTTACCATTTTGATGTCATCTCCTTATAATATTTAGAAATCAGTTTTTTCTCCTGTAGGACACAATTACAATTTTCTAATATGAGTGTACCTTATTTCTTACATTTTAGGAGCTCTCTTTCTTTGGAATTGAGACTTGACATTCAGATACATTAACAATTAAGTGGCCAGGACATTTGAAAGAAATTGGAGGTTAGCGCAGAAGTGCCCTTCTACTGGGGAGGCATTCATGTATCAGAGACATTCTCTTGAATTTATGTAAAAGTTAGAAACACAGTATTGTTATTTAAATAATTTTCCCACATAATAATTCCGTTAAAAGTTGTAATTGCTTTAAATTTTACTACTGATTGTAGTCATTTGTGTGATTGTGTCTATGATTGATGCATTTTAATGTTGCAATTGTCTGGCAATTTTCCATGATTATATCCATGACTGGTATTCTTTATGGTGCAATTGTGTGGTAACAGTCTGATTATATTGCTATTAAGGTTTTTACATAACTTTCTCTCAGGACACATTTGAAGAATAGAGGCTTTATTTTCAAGAGTATAGGCTCCCGCGTAAAGCAAATCAGTTCACCTGGCTTGGTGAATTGTCTTTTCATCAAGTCAATAGGCTGAATGATTTTCAGAAGAAAACCACCACTTTCACTTTTCATATTATAATATTGAGAATGTTATTTAGAAATTTATATTACTAAAATTCGTAACTTCTTAATATGCAATCAGAAAAAGCTGTGATAACAAAGACTGAAAAGAAGTGACCAGAACATTTGGGAAAAATCTAGCAAAGAGCAGCATTAAGAAGGCCAAGAGAAGAAAGGGGAATTAATCAGATGGCACAGAGGGAGATCAGGTGAAGAAAGTACTTAGACACGTCTACTGAATCTGGCACTAGAGACAATAACCTTGACCTCACTGAGACCAGATTCTGTGGACTGTGGGGAAAGAAGCCAGGAGTAAATGTAATTAGGAATCAACGGGAGATAAAGAAAGTCACACAATGTGAGAAGACAATGTTTTTCTCGGGGACAAATGTGAAGAAAGGAAAAAGATAGGATAATATACATAGGAAAATAAAAAAAAATGCTGGGAGGTTTTCTTTTTAACACAGAAGAGATAATTATACACTGAAGGTAAAAAAATAAAAGAAAGAAAGATACTGAGGAAAAAGGTCTCTGAGGAGGTTCAAAGTTCTATTAAGTTCAAAGTAAACTGAACAGATAACATGGCCCTTCTTTCAGTGAGATATGAAAGAAGGAGGGAAAGTGGTATATGAAGATCAGTTCATTTGTGGGTGGAGGTAGAGGTTGAGTGAATTTCTGCTACTTGGCTTTTGTCTTTGCTGTAACTTAAAAAGATACATTTTCTCTATCAAAGACGGGCATGGAGGTGCGCATGAGCATGGGGACAAAATGGAGAAATAGAGAAAAATGTCTAAGAGTTGGAGACTCTGCCACGTAGAAGGGCTGATGGAGTTGACAGACGAGAACAAATAGAAGGATTGTTGAGTGAACTTGAACAGAGAAAACTTATTTGGTACAGAGGTATGATTTTTCCCAGCAGTGCTTAATGGTCTGCATATCAAAGCAGGAGAGCAAATGTTTGGAGTGATTTCCTGATAGTGATGTACAGATCCAGTGTAGTGGGAGGACAAGAAAACAAAGCAGTTGTGGGTTGCGGGTGGAGAGTATTTGAAAGTGATGGACCACAGGTTCAACAAGGGACAAAAGTGCAGTCACTAGGAGGCTGATGACACAGTATACGAAATGGCTCATGCTCTGGGGTCTTGATGAAATGCAATAATTTGTACAGTGAGAATATGAAAGTAAAAATGCTTAAACGGTAAATGTTTTTCAGTAAGAAAATAGGATTTTAGATTGAAAGATTTTGAAATACTGTTATTTGGCAGGAAGACAAGAGAATTGATTTTAAGATCAACAGCATTGTTCATAATGATTTTAATTAGCTTATTTATTCTTTTGAAAATTAAAGTCAGAGCTATAACTGACTAATTCATCTTGTTCTCAACACTGCCTCTCTTTTGAGGGAGATATTTCTTTGATCAACACATCTCTGGCAGCGATCTGCAGCCTCCGTTTAAAATCACTAATTTCCATCAACAAGTGAGGTTAGAACTGTGCTGTCTAGGATGGCAGCCACTAAGCACACGAAGCTGTTGAGCACTTAAATATGGGTAGAGCTATGGAGGAAGTGAATTCTAAATTTTATTTAATTTTAACTTAAAAACTGAAGCACCTAAAACATTTTTTCTTTCATAAATCTTTATTGCTTTAGTGGGACTACATTTCACCTTAACCACTGCATCAACATTATTGTGTTGTAGTGAATATGACAGGTATATCATTAATAATTTTTATATTGATTAAACGTGTAAATGATAATATTTTGGATACATTGGGTTAAATAAAAATATATTATTGAAACTAATTTCATCTGTTTCATTTCTACGGTTTAAAATTTGGCTACAAAAAGGTGAAAATCACATATGTGGCTTGTTATATTTCTATTGGACAGAACCAGTTTAGAGTTTCTTTGATTGTAGCTGTCTTTTCGAAACTAAAAATAATAAAAATTTCTTTGTTAAAATTAAAAATATTTAGAGAGAGAATATGTTCGTACCTTTTCCTTTATGTACAGGAAAACCAACATTCTGAAAAGTAGAACCGACAAGATGGTGGAAGTAGAGCCGAAGAAGAAGCGGACCTTCTGCAAATGCACCTACCGCGGGGCGGCTCTCGCCCAGCCGGGGGACACATTCTAGGAGCAGCTGGAGCAGCGGGTGCAGCCGCAGCCACTAAACCCGCCCTGCCGTGGAGGCGGCTCTTCCGCTGACGCGCCTGCGCGAGCCCAGGAAGGAGGCGCTGCCGGGGAGAGGCCTGAGGTGCTGAAGATGCACCTGGAGACATGGTCGTCCTGCTGGATATGGTGGGCGTCTACAATGGCAAGACCTTCAGCCAGGTAGAATCCTAGCGAGAGATGACTGGCCACTACCTAGGTGCGTTCTCATCACCTACAGGCCCGGGAACCATGGCCAGCCAGGCACCGGGGCCACCCACACCTCCCACTTCATCTCACTCAGGTGGCCTGCTTGGCCAATAAAGGCACAGAGTTCCTTCCTTCCTTCCTTCCTTCCTTCCTTCCTTCCTTCCTTCCTTCCTTCCTTCCTCCCTCCCTCCCTCCCTCCTTCCCTCCCCTCCCCTCCCCTCCCCTTCCCTTCCTTCCTTTCTTCTTTCATGGTTTTTACAAATATTTTGTTTATTTTAATGAAGGTGGTACAGACAATGTCTATTTAAAACCCATATCCCAGGCCAAAAAGTGCAAGGAAAATAAACAAGAGCCATGTTCTGTTCTGTACACTTCTGTATCAATAACTTTATTAACTGGTAATGAAAATTAGAACTTTTCTGGGATCTTCTGACAAGATTTTTCTTCAATCTTTAAAATGCCTTCTCTTCAGTGAAGCTAGCTTTGGAGTTAGTCATTACTCTTGCCGTATCTGTTATCTCGACCCCAACCTGATATTCCTCTTTTTTGGTCCAGACCTTCAGGTTTTAAAATTTGAGAATATTCTGCCATCTCCTTGTTTTTCTTGCCAAGTTTTACTAATGTATTTGGGAGACAAACTTCATTGCTTAGAATTATTATATATTAGTAGGAAAATGAAAATTAAGGCCATAGTGAGAAGCCAAATTTCCAATGTGTAGGGAAACCAATTGAGTCGGGCCTCGACATTCTGCAGGTTGCTTTCTCATTTTACCCCATATGCCCCATAGGACATTTGCTCATTCTTGGTGGGAGAGGAGAGACAAAGCAGGTTGAGAAGCTCCTAAAAGGCAGGGGAGTCAGGAGAGCTTTAAACAATTTTTCAGATCTGGAGAGACAAAAATTAGAATTTGGTTCTGCCAAAGCACCTGGATTTGAGGAACATCAAGATCCCAGAAAGAAGGGAGGCACGAGAAGTGAATCAAATATTCCAGTTTTTCCCTTGAGACATTGACTGTTTCCAAGCTTCTCAGTACAAGTGCTAAAATTCAGACGCCTCAGTCTCCTTGAACTCCCATCTTTGCTTATTTCTCCGTCCCTGCTCTGGGTTTGGAGAGCAAATGCCGTCAGTAAAAGGGAGAGATTTTAGTGTTTTCTTCTTTTGTTTTCTTCCTGAGGATCACAGCCCTGCATTGTGTGTTTTCCCGATATCTGAAAAGAGTTGTTTCATGCTTCCCAGTATTCTTGCTTTTTATGGTGAGACGGCAAGTCAAGGACCAAGGCACGTTCTGTCATGGTTAGAAGTAGAAATAATTTTTTTTTAAAGTTTTCATAATTAAAATAATTTCTTGCATGATGGTAGTAGAGCATCTTTAAAAGATTCTTGTGATTTCTTTAGATTATTTTATTTATTACCATAATCTTGGGTTACTTATAGTTATTGAAATTTGAGCTCCTAAACTTGAGATGATTTGTAAATCAACACAATATAAGTAGGCAAATTCAGATTAATTTAAGCATAAGGACAGCTTATCAATGAATATAAACCAATATTGTGAATAGAAGCATTTCAGAAAGATTTTTTTAGCATGTGGATCAGTTGCCCATCCTTATTTGCCATATTTTAATTTAAATATTGATTCAATATTTAATGGTTTAGTTTATTGCCATATTTTAATATAAGTATGTACATGTACATTTCTATATGCACATAACTCAGAACACAAAGTGCATGTGGTTCAAAAAAGGGTTACCTGGTGGTATTTGTACCACTCTTCCAGCCCCTAGCAGCATGATACCCAAAGAACGGGAATAATGTGTGTGAGGTGTGGGAACCAGTTTAGAATTACGGAAACTGTAGATTTAAGGTTCTTCACCAATTAAGCAAAGGTGGAGGAATTTGCCAGATATAAGAGAGTATAATGGAAATGGAGGAAACAAGAAATGGCAGGTATATTATTTTGTGAACTTTAAAATAAAATAGCCAGTTATCCTACCAGCAAAATGAGTTTATTCGAGAGTAGACAGAGGAATTGCAATTTGTTAAATGCAAACTATGGCAGACCACAGGCAAATCTAGAGAATAAGGGAGGGGAGCTTGCTTTTATAGAGAAGAAGAGGGGGTTGGGAGGGGCTGTTTTGAACAAAAATTCATTGGAGGAAAGTAAGAGTTTGGGGTGGAGATGGCTTCTCGTTGGCTGAGCTGTGAAGCTTCTCATTGGCTGGGCTGTTGCTGGGCAAGGAGAAAATCTTTCTTCCTCCTGCTGGAGTAGTAGTTGCACTTCCTGTCCAAATTGTAAAGTAAGCTTCAGGGAAGTTGTGTCCTGTAGACCTCCCCTAAGGGGCTTCCTGACTCTGTTTTAAGTGAGGTTTTCCTTTATTAATTTTCACAATTTCTACAGTGAAGCTCCTACCTCAGAGCCCTTCTGCATGTGTTATCCTGTTTGCCCCACACCTGTTCTTAGCAGTAGAGCACATGTTGCAGATGAAGAAAAGGAGGCTCAGAGAGACACCAGTGATTGTCCCAAGTTATAAGTTATGTCAGATACATTGTTCTGAAACTAAATTCAAAAATACAGCTGAAAATGATGCAGGTGTCAATAAGTATTCCTACCCATATCCAAATCCAAAACTATGTTTTCATCTACATCCAGATTGTAAAGATGGTGGGTTACCAAAACAATTACACCAGTTCTTCATCCTCAGTGCCAATATTCTGTTAATTCCTGGAGCTGATAAATGTGATATTGGGAACTGTTAATTCAGTCAAATAGAGTTTACAACTTTGCAAGAATGAATAAAAATAATGATGACTAACCTTAAGGGGCAATTGTGACTTATTAATTACTAATTTTTAATCTATTTTCCTATGAAGCAAATTTCAGAAAGCATTATGTATACTAAAGGAAGTGATTATTTCCTGAAGTCTTCTTAAGAATTAGCTAAAATGGGATAAAATATTCTGAAATTCAATAAGAATTCAGTGAAAATTGCTGTGAAATCTATTGCTACCATGTTATTTTGCAAAGACAATGGTGTCTAATTTAGATTTCTTTGATTTATAGAAAGAATTGTAAGGTAACAAAGATGGTTAAATTAACAGCTCTGCACTTTTGGTGGTTAAAACTAAAAGCAGCATTAATAGTGTAACTGGCCTTTTAATTTAAGATTCACAGCATTAGCAAAAAAGTGCAACATATAATTACACTTTTCCTAGCATGTTTACATTCTTTTTCTCATTGTCTTGCTTTAGAAAAGAAATCTGGGCACCAAATATTAAAATAGTCAACTGTTATGCTAGCATTTTTTAAAACATCTAACTTAACAAAAATAATTGTTTTAACATCTGTTTCCTTTTCAATGAAATCTCAAATCTCCTAGATCATCTGTAAAATATCACAAGCATAGAGATAATTCAAATTCACTACTGCTCATTTTGAATTTATGTGCTCTTTTAAATACATTACTATTTAGTAACCACACTTTAAAATCCCATCTTAATTTGAATATTAAGATGAGAAATATGTTTTTCCTCTTGAAATCTTTCCTATCCATTAAAACACATTTCAAGTCTCACCTCCTTCTTCAAGTGTTCTCTGTTTTTTTCTGTCCTACACTGATCTCTTGTTCTGAATTCCTACGTGATATTTCCTCTGTCCCACTTGCGTAGTCTCATGTACTCTTCACCTTTGTATGGGGATAAGCCAACTACACTTTAACATCCTTAGGGATGAGGGCCAGCCCCGGTGGCCTGTTGGTTAAGTTTGACGTGCTCTGCCGATTTACTCACAGTTGGCTTTGCATAACAAAAGAATCTCCTGGTACCTGCGTTATTGGTAAAAATTATATGGTTTTCAAAGTACATACCAAGGGATCAAATGTAATAATCAGAGCCAGTTAGCCTTATCTCACAGCCAAACCTGTCTAAGAGAATTTACTTATAATTTCTAAGAGAATTTACTTGGGAAAGTTGTAAGTTTATAAGCTCTGTGGTGGTTGGTTTTTGGTGTTATCATAATTGAGGCATTCTGGTCTCTTGCAGGCCTTGCATGGATCCCTTTATTTCTACTCCTGGCTGTTGCACTATTGTCAATTACATGTCTCAAATTTTTAATCTGAGATATTTTTCAGTATGAGGACTGAGAGGCAATTTTACTATAGCACCTTCTTTGTCAAAGATGATTATAACAACCAAAAGGTGTCAATGGGGGAATTTATCATAGACCAAACATGCCCAAAAGAATCAAAAGGAGATGGAAATTTTGTGCAAAAATTTTGAGAGGAAAGAGATATAGCACCTTATTTTTCTTTAGGTGTTTAAAAAAATTGAATTAACAAGAAAGTCTAGATATAGAAATATGTGAGAATCTACAAATTACCAATAATATTTCAAAATAGCTACCCTTCTTAGCTTTGACTATCTTTCATAACTCTTCTAAGAAAATAATTTGGAGGAAATATCTTTGCATCCCAAAATGTTTTTTTTATATTCAGCTGAATATATTTGGTTAAATTTTGCAGATACTGTTTTGATACATTTATTGTGTACACAAAGATCAAGGCAATATTTTATTTATAAATTCCACACCCAAAGATTCCCTCTGTGGGTTTTGTTTAGTCACTAGTTCCTTTTGAAAAGGAGCAGCAAAGTCATATTAATGAGTCCATCTGTTAATGGAGTTTAAAGTTTCCTTCATTCTCAGATGGCTGTCCTTTTCTAAAGATTGTCTTCTCCAGCTCAATAGCAAATACAGATCCCTTTCTTTGCTCCTTGCCAAGTAGTATTTTCAACTGGGATATCTTTCTGTATTTCGTTTTTGTAAAATCTTGAAAATATTTGTCTTATGGAATTCCATCATTTTCCCTGAGAGCACAGTTCCTGCATTTGACGGATAACCTCTTGACTTGAGAAATGCTTTGTTTCTCCAGAGAATCTGAATTCATAAAACAATCAGAAAATTTCATTTAGATGAAAGTCCACAGCGATATAACCTCCTCCTTTTTGTGCAAACATGTATGGAGTTTGGTGGTCATGGTTACTTGTTACTAGCCCTGTGCTCTCTGTGGTTCTGTGTGAAGCTGGGCCAGAGATCAGCAAGCCTAGAGTGTCGTTATAGTGAGGCAGAAACTGAGAAGAATGCTTTAGTTGATGATGACCATGCAGCAGTTTAGAACACACAATTTTAAGGTCACAATTTAAAAAAAAATACTTTAGGGGCTTCCCTCCACAACGCTAACTGCTTATTCAGTAATGTCATAGGAACAAGAATGAGAAGAAAAGAAAGACTCAAAAGTATAACTATATTGATTTTCTATCTGTCTGTCTATCTATCTATCTATCTATCCATCCATCCATCTATCTATCCAATATGTATAACTAAAAGAACTTATTCATAAAGTAGAATTTTTAAATGTGTGGATTAGTTTAGTACAATACTTATAGTTTGTGTGTGTGTGTGTGTGTGTGCATGTGTATGTCTTAAAAGAAAATTCAAGTTCACAAATGTGTATTTTGACCTAAGGTAAACCCAACAAACACAAAGTTGAACCTCTCAGGAGAAAAGTTGTTCCTGGGATTCTATACTCAAGGATAGTTCTGATCCATTTTATTCATGGAAATTATTTAATTTATCCTGTGAAGCAATATTATAACATAGATTTGGAATGGTGTTCCAAAAGACCAAGCTATATCTTGAAAATTATGTTTTAGTTATGTTTATGCTATCTGTGTAAAATTAAAATAGTGTTATATACCTGTATTTTAATTTGGCATCTGGATAGCAACTGTCATGTAGTTATTACCTCCAAAAACTTCAAGATTGTTACGCAGAAAAAAGACTGAGGGATCTGATGGTAGAATTCTTTGATAGGTAACTAAAATATGATACACTTCAAGAAATCCGGCAGCAGCCGCATCACCTGATGCACAGTAGAAGTGTATTCTGTTCTTTAACCATTATCTTCTAACTGTTCTTGGAGACACAGGATCAGTATCAAGCAGAAAACCGAGCGCTATTCATCTTCTTTGAAGGTGTGGCTTTTTAAAAACAGCAGACTGCGATCCTTTTCCTCTTATGACTTCTAGGACCCCAAATCCCCCCAACTAAGCTATGATGGATAAGGGCAAAACTGGAGATGTCTTGAAAACTGTATTTCTATGTCTCATATTTATTCATGGAATTCTTTAATTTAGAGTTTTAAGATGTCAGGCAAGGAAATAGGTTATTCCACTTACATCCAATAGAATAACACTAGAGCAAGTGTCCTAACCTGGGGTCCAAATTCAGGGGCTCCATGAAATTGGATGGGAAAAAAGAAATCTTTATTTTCATTAGTCTGTAACTGAAATGTAGCATTCCTTTCAAGTACAAATGTAGGCAATAAACCACAGTTATACTAGCAGGATTCGTGACTTTCTCCCCAAGAGAGATCATTAATAGTTTGATAACATATTTAAGTAACTTTAGGTGTCTCAAAATATCTTTTATGCTCATTGATACTTTGGATTTATGGTAGTTATGAGACCTTTCACTAGATCTTGATATTAATGATTAATAAAGAAGCACATATATATTGGTATATAATGTATATTTTATTTTAAAGTAGATTGCTATCTGTGTTTCAGCATAATTTCTTTCTTGGAATTCTGTTTGCCTTTTTAAGGTTTCTCTGTGGTTCAGTGTTCTGGCAAATCTTTCCATGGCACAAAAACATAAAGAAGCCCTGCTTTAAGCAGAACATTTGCTGGAAATTGTGTAATAGACTGGGACTTGTGTATATCAACCTGCTCTCCAGCCCTGACTCCACAACGAGGATTTAGCTAGCACCCAAACAGTAAGCTGTGCCAAAGCAACCCAACACCAAATCCCTTGGTAAGCACCAACTCTGGATAACTCCTACAAAGTTTAATGATGAGAAGGGTAAAAGCGCTGCAGATCAAAGGAGCGAAAATATCAAATGAAGACTCAGAAAAAGACCGTACCTCTGAAAATGAGCGATTATTACAGAAACCATAAAATTACTTCAGAAAACACTTTGACATCCTTGATATAGAAAACCATCAAGACTGAATGGGATAAGATTAAAACAGAGAAGGAAAACATAAAGAAGTAATCAAGGAAACAAAATATGCAATGTCTGAATTAAATTTTCATCAGAAAAATTAACAAACAGGATTCTGGAAGAAGAGAATCAATTTAATGATATGGAAGATCGACTTGAGACACTTTGATTCATAGCAGGGAAAGAAAAATAAAAAGGAATGACAGACAATGGAATTATAGGTGTTTCAGCAGGAGAAAAAAACAAGATAATTAGATTAAATTATTGTTGAAGACATTAAATTATTGTTGGAGACATGTTTCTTCAGAAAAATAATTACCAACATATACCAAATGAAACAGCCTCCAGGAAAACTACCACTTCAGGAAAAACTTTTTAAAAAAGAAACCTCTATTTTAGAAAAAAGTCCACTAGGCACATGAGGAAAAAGAAAATCTACAACACAGAGGAAACAAAGAAAAAGGAAAACAGATTATCTGTAAAAGAAGTAGTCTAGCCTCCAAATTCTCTGTAACTCTAAATATGAGATGTTATGGGAGGATGTTTATGGAGACTTGAGATAATTTTTATCCAAATAAATTTCCTTAGAAATAGAACAAGTATTCAAATATACAAAAGATGCACTTACAGATTACTTTGAAAAGTGTTTAAAAGTTTTCAGTATATATTTTAGTAATATTCCAACTAATTATAAAATAATTCCAAATTAATTGCTCATAATTGGAGAAGTCAGGTATAAAAATGTGACAACTAGTACAAATTAAGCCTAAATCATTGTTCAAGAGAATTTATGAGGTGTAAAATTAATCGCAATAACCTTGGTGTAAATCGTGTTACGTTAGTAAATGTTGTAATGTGGGAATGGGCAGGGGAGAATTAAGGGGTGTTAAACTGCTTATTATAAAAAAGAGGCACTTTATTTTGAGTCTAATGCTATTCAATGTTCCAAACTATCTCTAGACTTGTTATGAAGTTAAATTTATTAGAATGTTCTAATAAATTTAGAAATTTATTATTTCCCTCTAGTAAGGGAGACTACCACAAAGTCTTCTTACTGTCTCAAAAAGGGAAAACTAAAGTGGGGTTTTATAGACTTTGAACCTAGGATCAAATGATTTAAGGCAGGTCTTTCCAAGTGGGTATCTGATGGAGACAGGGCTGAATTCATGACGGATTAGTTTAAGTTTGGTGGACACAACAAAATGGGGGTCTTGAACTGAGTCTTGACTGATAACCAAAATGTTACCCAAGGGAGCAGATTATGTCTGATAAATTGATCATGAGAATTTCCTGAATGAAATAGTGAAGTTGTATAGTGGTTTCAGCCTTATCATTCATAGACCACGTTTTTTTGGAACAAATGACTAAATCATGTTGACATAGGTGGTCTTCAGGTTAATCTAAGTTGTGTTAATACACGTGGCCTCAATGATGTTTTTAAAACTTCTTAAAAGTAACCAGTAATAAAATTAACACCACCATAATGTGGAATGTATAATTACAGCAGATAAATATGTATGTGTGCATGCATAACAAAACTATATATGTCAAACATTAAAAATTCTGTTAAAAATGTAAATGCTTAAACCATTGTATTGACAAGAAAAAAGTTTCAGCTTGAGTAAAGGTAATAAAATTTCAATATATGCTGTTTACATGAAAGGACTATAAATTGGTATAACCACTTTGTAAAACTATCTGACGGTATTTACTAAAGTTTAGCACCAACTTGCCTTATCATCCAGCAGTTCTACTCCTAGATATTTCCCAAAGAGAAATGAATGCTGCAAAATATATATACAAGAAGGCACATAACAGCGTTGTTCATAATGTCTCTCAACTAGAAACTATCCAAGTATTCATCAAGAGAAGATTTTGGCGGGGCCTGCCCTGTGGCCGAGTGGCTCAAGTTCCGCATGCTCTGCTTAAGTGGTCCAGGTTCATGAGTTCATGGGTTTGGATCCCGGTTGTGGACCTGCTCCACTCATCAGCCATGCTGTGGTGGTGACCCACATCCAAAATAGAGGAGTATTGGCATGGATGTTAGCTCAGGGCAAAACTTCCTCACCAAAAAAAATCAAAGAGTAGATTTTCGCAAATATATATCTGTGAAAACTATTGAGCTATTATTATAATTTACAATAACACAAAAGAATCTCACTAATTCATTAAAAATTCATCAATGATCTTAGCCTATGTGATTTTAGCACTTTTTTTGCATGCACAGTATACTGAGGAAATAATATATTTAAGCAAGCACTACACAAATAACTTTCATTTTAGAAAGAAAAAGTATTTTTTAATTTAAAATTAGAGGTAATAGGGAATGAAAAAATAGAGAAAAAGGAGGAGGAGGGAAATAGATTAGGAGTTGAAATATTTATAAGTATTTTTCCATTGATTATTTTCATTGTAAAGCAGTAAGTGTTGTGAGAAATAGGAAATAATTAGATCTTGTCTAAACTAAAAATTTGGTTGATAAGACTAAACAAAATGAGAAGAGAAGTAAATAAATGTCTAAACAAATCTTGATGGATACAAAGGGGAGGGAGAGTCTAAGTGTGGCCAGGAATCAGGAATGCTGGAGGAAATGGCATTTGGCATGGCTCTTGAAGGATGGGAAAGATACTGACAGATGGTATTATCCAGGAGGATTTCTCAAAGGGGTTAACATATGGAAGTAAGAATGTATAGGGCAAATTTAGGAAACCAACAAATCAGGAATTTCTGGATTGCATCAATTTAGAAGGTAAATGTGGCAGAAAACGAAGGGAAAGTGAGTTGGGTTCAGATGCTGGGTAGAGTTGAATTCCATTCTAAGTAATTTGAACCGTTTTCTATCAACATTGAGTCCCTGTGGAAGGATTTCAGTAGGAAGTTGATGTTTGATCTATGTTCTGAGAATGTAATTGGAGGAAATGTGAAGGGAGGATTTAGCTGGGGAAAAATTACATGACTTTAGGGGAATTTTCAGAGAACACAATCCCCGTATTTAATACATGATAAAAGAGGCTCATATCAATTGATAGCACAGGAAATGATAGAACCCAGATTTCTGAATTTTTAACCCAAGTAATCTTTTCTCTAGAATTAGGAATAGGGGCAAGCTATTGAATTGTCTAGGTGAGAAGAGATGATGGTGTGAACTAGGGTAGTGGGAATAAGAATAAATTGACACAGGAGAGAGACTTTGGAAAGGTGTGACTGAGAGGATTTGGTAACTAATTATATGTGGGGAATGAAGGAGAATATTTTTGGATTCCAGCTTGAATGACTGGAAAGAGGAGGAAGTTTTTAACTGAGCCGGGGAAGAGGAGAACCAGCAGGTTTGCAAGGGAATCAAAGAAGATGTTTAATTTATTTCTGTGTATAAATCACTAACTTTACTTGGGAATCAGCAGTAAGTTCAGAAGTTCTATTGAAGATTCCTTTTCAAGGCTGAGATGATATGTCAAAATGATTAGTTCAGCTGTTTGAATGATTTACTCAAGTCAATTGCTAAAAATTAGATTGATTATTTGAGTAACCAGATAAATGCACTTTTTGATTTTCACTTAGTTGTTTTAGCATTCTGTAGACATCTTAGGAATTTTCCTTCATAAAAGTATGTCTGATATTTGTTTTTTTGAATTTTATTTTGGGCGTCGTCTAAGTTAACTATGGCAAGAGGGAGAAAAAGATGCATCGTTCAACAGCAGCCGCATTTTTCCCCAAGCAGCTTTGAAATACAACATTGAAAGTTCTCTATCCATAATGATTTATTTATTCAAAAATAGTGATTGAGTTCTTCCTATGATGCAGACATTGTGATATGCCTAGGATTACAAAGGTGAGTGAAAACGGAGGCAGACCTTGCTCTCCTGGAGTTGACTGATTAATGTGGAAGCCAAGGATCTATCAATTCATCACCAAATGTAGTGGTTTAATCATAAATGCTGATGAGTGCTCTGCAGGAAAGTCATACTGTGCTATGTGAGGGTGAGGCTGAGAAAGCTCTGTATCTCTGTCTACAATCAGTGTATTAAAAAGAATTAGCACAAATAGTGTTTGAGAATCTAATTCGAATATGTTTTTTCAAATAATATAAACAGTATCACTCTAAGAATCTAAACTAAATGCTGATCCAGATCAGTAAAGGTTGTGATTAAATCTTGTTCTAATATATTATAATTTACTAAAAGCTGAATGTATGGGTCATGACGTACCAGGAAAATTAGGATAAGGTCTTTTTTCTATGAATGTACTTTTCATCTCAAGATATTTAACTCATTTGAATTTTTTTGTGAAGTGAAATCTGAGCCAATTTAATTAATTCTAAATGATACTGGAAAAATACTACTTTCTAAACTTTGCTAGAATCATGTGGTCTATTCGATTCGCACTTTATTTCTGTAGAATTTTATTATGGAAATTATCTCTGTTTAGTCTAACAGAGAATTTTAGACATAACATATAACCCTAACCCAAAACAAACACAATGGAATACTACTCAGCCATAAGAAACGATGAAATCCAGCCATTTGTGACAACATAGATGGACATTGAGGGTATAATGCAAAGTGAAATAAGTCAGAGGGAGAAGGTCAAATACCGTATGATTTCCTTCATTAAGTAGTAGATAATAACAACAATAAACAAACACACAGAGACAGAGATTGGATTGGTGGTTACCAGAGGGGAAGGGGGGAGGGAGGAGGGCGAAAGGGATAATTCAGCACAAGTGTGTGGTGATGGGTTGTAATTAGTATTTGGGTGGTGAACATGATGTAATCTATGCAGCAATAGAAGTATAAAGATGTACACCTGAAATTTATACAATGTTATAAACCAATGTTACTGCAATAAACAAAAAATTAAAAAAAAATTTTGTATTATATGCAGAATACCTTGGATTATTGGAAGACACGTCTCTTGGTCTCCTCCTACTTCTGGGTTGATTCTTTATCTCCTGCGCTGGCTTCTTGGTCTCTAACCTCTACTTAAACTTGCTGTTCTCCAAATCCTGACTTCAGTTCCTTCTCTTGCTATCCGCCAGCTTGAGTAACCTGATTTGTTCCAACAGTGTAATTATCATCAGTAATATAACTCTTATGTCTTCATTTGTAGAACATGGTGATTTGCTGATTGGGCATCTCCAGCTGCTTTTCCTCATGTGTCTCATAATGAAGAGTTTGGTTCTGAAGTTAGATACCTAGGTTTGAATCCTTGCTTTACCACTTACCAATTGTGTGTCTTTTAAAGATATTACTTAACTTCTCTGTGTTTTGGTTTCTTTATCTCTAAAATGATAGAATAATGGCATGTACATCATAGGGTTGTTTTGAGGCTTAAATAAGGTACGATTTAACAGTGCCTAAAACATTTATCTAATTGTTCCATGTGTTTATGAAAAGGAGTTGCATTCCCAAACTGCAGAGAGGGAGAAATAGCTGTTAGATCCACCTACTATTTGATTTATTAGATTCCTATGTATTCTTCCTTTCTCTATCTAAATAATTTTATGTCTGCTTATAGATACTATTATATAGATACTATTATAGATATATAATATAGAATATTATATATAATCTATATAAGTATATAGATAATATATTAGATAATAATACAGATAATAATCTATATAAATAATATAGATACTATTATTTGTTTCACTGAAGATCAAGGCAGTACTACATTATTTATCATTTTTACTTTTTGGTGAGGAAGATTGGCCCTGAGCTAACATCTGTGCCAATCTTCCCCAAATTTTGTATGTGGGATGCCACCACAACATGGCGAGTGTCGTGTAGGTCCAAACACAACAAACCCGGGATCCAAACTGGCAAACCCCAGGCTGCAGAAGTAGAGCGCATGAACTTAACCACTATGCAACCAGGCCGGCCCCTATTTATCTTTTAACATGCCTCCCAGATATTTTAGGACAAGGTGGTAAAGTGAGTTAGTGCTTAAATTTAAATGTTAATGGAAGATAACATAATAAAAACAAATACAGAGTTATAGCTATGCTCAAATATAAGGCACGTATCTCCACGGAGCAGAATGTGCACCATGGTGAAGAGCTGATTTTGTGGGCCTGCTGGCCTCTGGGTTAGTAGATGCGCAGTGGAAGCCAGAAGTTTAGCTCCTATCAGTAAAGTGCATTAGAAATGATTTTCAAATAAAATATTTCATTGGTTGAAAATAGAGATTAAGATGTGGCACCTGCTCACAAGATGTGGCCGGAGAAAACTGCCTCCAAGTTTGTAAATTGATTTCCGAGAGCCCAGTCAAAGTACCTTGACTGACTCTGCCATGTCCCTTAACACACTGGGAGTAGACCCATATTCTTGACAGATAGGGCCAGCTACAGGCATCTTTAAAAGAGCCAAAGTGGGGTGATGCACAGGGAGAAAGAGAGTGGGGAAGAGGGAGAGGGAGAGCATGTGCGGTATTAGTAATAACAACAGAAATCTTCCACCAAATGTGAACCTGAGAATAAAATTTTAAAGTGCATTTAATATCATGCTAAGAAGACACAACAAGGGGCCTGCCCAGTGGTGTAGTGGGTAAGTTTATGTGCTCCCCTTCAGCGGGTTGGGGTTCACTGATTTGGATCCGGAGTGCGGACCTATGCACTGCTCCTCAAGCCATGGTGTGGCAGCGTCCCACATACAAAATAGAAGAAAATGGGCATGGGTGTTAGCTCAGGGCTAATATTCCTCAGCAAAAAGAGGAAGATTGGCAGCAGATGTTAGCTCAGGGCTGATCTTCCTCACAAAAAAAAAAAAAAGAAAAAATAATTTTTCCTGGATAAAAACAATTTTCTATAATATTTTGATAGAGACTTTAAGTATGTTGTGGCTGTTGAACAAATCGAATTAATACCTAGCTTCTATGAAAAGAGAATAAAAAATTATGCTCTCAAAAATTATATCCTAAACACTCCAACAGTGTATGTTACATAGTAATCCCTCAATAAATATTCCATGAATAAATTAATAAAAAAATAGACCAATATCACTAATGAACATAAGACTAAAGATATGAAATAAAATATTAGCAAATAAAACTCAGCAGTGCTTATAAAAAAGTATAAAATATTGGCAAACTGAATTTATCAGTGTATACTTTTAAAAAATCATATTATGATCAAATATGGTTTATTCCAGTAATCCAAGGAAGTTCAACACCACAAAATCTATTATCGCAGTGTATATTTAGTTGATAGTGTGATGTACCACTAGATACTCTTTTTGGACTTGAGGACTATTTTCCTATGCCTGGGAATGCTATTTCCTAGCAGATAGCCCTCAGCTACTGGTCATTTCCAAGAAATGAGTGGATGAAGAGAGTCACCTTGTCCGAGGTTAAGCTCCTTTTCCTAAACAATTTGCATTAAATGACTGGTCCACGAAGGAAGTTAAGGCCATGGCCCCCTCCCGCCAATTTAAGAAAAGTCTGACATACCATCCCACCTCAGCTGTGGAGCCTCTTGTAGTGTTGGCTGATGTTTCCCTTGAGATTTCATTACAGACTAACTTCTCGCTCTGCCCCATCCTGCCTCTTTCCCTTTCCTTCCATAGATGATGATCCCAAGTCTTGATTCCTGATCATCTTCCTACATGTTAATTTCTATCTCAGAATCTGCATCGTGGGAAACCCAACTAGAGATGGAATAATACTAGTACAGTCACGTGTGGCATAATGACGTTTCGGTCCATGATGGACCACATATACAATGGTAGTCCCATTATAATAGTACCATATGGTCTAGGTGTGTAGTAGGCTGTACCATCTAGGTTTGTGTGAGGACACTCTATGATGTTCACACAACGATGAAATTGCCTGAGGACACATTTCTCAGAATGCATCCCATTGTTAAGTGACTTGTGACTGTACATTAAAGAAAAATATACAGGAAAAACATTTGAATGATTTAACATTTACTGAAGATATATCTCTTAGGAAACTAGAAATTGAAGAGTATATCCATAAAGTGATAAAATATGTTAAACCAGAAGCAAATCCAAGAAAATCCCCAGAAAGAGCATTGGAACTAATAAGAAAGTGAAGCAAGTTTTCTTACATAAAAAGTCAACATGCAAAGGCTCAAAAGCATCCCTATACAACAAGAAAAACTAATAGAGAATATAATAAAAAACACATTAATAATAGCAGTTAACAGTTTTTGAGTATGTACTGTTTGCCTGGTATTTTGATAAAAAGATTTACATATTCCCAAGTAAGGTATGAATAAGCATCTAGGAATAAACTTAACAAAAAATGGCAATGTGTATATGGAGAAAATTGTAGAAAGATATTTAAAGGTATAAAAGAAAATCTGAATAAACGAAGGATATGCCATTTTAGGGATCATAAGATTCACAAAACTTTCAGAAGCTAATCTTGATATTTATACATAAGATCTAAGTGCCAAGAAGAGCCAAGACATTTTTGAAAAAGTTGGAGAAACTTTCCTTATCCTATATAAACTTACTATAAATCTAGGAGAATAAAGACAGAGTAGTATTAGGGTAGAGATAAATAAAAATAGAGCCATGCAACAAAATAGAGAGCTCCAAAACAGGCTATGAGTATATGGAGCCCTGATCCATGACAGATGGAGCATGCACATCAGTGGAGAAAGAATACAGCAAATGGTTCTGGGACAATTGACTAAGCTTATAGAAAAAAATTAATTTAGATTTTAATTACACCAGGCACAAAGATCAATTCTAGCTAGGATTAAAAAACCTTAACGCAAAAAGCAAACCTTTAAAAACTTTCAGAAGAAAATATTGGCTGTCATATTTACTATCTGGTGGTTGGCAAGGATAATTTCAAGAAGGCAAAAAAGCTCAATCCGTAAAGGAACCAACTGATGCATTGACTTCATTAAAATTTAAGTATTCTGAGTATCAAAAGGTATCACACAACTTCATTTTTTATTATTCCTTAACTTGTTTTTAATACTTTATTACATATTTATGGATTTTCAAACATTATATATATGAACATTTCATAAATAACATCCTAACTTGGTTTTTCTTTTCATTTAATAATATATATATATTTTTTAAGAGGATAAATGTAGCCTTACGTCATTCATTTTTTTGTGTGTGTGTGTGAGGAAGATCAGCCCTGAGCTAACATCCATGCCAATCCTCCTCTTTTTGCTGAGGAAGACTGGCCCTGGGCTAACATCTGTGCTCATCTTCCTCTACTTTATATGGGACTCTGCCACAGCATGGCCTGACAAGTGGTGCATCAGTGCACACCCGAGATCGAACCTGGGCTGCCAGCAGCGGAGCGTGGGCACTTAACCACTACGGCTTAATGGTTAATGAACGGGGCCAGCCCCATTTCATTCATTTGTAATTTCCATAACATACTGAGTTGCAAGAATATTCCTCAACATACACATTGATAGAAATTTATATTGTTTACTATTTTTTCTTTTTATGAACAATGTGGCTATGAACACTGTTGCAATATGACCTTGCATGAGGTTTTCTCTAGAGAGAAAGTATGTAGAAAAGCAAAAGAAAGAAGGTAGACCATTATCTTACACCATACACAAAAATTAACTGAAAATGGATTAAAGACTTGAATGTAAGACCTGAAACAATAAAACTCCTAGAAGAAAATATAGGCAGTCCACTCTTTGATATTGGCCTTAGTGGTATTTTTTCAAATACCATGTCTACTCAGGCAAGGGAAACAAAAGAAAAAATAAACAAATCGGACTACATCAGACTAAAAAACTTTTGCAAGGCAAAGGAAACCATGAAAAAAATGAAAGACAACCCACCAACTGGGAGAAAATGTCTGCAAATCATATATCCAACAAAGGGTTAATTTCCAAAATATATAAAGAACTTACACAACTCAACAACAAAAAAACAGTCCAATCAAAAAATGGGCAAAGAATATGAACAGACATTTTTCCAAAGAAGATATATGGTTGGCCAACAGACACATGAAAAGATGTTCAACATCACCAATTATTAAGGAAATGTAAATCAAAACTCCAATGAGATACTACCTCACACCTGTCAGAATGGCTATAATTACCAAGACAAGAAATAACGAGTGTTGGAGAGGATGTGGAGAAATGGGAACCCTCATACACTGCTGGTGGGAATGCAAACTGGTGTAGCCGCTGTGGAAAACAGTATGGAGATTTATCAAAAAATTAAAAATAGAAATACTAGTGGAATCCTGCTAGCTCACTTCTGGGTATTTATCCAAAGAACATGAAACAAACAATTCAAAGAGATCTGTGTGTACATCCCTATGTTCATTGCAGCATTATTCATAATAGCCAAGACATGGAAGCAACTCAAGTGCCCATCCATGAATGAGTGGATAAAGAAGATTTGCTATATATATATACACACACACACACACACACACACACACACAAAGGAATACTACTCAGCCATAAAAAAGAGAAAATTGTGCCATTTGCAACAACGCGGGTGGACCTTAAAGGTGTTGTGCTAAGTGAAATAAGCTAGACAGGGCACGACACCGTATGATTTCCCTCATGTGGAAGATAAACAAACACACAGATAAGGAGAACAGATCAGTGGTTACCAGAGGGAAAGAGGAGGGGAGGATGAAAGGAGTAAAGGGGCACACATGTACGGTGAGGGATACAAATTAGACTATTGGTGGTGAGCACGCTGCAGTCTAGACAGAAACCGATACATAATAATGTACACCTGAAATTATACAGTGTTATAAGCCAATATGACCTCCATAAAATAATTAAGTAAAAAAACAAAATTAAAGGAAGGAGGCAGATAGGATGAGGGACAACACATGGAGTTTCATACAGAACAATGAAAGAAATTAAAAAAGTTGAAGCAAATATGGCATAAAGTTAAAATTTGCAAACGTTAGGTGGAGGGCACATAGCTCTTCCTCATATTATACTACATGATTTTTTATAGATTTGAAACATTTCATATGAGAGAGAACTCCTTGTTTTCTTAGTGCTTTCTGCATTGAGTTCTTTATATGGTATTGATATCATGAACTCTTCTTTTTGTTTTTCTCTGATGTGTATTTGTGTAACCTGCTACTTGCAACATTTCCGAGCTATTTTCTTCAAGATGCAGTTTTAATTTAATTACTGCATAAAAAATAGATATTGTTTCTTGATTCAGTCTGACATCCCTTTTTCCTTCTAATAAATACATAAGTTGATCTTACTCATATTTTTCAACTGCTTCATGGAGATATAATTCATATACAATACAATTAACCCATTTAAATTCAGTCATTTAAAGTATACAATTCCATGTTTATTTGGTAATTCATTCACATAGTTATGCAATCGTTGCCAATTAATCAACCTAACTTGAGAACCTTTTTGCCTTTCAAAACAGAAGCTTTATACCCCTCCAGTTAGTTTCCTTTTTTTTTCCCCCCACCACTACCTTCTGCTGGGCAAACATTACTCTAATTTCTGTCTCGCTGGTATTGCCTATTTTGGACATTTCATATAAATGGAATCACACGGTATGTGCTTTTTTGTGTCTGGCTTCTTTCACTTAGCGTGCCTTTGAGTTTCTTCCACATTGTAGTACATATCATCACTTCATTCCCTTTCATTCCCAGATAATATTCCATGCATTTGTTTATTCATTAAGTTGATAGACATTTGGATTGTTTCCACGTTTTATGCTACTTTGAAGGCTGCTATGAACGTTTATGTACAAGTTTCTGTATGGATGTATAATTTCATTTTTTTGTTTTGCTAGAAATGTAATTGCTAGGTTATAAGGTAACATTTTGTCAAACGCGTATGCTTAACATTTTAAGGAAGGAAACTTCTTTCCTTAAAGGAAGGAAGGAAACCTTCCAAACTGTTTTACAAATCAGCTGCAGCATTTTACATTCCCATCAGCAACATATGAGAGCTCCTGCATCTCCACATCCCTGTCAACACTTGTCGTTGTCTGGTGTTTAAATTATAGCCATTTATAGTGGGCGTGAAGTAGTATTTCATTTTGGTTTGATTTGCATTTTCTGAGTGAATAATGGTGTTAAACATCTTTTCATGTGGTTGTTGACCATTTGTGTATCTTCTTTTGAGAAATGTTTATGTAAATACTCTGCCCCTTTTTGAATTGTATTGTCTATTTATGTTTATTTTTATTTGTGAGGAAGATCAGCCCTGAGGTAACATCCACGCCAATCCTCCTCTTTTTGCTGAGGAAGACTGGCCCTGGGCTAACATCCGTGTCCATCTTCCTCTACTTTATATGGGACGCCACCACAGCATGGCTTGATAAGCGGTGTGTAGGTCCACACCTGGGATCTAAACCTGCAAACCCGGGGCCACTAAATTGGAGCAAGCGAACTTAACCACTATGCCACCGGACAGGCCCCCTAGCCTCAATTTTTTTTTCTTTTTTTTTGTGAGGAAGATCGGCCCTGAGCTAACATCTGCCAATCCTCCTCATTTTGCTGAGGAAGACTGGCCCTGGGCTAACATCCATGCCTATCTTTCTCCACTTTATACGGGAAGCCGCCACAGCATGGCTTGACAAGTGGTGCGTGGGTGCATACCCGGGATCCGAACTGGCGAACCCTGGGCCACTGCAGCATAGCTGGCGCACTTAAGCGCTTGCGCCACTGGGCTGGCCCCTAGCCTCAAATTTTTGATAAAGAAATATAAGCTTGCCCCAAAGTTATAGTCCTCTTTGGACCCCTCCCATAAGAAAGTAAAAAGGCAAAGCATAGCCTGTGAGAACATATTCACTATGTCTGTCTCTCTGTCTCACTCTGTTTCTAGGCTTCTCTCTCTCTCTTTCTCTCTTTATCTGTAATTGCCTATCTGTCATCTATCTGTCTATCAATCAGTCTGTCTATCTATCTATCTATCTATCTATCTATCTATCTATCTATCTATCTAATCTTTCCCCAGAAGAAACTATCATGAATTTGACATTTCTCTTTCAAGTATGTATTTAAAATTGTTTTAATATTTGTCATTCATTCACTCATTAAGTATATAGTGAATGCCCAATATATACTAGGCATTATTCTAAATGCTAGGGATAAAGCAGTAAAAAAATGTAGAAAAAATTCCTTCTTCCTCTATTGGAACTTATATTCTAGAAGAAAAGATAGTAAACATGATTTTAGGAATAATTAATGCTATGTGAAAACAGCAGTTAAGGTAATAAAAGGTATTAGGTATGTATATGTGTTTGTGAGGGGTATTTTTTGATAAGTTGGTCAGGCAAGGCAGTCTTGAGCGGGTTATATGTCAGCAGAGACTTGAATGACATGAATAATCAAAAAAATTTGGAGGAAGAGCGTCTAGCAGAGGTTTCTCTTGACTGTAGTACAACCACAGCATTTTGAGCTATCGATCTTGTGTTTAATTATCTCTGCTGAACTGACGCTGGTCCACAGCTACACGGTGACTGTGCCTTCTCCTCTCTTTTTTACTCTTCAAGTTCTTGCCATTTCTGTTGGTTGAAGACAGAGTCACAGAAAAGGAAAAGGATCGCATGTTTGAGTTTTATCACTTTTTGCTCCATGTTTCCTAAGGAAATCTTTAAGATTCGATGGGAATCTTTGACTTTGCCATTGGCTTGTCAGTAGTGTTTGCCACATGGCTTCAGGGAAATGTTGTTGGAGTTTTAAAGGATTACGTGAATTATTTGTAGGTCATAATACATGAGAATAATGCATCTCGTTAGACATCTTGGCTGATATACATAATAACTGGTGTTTTCCTTGATTTGGGCCATACTCCATTCTGTTTTATAGATAATAATACTATTTTAATTGCAGATAGTGTCTATTGCATAATTAAATTAAAGATGAAGTTTTCTTTTCATGTACTTTTTAATTTTATTGATTTATTTTGAGGATGCTAAGAGGCAAATGGGTGAAAAAGACTGACTCCAACACCTTTTGAAGGAAGTTAAAATATAATCAGATTTTCTAACATTTAAATTATACCTCAATGCTAATTTATTGTAACATGATTACTGTTAAATATAATTGACACTTTCAAAGAATTTTTAAAATTCATGTGATGAAACCATTTTTACCTTTCTTTTTATCCATATTATTTTTTATCTTATAAATTAAAATTTAGATGGTTTACTTATTAGGTTATTAGCTATACAGATTAATAGCCTAAATACTTTTAATATAAAACCATTACTATTTCTGTTTTATGTATGTCGTCATGTTGAAATTTTACACAATTAAAATTGTTATTAATAGCTTTCAGCCTTCATTGGGTTTCATTTTTAAACTAAATCTATTATTCTCTAGATTCAACATTAGTATAGTAATTTTTTTAATTGCTTGCTCTTTTAACTACTAAGATTTTAATACATATTTGTGGTAAGCCTAATTTTTAAATGGCTCCCATGACCTTCACTCTATGGTGTTACTTCCATGATTATGTCACGTTATATGGGAAAAGGTAAATTTTTCTGTCGGTCCTAATTTAATCACACAAGCCCTTTAAAAGCAGAGAAGTTTTCCCACTTGCAAGAGAGAGAGTCAAAGCATAGAGAAAGAGTCATTGCTCCATTGCTGGCTTTGAAGAGGGACGAGCAAATCCAAGGACCGAGGTGCACTCTAAAAGCTGAGAGCCACCTGGTTGACAGCCACCAAGGACACTGCGATCTCAGTCCTACAGCCACGTGGAACTAGATCCACCAACAACCTAAATGATCCTTGCAGTGGATTCTTCCCCGAGTTTGTAGAGAAGAGCTACCCCAGCTGACAGCTTGATTTCAGCCTTGTGAGACCGAAAGCAGTAAACCCAGTGAAGCCCACATACACTTCTAACTTAGACAACAGGGAAATAAGGAATGTTTTTTTTTTTTCTTAATTTTTTGTTTATTGCAGTAACATTGGTTTATAACATTGTAAAAATTTCAGGTGTACATCATTATACTTCTATTTCTGCATAGATTACATCATGTTCACCACCAAAATACTAATTACAACCCATCACCACACACATGTACCGAATTATCCCTTTCACCCTCCTCCCTCCCCCCTTCCCCTCTGGTAGTAGGAATGGTTTTTAAAGTGCTGTGTTTGTGGTACTTTGTTACACAGCGGTAGAAAACTAATATGATATTAAAACATAAATAATCATAAAAATGTTCTGATTTCTTTTTAATTAATTAAAATGCTTCAAATGATTTAATATGTTTGTAAACATCTATTTTGGTTTTACATCGTTGGCAGTAAGAGTAGGTTTTTTTTTTTCTTTTTTTTTGAGAGCCTCTGTAAAGGGGTCTGGTTATACAGGAGGCGTATGATGCAGTTTCTGTAAACGTAAGTTCTTAACCCATGTTTCTAGGCTTAGGTCCAATCCAAATAGATCTGATAACACAGCGAGCCTTGACAAGTAAGCCGCTCTCTTGGAGGAAGAAATTTCCCCTGTGAAATATTAAATCTCGTAGAGCAGCATGAACTGTTTACTAGTTTCCCTTTCCTTCAGTACACCTTTAATGTTTTGAAAGAGTTTGACTCATTTCACGTGTGGGATCAGTTTACCACTGGCTCGATATAAATCAGAGTTATAAGTAACTTGCAATGCTATACCTTAAGATTTCTGAAATGCTTTGAATTTCTAAACTTTCACTTTTATAGAAAAAAGTCTGAAAAATGCTATTCCAAAAAAATGAATTTATTTAAATGATATCAAGGGAAAAGATGTCTTTCCTCATGTTAAACATATATATGTGCATGTATATGCATATATAATCTATATACATATAATATATGTGTGTATATAATCTATTACAGACTTCAGAGTAATCCCAACTTCATGGGTGTCTTTGGCCCTGGCTAACACCTATGATATATTACTCAGTTACATTATTCATAAATTTTTCCACTGAATGTCAAGTAAGTGCCATGTCCTTTGTTGAAATTGTGTATACATCCTGAATAACTTATAGTCTCTACCTTTCAGGAGTTACATAGAAACAGATGAGAAACATAAAATGTGATAAATTTTATAAGAAATATGCGAAGATAATAAAGAATTTTGATTCACTGCATATAGAAATTTATAGTAGTAGAGGGTATACTAAAGGGATTTTATTTTACTGTATTTGTTTAAATGCCACAGGCAATACTTTCCTGAACTCTATCTTCATTATAAACAACAAAATATGAATAGGATACAATTTAATTTTTAATCTCCTCCAATAAAAACTGAAACAAGTACATTATTCTTCATTTATCTTTCTATGTTTTGTAACCTTTAAGATAGTGAAAATAAAAGCACTCAATTTATAGTGTTGTAGAAATATTAAGGAATCATTTTTTCCAGTATGTCAACTATGCCTTCGTTATCATGGGCAGAAAGTGTCAAGGGTTTTTTTTTTAAATCTATATTTTATCACAATACGAGACTTGTAATAACAAAAGGAAAGTTATTAGTTTGATAATATTTTTTAGCATAATCTTTTAATCTTTGATATTTGATTACATAGACTATGCCACAATAAAAATATTTATAGTCACCACGGGCCATATAAGAAGAATAAATGATGTATGATGACAGTTAGATGTACAGAGAAACTTTGTTTTTCAGTAAATATGGTTAACTAAAAAAGTTCAGTTTATCTTAGGATGTTACCTGGGAATTGAATAATTGTAGGTACAGAGTGCAAGACAGACTTAGGGTCAAAAAATCAAAGTGTGAATCCTGAGTCTGCCATAAAAAACTTTACTTGTATTTATTTTGTTTATTCATTTACTTTTACCTTGGACAAGATACTTGAAGTCTCTTGAACTTTCTCTGTGCAGACAGTAATGAGGATGTGTTTCTGACAGGGCTGTTAGAGTCAACATTAATAATATACATGAGATTTTCATTTTAGGCTGTAAGATATACTAAAGTAGCAAATGTGATGCTTATGGTTATTTATATTAATAATATCAAATAAAAATAGGTAATTGTCATTGTTTAAGACCAAAGACTCATGATATATCTCATCTCTCAAAGAATTGTCAATAGTCATTGTTCTCTACACATTTCCACGGAGGCTGAACAGGATGTGAAGTCAATATTATAAAGAACACGTGCATGACAGAGTTTGCAGGTTTGAGGATGCACAGAACAATAAAGTGTGGGATACAATAAGTGGGGAACAATGTGGGCAGATGGCACAGAATCAAGAGCCTTATTGATGTAGCATCTGTGTCTTTCTCCAATAAAAGAAGATTCAGTGGAAAGGATTATGTTAAACTTTTGTGTGAGACGTGTTTTAAGCCTTTTTATACACTAATGTAGCAAGAACTTTTTAATATACTTTCTTGATTGGTTGTTGTTTGAATGGTAACACATTCTTAGACAAAGTAATCAGATTACATTGTTAGCAGTTTTCAAGACGGGGAGGCAGGGGTGAATTCGCAAGGGCTGGCTCTGTGTAAATGGGCCATCTGTTTCCATGGTTACAGGCTGGCTGAGTAAACTACAAACTTGTAGGTGTTGGTTTGTGCCCTCTTATCTTAAAGAATCTGAAGATTGTTTCCGTAAATATGGTTTCCATCTCTGGGCTAAGTGTGAGTCTGAGAAGAAATTTAGGGAAGAGACAGCTTTTAAGCTATATAAATAGCAGTTCATAAAGATACCTTTCCCTGAAACTTGTACCATGTTTTCAATATTAAAAATGACCATATTTGTAGTTTCCACTATTCTAATTATAAGGAAATGCACTTTATCACATCTTTTTGGAAGGCATCCATTTTTATAATTTTCTTGGCCACAGGTGCTGATGTAGTCTTCAGTAATGCAGAAGGCTGTCTTTTTTAATACAATCTATTACCTTCTCTTCAGGACAATTACAGCAACCAATTTTAGCAGGCACAAAGAGGATTTTAAATTATGATACAAAAGAGATATTTTCAAATCCAAAATAAGGTTTAGGAACTTGCAAGAAATACAAATGAACATATTTAGATCTTATTTAAAAGAATGGAGAGTTTTCATTTCTTATACAAGAAAGTGCATGGCTTTTTTATTTTTTCTTTACAATTTTAATTTATTCTCTTTGCTCTTATTTTTTTCCTATAAAATAATATTTAGAATTTTATTTCTTTTAATTAAAAATAGCAGCCTTACCTCATTTTTCTTAACTTTGAAACCATTGAACTGTGTTTTCTATTTGCTTTGATTCTGTTCAGTGTTATGGTGCAATTTTTCTTTCTTCCACACCCCCAAGCCTCCTGCTGAGTTGAATTGATTGCTGAACTCTCATTGATTTCAAAGGGAATTTCATACTCCCAAAAACCTCCCTGACTGTGTGTATGTGCATATAGCCAAGTGATAAAGTGGTTGAGAATTACTTACAGCATGTGCAAGATGAAGATTGGAATAATAATTTCGTCATTATGATTACTGCTATTTAATATTTATATAGCACCTTACTCTGAGAAGCTCAAGAAACTTTATGAATTTTAAATTATCCAGTGAGCTCTAATCTTAGCTACACCCCTATGTGCTGGGTAAGGCACAAAATTAATAATGGATTTGAGTGCCATATATCGCTAAAGATATCCAAGTCCATTGCTGTTTAGCTCTCTTCTGTTATTGGAAAATGGCATTATATATTTATCTAGAAAGTTGGATTACTATCTCATTATTTTAGTACTGGGGGTCTATTTGTAATTTATTTTGCAATAACTCCAGGTAACAGCTTACTCAAAAGTAAAGAAGAAATATACTGACATATAAGTGCAAAGAAAATTTTTATTTAGATTTAGTATTAGTCATTAACATTCCAAATTAATCTTTAATGGAAAAAGGAAAATTTTATAGCTTTTTATCCCATACAGACTATAGTAATTTTGCACTCGGTGCCTAGACTTACATATATCTGAATAAATTTTCCTGGTTCTTTAAATAAAACTGGATTCAGTATTCTGTCTTTAGGCCTATTTTACACATGGAAGTGAATTTCAGATTATTACAATGAATTATTTGATGCCGCTCTCCTAATCTAAAATTATAACAGAATGTAAACATCATGCATTTCATGAAGCTGAGTTATTAAAAATACTAATTTTCTCAATAATACTTCAAAAAGCTCCCATTTGTTAGACTTTTGAAATATAATTTTAGCTCTACTGGATTTAGATGTGGATTTTAGATATTTTTTCTAACTTGATATACTACTGATTATCCCTAAGACTCTTATCTTTCTCTTCCTCTTCTTCCATTATGTGGTAATAATCTAAGAGCTTGAAAAAATTTGTCTAGAATAGGCTAATTCGTATCTAGGAAGACATTGAAATAATACACATCAAATAAATATCTATTTAGATAAATAAATAGAGTAAGAGTTGTTATATAGCCCTGGACACATTTTTTTAAAATTTCACTAGAATACATAAATTTATAATTGTGGTATAATCAAGTGAAGAATCCAATTTTGCAAGCGATTGGCGAAGAGGAGGGAGTGATGTGGATACGGATAAGTGAGTAGCATTATTATAACTTCATTTAATAATCATACAATTCTAAATATATTCTAAACTATTTTACAAACAAGGAAGTTGAAACTGAAGAAACCTACGTAGTTTGAACGAGGTCATACAGCTGGTGAATGGCTGAAGAAATCTATTCTCAAAAACCTGTGCCTCAAAACCTATGGCCTTCCTTGTCAAGTAGGCCAGAAATGGAATAGATTTTGACACAGAGGAACATATCTAGAGGGCTTCTCAATAACCCCAGTGTGTGAGCACGAAGACAACATATAATTTGTCCACAGGACTACTGTTTTATGGCTTAGAATCTCTTTGGCCTTATCAAATATTTTTCACTTCTATATCCACTCTCAGTAGGTTTTCACTTCTAAACCATGTTACATTTTACGTAAACGAAGTTTGCGAGGATTTTCTGTATGAATAAATAAATACAATTCCAAACACTACGACCACTACTACAGCCTCATGGAGCAGTGGTTTCTGGCGATCAGCTTATCTCACTTACCTGCCTGCCGTGCATGTTTTTTTCAAATCACATGCACAACAGAACTGCAAAGAGCTACATGTCATAGACATTCAAAGCCATGATAAACTATTAACAGTAAGTCTGTTACCAAGCCTCTACTAAAGTCATCCACGTTTAGGTTTCTGTTTATTGGTTTATGTTTTTAAGCCTTGCTGTTAACTTAATTCTTTGAGGAATCCCCCCACAACAAATATGGCTGCCACATGAATTTCTCATGACTGTGGAGCCTAGATATGCATATGGGAGAAATGCTGGAGAAGTCATTCAGTCATTGCGTACACATAGTTCCAGCACTTACATTTCATATACAAGTGAAATATATGTATATTTAATTTTTTAATATTTTATTTATAATTATTGCTTCTATATTCATTAGTAAAATTCATCTATACTTTCCCTTTCCATATCTTTCTTAACTACGGTAATTTAATCCTGAGAGTATAAAGGATGAGGATGAAACAAGAAGAGCTAAGGGACTGTGGGTCTGTGGGTGCAGACAGATACTGTTATCCACTCATCATCCTTACTGGCCACTAGACCACTGTAGTAGACAGGAGATGTACCACCCAGACCCCATTTCAAGAGAGGACTTACTGCCCAGCCATGTGTCAACTCCTTCACGGTCTTCATCAGAAGCAGAAAGCTGACTCAACAAGGTCATGCCCTTTCCAGGGAAATCCACATCTGGTGACTGAGTGAGGCAGGGGTACAAATACCTGACTGTTTCGGCTTGATACAGGACACCTGTGATGGTAGTTCTTGCTCCCAAACTCTCTGCTTGTTAGGCCAAAGCTGTGTTAGGCCAGCATCATAGTTTGACTTCTCCCTTTGTCCAGGCCTGCTTTAGTCTCTCTCCTTTCATAGGTATTGGTCTCTAATAAATGCATTGTCCCTCAAGCCCTATCTCAGCATCTGCCTCAGAAAAACCCAACCTATGACAGCTACCCTGATATCACCCTGTCATCCCTGTCTGTGGCTCACAGCGTTAGTGCATGGAGCAATGTGCAGTCCTGTGCAATGTGGAGGAGGGAAAGAACATGATTAGAAGCTCTCCTTTGGTCTTTCCATTCTGGATTGCCATTTTCCTCCAACAAAGGGACATAAATATAAAATTTCTTAAAAGTTGACTGTTAGTTTCTCACATCCAACAATTTCCTTGTTGATTCTGTCAGTTCACCAGAGTTGGGTTTAGGAGAGAGAGCCAACTGTCTGCGTTAGTTCCCCATCTTGCCAAGAAACTGTTTGTGGGATATTAAAAAATGATCAAGTGCTGCGTATATTTCAATGGTTGTTAGACAGCAGTAGGCTTTCATATGTTTTGTATTCAATTGTAAAAATACTGAGTACTTTTCAGGTCATGGTATTGAGATTGATTTTTTTTTTAATTTTAGCTTGTAAGATTTGAACTGAATGAAATTTCTACACTATTTATCACCACCAGAACAATAGTCTTAATGGTTATTTGTTTAAAGAGGCAGGTGTAGTAGAGAATCTGTTTTCTAGCAGTTTAAATTTAACTGGATAATTTGAACTAAACTGATTTGAGGTTGACATTTTGTGTCTCCTTGTCATTCTTATCAATGAAATTTTACCATAATAGCTGAATGTGACATCAGATTTATAATTGTAAGGCTGCAGAATAGGTACTTCATAAAATTGAAGATATACTCTTGAAGACTATACTCTTTAGTAAAGCTCTAAGTGTGTCACTAACCTCAGTCTACCACTCTAGATTTTCAGTGTCAAATGTGCAATTACTTGATAAAGGTGCTATGAAGGAAACTAAGCCCTGGTGAAACTTTCTTAGCACTCCCCACGGGGTAGCAGTGAGGGAACCATAAAAGCCTTGCCCTGCAGAAGTTTTGTGAGTAAATATCGTAGAGCCAACTCCTGGGAAGGAGGCTGAGATATAATGCCAGGTGTTCCATTTAAATGAGATGGGCATGCCAGTTAACTACTATTAGGAGTCATTTGAATGCTCTGAACTAAGTCTCTGCCTTGCTGGTTATTCCAATTAAAAAGGCATGCCATGTAGCAGGGTAATTAATAAGTGGAACTCTCTCAATTGGGGCACTCAATTTCTTAGTCCATTCTGCTCAGCAAATTGTAGCATAGGAGCTTATTTTCTTCTTCCCTCGTTATCCCAGTTTCCCCAGTACGGATTCTTGGACCTCAATAATTACTTGTTTGGAAGTGATTTCTTTATTCTCATGGTGCCAATTTCAATTTGCCCACTGAGGATATGTAGTTGAATATTTCTAAACAGGGACCCATTCTCAAAGCACTTCAGTACCACTTGATAAACCAATATCTGGGAACTTATTTCACATTTCACACACACACACCGATATAGAAAATGTCAACTATGGTTATGTCTGGGTGATAGGATTATAGATAATTTTCATTTTCGTTTTGTGAATTTTTGTATTTGTATTCATTGCAATGAATATGTAGCACTTTTCTAATACGAAAAAAATAATAAATATGATTTAAAAAATGCATCTGTAATTGGCACATTTAAACGCAAGCAATGAAAATGAAGATTTTAGAATCAGGAACTGATAGTATAATTACTTAAAAGAAATAGCACAGAACGAAAAGCAGAATAACTAGATTTCCTTCCTCCATAAAATGTTTAGCTATCATTAGTACTGACTTTTTGTTTTCTTTCCCATTTCCCTCAGCAGAAGTACCTGTTATCCATCTGTTTCTCTTACAATAAACAAAGATAATAGACACAGAAAATCTTACAGTTAAAAGAAACCTTAAAATTCAGCAATTCTCACAGCTTTATTTTACAGATGATGGTGTTTGAGCTCCAAGAGTTTATGTTGTGACAGGGTTATCTCCTGATTTGTAGGCAGGTTCGCTTGACTCTAGTTCGTTTTATTGCTTAATTTTGGGAAATCTGGAACTCTGGATACAGCAGGACTATTTTTGTAATATGACATTACTGCTTTGATTACTGTGTTAATGTGACCTCTCAATTCATTTGTTGGTTATGAAACTCTAGTTCTATTACTATCTGCCCCAGAGGTTCCATGCTGACCCAGGTAAAAAACTTGAAAATACTTCTGTAACTCAGGGTTAAAATTAGACGACTTTTTCCTCTCATTCATACCTATGACAAAGAGTCTGTCCACTTTATTTTATCATCTTTAGTGAAATTATCTTTTTTTTCCCCTGGCAGCTCAATAAGAAAAATGATGTGATGTTGAAGTATGAAATATGAGTCTGAAGATTTGGAAGTAATAGAGGACTGAGTGAGAAGAATTGCTTGTCGTTTATCCTGGGCTCTGTGCAGCTGCGAAGACCCAGTCCAACAGAGGCAGCTGTTTAGGCCTGCTCCACCTGATAATTTTTCCAGCAGCATTTCCCTTAAAAAGTGTCATCAACTGTTATGATCATCTATCTTATGTAAAAATAGAGTGCTATTTAATTTGAGCAAAGTTCTTCTTCATAACTGTCTTCTCACAATAGCAAAATGAAGTAAGGGAAGTTCTTGTAACTCTAGTCTTGGCTGCAGCTTTTACTGGCTGCAGTTCGTTGTTTCACCATAGCTTGGCGGTACCCGCCAGTGTAGACACAGGTTTTGCCAACCTCATTTGTATTAATCCATCAGAATTCACAGAGTGTTAAAAGGCAGGATAGTTTTGTGAGTTTTTTGTTTATTTGGCTTTTTGCCTCAAGTGGCAGAAGATACGTCCTGAGTTGATCCATTAGAAAGCAGAAAAGGAAACAAGTCACTATGTAACATCTTCAAGCCAATGGTTCCCCAATTCTCTTTTTTCCCAGGCTCTCTGAGCTGCCGTGTAAGGCAATGGCCAGCAACCTCTTTAATTCCAAGCTTGTAGAGGTGAGAGAGATGATAGTGCTCAGAGAATTGATTTGTAAATGTGTGTTTATTTTCAGTGAAGTTGATTATGCCAAATGTTGAGGCTCTTGACACCTAATAACAATCTTCTCTGCGGAGATCTTGATCCAATTGAGAAAGAAGATCAAAAGGTTAGCTCATGGAGGCCAAAATATCACCTTTATTTTTATAAAAGTTTATATTTATGGGCAACACTGAACCTGAGAAGTAGTAGCCTTAGCCACACAACAGGGCTGGACTGGGCAGGCTTCTCTGTGGCCACTCTGGGAGGCTCCTTTAAAATTGGTGGCATGGAGGAACAGATTGGGACATGTGTTTCCTGAAATAGCTCAACTCCAAGAAGGCCAGAAGCAGTCTCTGTTCTACTCACATACAACTCTCCTTTCAAACTCATAATTAGGTGAAAAGTGAGGGAGGGAATTGAGACAGGCCAGTGTTGCTATAGACAGTGAACTTCTTCCCCTGGAGAGAAATATTAGAAATAGGGCATTTCCCACATCACCACACACGTTGAAATGATCCAAAAATAGGATATGCTATTTTCAAAGCAACACTTTACCATTTATCTAACAATATTTATATTATGCTATGTAATATATAACTAGTACTTACCCTCCCTTGTTTATTTTCTAAAATAAAAGCATGATTGAAGACATTTAGGGAGAGAAAACCACCTTCTTTCCCTTGACTGACTGCCAAGTAGAGCAGTTGGTGCCAGTTAGCAACAATATCTTATATGTCATTGTTCCATGCTATAAAGAATTAGGGGACATTCTGATCATATCCAGAGCTGCAGCAGACACCGGAAGCTGATTTATTTTTCTTCTTGGGAACTGCAGATGGTCAAGTCCCCCTTTCATTGCCTTTGGGATCAATCCTTTTCCGGAGCTGATGGAACTAACTAGCCTGCTCTTCTTGGTACACCTGTCCCCGCTGACTGAAAAGACTGCAACATTCTTTTTAGGGTCTTATGGCAGATGTTTTTTTGTACTACCTGTGCAAGGTTAAATTCTTGGGGAAAAGAAGACCTGGATAGTACTTTCGATTATAATGAATATGCTTATTTATATGAAAAGGTAAACTTTTCCTATTAACTTTTTCCTCATATAAGGTTTTTTCTTACTGTTGGGTCATAATAAATTGCAATTTTTGTAGATCAAACATAGTCCAATATTGGCAATTTCATATGGTTCTACGTAATGGAACTATTAGTAATGGTATGTTATCTGGAATAGTGTATATAACGGAATAGTAACGGTACTATTATCTGAATCAATTCAAAGTTCCTGATATGCTATGTGCATGCTCTAAAGCACCTTAAATGTTAGTGTGTGTGTATACACCCACAGTAATTACATATATATGTGTAACATTTAAGATATATACATTATATATGTTACATATATGTGTGTACATGTAGCATTTAAAGTTTTTTAGGGCATGTAGACAGCATATCCTGAGTATATAGAACAAGTGTTTCTTATAACTTAAAATGAAGCATATAACTTAAGGGTTAGTTGCAATGTGGAATCTGAAACCATATCAATGAAATTCATACTTACAATGATGAGAGAATGAGAATTTAAAGGGCAAATAATGCCTTAGCATTATTATGAAAATAGTCTTAAATTTCAGTCCTCTTGAAAAACTCTGGTGGTCCCCCAGAAGTCCTTGTACTACACTTGGAGAACCCTGACTTAATAAAATATGCTAATGCAGTAGAGCATTATAGGTGTGTGTGTGTGTGTGTGTGTGTGTGTGTGTGTGTGTGTGTGTTGGGTCAGTATTCTATATAGGGTGGTACTTCTCTGAGGAAGTGAACTTTGAACCAATGGCTAGTGATGAAGAGGAGCCAACCACAGGGCCACCTGGGAGAAGAACCTTCTCTGCAAAAAGAGCAGCCCGTGCAGGTGCTCTGAGTAGAGAGGAACAGAAGAGTCTGCATTATTCACTTATCCAGACAATTAGATAATCTATTTGTAGAAAGACACATTTGTAAATTTCAGTCGCTCGAAATGACTTCAGTTTTGATTTAATAAAAGGTTTGACAGAACAAGGAATGCGACTCTCTTTTAGAAAGATTCACTGATTTTATCATATTGCTACTTTACTGATAGCCCTTCTGTTCCTGCTTGTGGAATCTAAAGGATGTGAATGTCCCATGCTTCTGTTTCTACTAATTTTGGGGATTTAAATTGCAAAGTATATTCATAGCTATTTTTTCCAACTTAATAAAATAAAATAGTTAATAAAGATATATAGTAATTAGGCAACTAAAATATATGCTATGTTTTTTACTTGTAAATATGGGAAAAACATAATTTGTTAGAATTAACCATATGTGAAAGATTTAAGTCTGTCTGTTTATTTAAAATAAGTCTCTGATACAATTATGGATAGTTATTTCTCTGAAGAAATTCTCAAGTAGAACTTGCATTTATCATTCAAACAAGAAGCTAAAGAAATGTGACTTTTCTGTATAATTTTATAGAGCAGAATTTACAAATACTTTTATCCCAGAACATGACTGAGAAAATATTCCCGGAAGCATAACATATTTTGTGTTCATGATCTGCTCCCATATGCTTGTTATTCTATATCTATCTTTAGAATCTTTCTATAAGGATGTTTGTTGGTGATTCCATTTAAAAAAATCTACAAAAAAGGGGGATTTAGGCATACTCTTGATACCAGAATTTGTAAAATTTTAATTCACAATAACAAATGAAAATATCCTCAACTTCTCTTTTCAATCTACCTCAGTGCGTGGCAGCCTATCCTATCAGGGAAAGGTCCTGAGTTGTCATATACCTAAACCTTATCATTCATTGCTACCATCTCATTTAAGCGCAGCTTTCTCTCCTTGGTAGATATGAAAGACAGATAGTCTACACTGCATCTACCCAAGGGAACTTCTCAGGAACTTGTTGTCTAAGGCTGTAAGAATTTGATTAACTGCCTTCCCTGAAAAGTTGCCAGAGTTACCTCCTCTGCCAAGCTATCTGTGACAATCGGGAGGTTGGATAGGAGGACTGGGTAGGATGTGTGAACCCTAGCAAAGTGTGAAAATAGCACCTCTGGTGGCCTATATTTCTAATATGATTCTTTCTGGTTTTTCTACTTATGATTCATTTCTAAGTGTTTTATGAATCATTTCAAAATCCTGGTAAGTGAGGTCCGACTCAAATACTCCCTCCCTCAGGAAGGGTTCCCGAATCCTCGCCTATGATTCTCTAACACTGTTTGTAGCAACCAGATAAAGTTCTACTGAAAGACGCTTTTTTTCAGAGCGTTACCACAACACCTTTATTGCCACGCCAATCACGCTGTGCTTTGTGTTAGAGTTATTTGTGGGCTGTAAGCTGCTGAGCTGTGGTGGAGGGGATGGTGGAAAACGTGTGTGTCTTGGATTTAGACAGTTCTAGATTGGAATCCAGTTTGATATCAGGAATCTTTCGTCATCTCTTTAATCTTTACTTTCTTCGTTCGTAAAATAGGGTAAATACGTATTTTGTGGATTGTTTGGTAATTATATGGGATTTTGTCTGTAAAGCATATAGAGCATATTGAATACTCTATAAATGTTTAGTCCATTTACCTTTCTCTCCTTGCCTGGGGGTCTGGATTACGTTTTACTCATCATTTAATCTCATAAAATGTGTTGCCTAACCTATTATTTTGGGTTTCTAGCAAAAGCCAATTTAAATTCTGCTACCTCTTCTTAAGTCTTGCAAGCATTATTTGCACTATTATCAATGCTCTAATCTGAGAAACATTTGGTTCAAAATACTGCAGAGCTGAAGAATGAGTACGTTACCTAGGGAAAAGACGGAGGGATAGGTAAGATCCTGGAGGAGAGTTCTCTAGTCTTGAAGGAAAGAAAAATTATGCCACGTCTGAGAGACTTAAGCAAGTAGAGTAAGTGTGACTAGAGTAGTTAGAGAAGGAGGAAGCAGGAAATTAGACAAAACTCGAGTATAGATGGTCTTTCCACACATATTAAGGATTTAATACTTGGTCCTCAGGGACACGAGAAGATATTGGAGTGTGTTTTAAACATCAGGGTATTATAATCAGATTTATATTTTTAAAATAATCTTTTGTCATAAAGTGGAGAAAACGTGAGTGGTAAGTAAGGGTGACAATAAAGAGATCAAATGAGGATGCCAAGAAGATATTGTAAGTATATACATACATATATGAATACATACATGTACATAAATATAAGCATAAAGTATCTTAACTTCAATTTCTTCTCTCTGAATACAGCTATAATAAGAGATTATTTATCTTTATATTCTGGTTTTCCATAATAATTAGTATATGTATGATAATGAAATATTACAATCTTATATAAAAGATTACTTTGTCCAATTTTATTTTACATTTTCATTAATACATATACTAATCTGGTATTGTTTTTGACAATTACATAGAGTCTTTTTATTTAGATGTGCAATATTTTATTTAACTCTTTCCATGTCCTTTTTTTTTTGAGGATTTCTGCTCATTTCAAAAGTTTCCTCTCGCCTCCTTTTAAGTATTTCAAGGGCTCTTTCTTTTCTCTTGTTTTCCCATATTCTTTCTCAAGCTGCATTTATTTCCCTGGGCTCAGTTTGAATAAGGCTATATTTGCTTATATTGTGAACTTTAATTTTGGTTTGATTTGTTTTTTGGGGACAGATTCTGCTCTCTGCCCAATGAGACAGTAGTCAAATACTCTTCTCAGATACACTTTATTGCAGGTTAATGTATACTCATTCCATCCAATCTTACACAGTAAATAAAAACCTATAATTACAGCAAACGCTGCTACAGGTATTATCTGTCTCACTAAGCACCTGAATAAGCTTCCTGTTTGGAGAATACGTAGGTGGTTCCCTAACAGGACTAGCCACCAGCACATTAGTTTTACTAACATATATTCCTAACTGGTGTTTACTAGCTCTGGATGGGACCCAGACATATGTATTTTTAACAGTCTTTGCAGATAATACCGATATAAACCAGTAGATTTATTTACCATGTATTAGGCATTGTCTAAGCGCTTCAGACACTTTACGTCATTAAATCCTCACAACCCTATAAGTACTGCTATTACTACAATTCCTTTCTATTTTACAGGAGGGCAAGCGGATACTACTTTCTCCCAGCTGTAAGTGGTGGATCTGGGCTCCACACCTAGGCAGGCTGGTTCTGGAAAGTAGGCTTTTAACCACTGTGTGGTCTGCCTCCTAGAATATACCACTCAATATGTGTTAGCTTACTGAGAGTTTTTTTCAATATCTGGGCAAGTGTTTTCTGGATTTGATGATTTTACATAGAAAATGTTGATGGTGAAAATTACTAAGGAAAGCAGAAGGATGGCTTGACTTGGTGGAATAAATGTCAAAGAAATTGTGTTTGTCATAACCACAAACAGCTTTTGAGGGATTTAGAAAGCGAGCTGCTCTGTTTTCTCGTGGGTTCATACATCTTTAAATTAGCGACTATATGGTGAGAATGTGCAAGGCGCCTTCCCATCTTTTTCAAGCAGTTTCTGTTTCACAATGTCAAGTCCACTGCTACGGAACGAACTGTGTCCCTTCAAAGTTTGTGTGTTGAAGTCCTAACCCTCAGTGTGATTGTGTCTGAAGGTGGAGGCCTTTGGGAGACGATTAGGTTTGGATGAGACTGTGAGGGCGAGAGCCTCGTGATGGGATTAGTGCCGTAATAAGAAGAGACACCAGAGCGCTGGCTCTCTCTCTGTCTCCGCCGTGTGAGCGCACAATTAGAAGGTGGTCATCTAGAAGCCAGGAAGAGAGCCTTCATCAGATGCTGGCACTGATCTTGTGCTTCCCAGCCTCTAGAGCTGTGGAAACATCCATTTCTGTTGTTTATGCTACCCAGTCCCGCTTAAAACTGACTTCCAATATTGTTACCACTTTCTTGTGTGGATTTTTATGGTTACTTTTCCGAGTAGATAAATCTAGCTAAACTTCCACCAGCATGCTCTCTTCAGACGTCAGATTTTTTGGAGGAAAAAAGAAGCACTTTGAAATTAATGTTATGTTCCACACTTGATTTTTTTTTCTATTTTTCACGGTTTTGATAATTAATATAATGACCATCTACTTAAAAAAATTGTAACATGGACTTGAGATAACTGATTTTTCATTCTGGGGGAGTGGGGCTGGAAGAACCATCTCATGTTTGAATTACTTGTGTAACATCCCTAGAAATGAAGGTAATACAATATTATTTTTAGAAAGATTACTAACCAGTGTAGATAGGAAAACATTTTCATAAATAAATTCAGATTATTTGGGGATATTTGGCTGAATACTTTGAATAATTTCAGCAATTAGCAGCTTAATTTTACTTTTGTAGATCCAGATTGGAAGATAGGAAGCCTGTCATTTCATCTTGGCTGTCTCCCCCAGCTCTGTGGAATCAGAGCCGTTCACAACCAGGTGAAGCCGAAATGTGGAGCCTTGATTTCTATCACTTTCTCGATACATCAGTCATATAGAGCTTGGAGAAATGTCAACAAATTTTAGATTCTTAAAGAAGTAAGAGCATATGACATTTCTTATTTAATGGAGTAATGGAGATAAACAGTAAACATATACCTTGCTCCTGAAGAAAGGCAAGATGGCGGGTTAGAAGATATCATCAGGAAATCGGTTTTGAGAGAACATCTGAGAGATCCATCTATGGTAGGAGTGGAAACCCTCAGACCCCTCTACAGGCTAAGAGCTTATGCTGTTTCTTCTGCTTAAAACATGGGGAGATAGTAGCTTGACCAGAGATGTGTACCCCGGAGACTAATAGTACACCCTCTATTTTTAGAAGAAAATTATTTTATAATTTATTTAAATATTTTATAGAGCATAATGAATAGCCCAATCTTTTCAAGGATGCACATTCATATGATTTTGTCTCTTTTTTTTTGACCTCCATACATATTCATACAATTCTTCATTTCCATCTGTTTTCTTTTCTTTGAAATCTGGAGAATTATTCTAGAATTTTGCTGACATTATTGATTAAATGTAATGCAATGCCATTCTTTTTCTTTATTGATTCTAATGCAAATTAAATTTTTTTCATGTAAGTGTTTCTCAAATGTTACATGAGATGTCTTTTAAAAAATTTATTTATTGTTTATCTGAAATTTAAATATAACTGTACATCCTGTATCTTTATTTATTAAATCTGGCAACCCAAAGGAGTTGGGTTTTGAGGGTTTGTTAAATCTTTCCAAAAGTTATAGAATAAAAGTGTCAATAATTTTGAGTCAATATATATACATAAGAAAAAATACAGCTGAGAAAAGGGAAGCAATAAAAAGAAAATAATGGGTCAAATGGGATGTGGATCTTTCCATATCATTGTAAGTCCATTTATTTTGACATCATATTAATCAATTTTAAGATGTAATGTGGAGAAAGCTCTAAACTAAGTGGTGAAGAGTTCTCTGTGATTAGCACAACTGGCTATAAAATTTACAAGGCCTAGTGCAAAATGAAATGCTAGGCTCTTTGTTGGAATATTTTTAAGAATTTAAAGTCAGAGACAATAGAGTACTTACCCATCATGTAGCCCTTCTGAGTGTGGGTCTCTGTGCATACCCAGGAGTCTGCACTGGTGGTTAGACAGATCTGGTACATATGCGATAAATGTTACTGTAGTATTATTACAATTGCCACTTTACAAATGAAAAATGTGAGGTTTGGGGAGGTTAAGTAAGTAGCCTACATAGAAAGAAGCTGATTCAGATTTGAATCTAGGTCATCTGAGAGCAGAGTGGTCCTAACCGTGAACAATAGTAAACTCTGTTGAATCCTAGAAAAAATAAAACCAAAGGAAAAAGTTAGTAGAGCCTTACTTGGGGAGATGAATGTTTAGATGGGATTCCAATGCCTGTGGGGATTAAGCAGATCAAGTAAATGTGGAAAACAGGTTAGGAATAGCAGGCTTGGTGGGAATCGTGGCAAACTGGAGCTAAAGTACAACGTGCAAATCCATTCAAGTCCAAAATGATAAAGGAAGTTTGTGAGCTAAATTTGACCATGGAGGGGAGGCGTTTTGTGGTCCTGTGACCATTGGTTTAGATATTGTGAATAATTATATTCAATATCTTTCTCCCCCCCCCGACATTTCCTACGTAATAGTCTTTGAAATAAATATAAATGGGGTTAGGGAGCCTTCTAAAGGGTGACAATAGTGGTCATATTAAAAAAGAAAAAAAAAAGCTTTCCTTCTATTTGATGAGAAGGGATTTATAGCATCTGCTCCAGTGACAGAGTATGAAGCATCCTGGTTTGGTGTGCACTGTGTGTACAAAGGCTTTCTCCTTTTGATGACTGGGGATTTTATCAATTGATTTTCATAAGGGATAGCTGACTAGGTGCCCAAAATGCCCACATACTTTTCTTCCACTTCAAACATGAAACCTTTCTGGCACCCAGAGCTAGGATCTGAAAATGCTAAGCATTCAGCAAAATGGATTAGTCTTCAGAAGGGAGCTTCAGCCTGTCAGTGCCAGAGGGGTTAATGGAAAACAGTGTGTCATATTTGTCATTTCCCCTATATTATGTTGCCCAGAACACCCGCTTAATGAACTAGACATAAATTATCACACTATATGCACATTATTTAATAACAAAAGCCTTGTGGAAGCATTCCTTGCTGTTGAAATAATAAACTCAGAAAAATGATTTTGACGACGCTTTCTCAAACGCCACGCACAAAAAAATGTAACAAATCGATTGATGACTCCACTGGATTTTTCTTTTCTCAGAGGGTAATAAAAATCATTTTATGAGTTTAAATGGTTTATTTCAACTGGAATTTCAGTACCGCTTTGTCAGGGTCATAGGCGCTTTCAATTTAGTGAACTCCTAAGCCTGTAAATGATCCTTTAAAGATCTTCTTCCCTCTCATGTTTTTTTCACTTGTAATAATTCCTTAATTCCTATTTCTCAACTTTCCCCTTTGAAATATAAATATATACTGAGATGAGGTACATATGAGGTAAATGTTACTGTATACATTATTTAAATCTCAAAGGGTAAATTCTTTAAATATTTAATGTATATATTTAATTTAATGATGCTCAAATAACATTAGCTAAAAATAAGTTTTGTTAATTAGGAATATATTGATAAGAAATATTTGTATTAAGTCCACATGTAATGCTGACACGTGATGCTTTTTTCTTTTGTTTTAGTATTTTATTAGGATTTTAGAAAATAGATAAAGTGAAATGAAATCACCTAACTGAATAGTATCTCTTTTTAAAAACACTTTACTTATATAAGAAATGAATTGAAATCCACTATATAAATTAATATTTCTCTTTTTCAAATCCAAAACATTTCTTCAAAGCATTGTTTATCTTTACTCCATTCACATTGCTCTACTTCTCCTGATTCCTGCTGTCTTTTTTCCCTTCTCTGCTCTGTGGTGAAACAATTCTTCATTATGCAGACTGGATGATTTGGGGCATTAAAATCAAGGGAGAAGGGCTTCTCAAACATTTTGTGCAAATATTTTCTTTTACTGAGAATTCATAACTAATAATCTTCACATTATATATCAAAAAGAGATATCAAAAATGTTTTTTAAAAACCCACAAAGTGGGGCTGGCCCACTGGCATAGTGGTTAGGTTCTCATGCTCTGCTTCAGAGGCCCAGGGTTTCCAGGTTCAGATCCTGGGCGCGGACCTACGCCTCACTTATCAAGCCATGCTGTGGCAGGCATCCCATATATAAAGTAGAGGAAGATGGGCATGGAAGTTAGCCCAGGCCTGGTCTTGCTCAGCAAAAAGAGGAGGATTGCTGACAGCTGTTAGCTCAGGGCTGGTCTTCCTCACCAAAAAAAAAAAAAAAAAAAAACACCTAAAAGTAATGAAAAGTGATAATAGCTCTTCCTTTTGTTTTGTATGGTGTTGCTTCTAGAACTTTCCCTACTTCAGAATAAATTTTATCTTAGGTGCCTCAGTCCCAGTGGTACCCAGATTCCATAGGCTGGCATTAAAATGTAAGATCCTCCTTCATTGACGATTTATCACATAATCATCCAATTTATATTTTTAAACAGGTGGAATTATAATTTCAATGAATTAGCAACAATTTTTACTTAGAAAAACTCACTTAATTGCCTTCTAAAATTGAAGGTTATTGGTAGCAATGTGCTACTCAGTATTTTTAGATCCAGGAAGTAAGGGTTCAAGGAGAAAGTAACAGCTATGCCAGGGAACTGGATATTGTTGTTCTCAAGTTAGAGGTGAAGGAGCTGAGATTACATTATTTCACCACTGTCACAGAGAGAAGCAGGTGGTGGGGGCACTCTTCAGTGGCACCTTCAAAATTTCTAGGAGGGGCTTGGGCTGGGACTAGAGCTTTTTTTTTTTTTTGCAGGGAAAGATTTGCCCTGAGCTAACATCTGTTGCCAATCTTCCTCTTTTTTTTTTCTTTCCTCCTCAAAGCCCCAGTGCATGGTGACATATCCTAGTTGTAAATGCTTCTGGTGCTTCTGTGTGAGCTGCCAACACAGCATGGCAACTGATGGATGGGCGGTGTGGTTCTGCCACTGGGAAGCAAACCCAGGCCTCCAAAGTGGTGAGAGTGCCGAACTTTAACCACTAGACTATCAGGGCTAGTAGAGCTGCTTTTTGACACTAACTGGGAATAGAAAATACTCTTTGAATTTGGTTGTGTAATAATTTAATGTGATTTAAAGATGTCTTTGCATATAAACTCATTTGTTTTGATAAATAAATCATAGGCTTACTTTGGATTGTTAGGAATAATAGAGACTTGCTATGGACTAACACCCTTCCCCAACAGCCCCCTTCTTGTTACCCTTGATATTCACAGAGCATAGTTGGGTTTCTAAGTCACATCCCTCAAGTCAAATAGTCTCCTTGGGTATTAGAGCAAATTATGTTTTGTACCCAAATGTAAAACAGAGAAAAATTATGTCTATACCTTGATTTTGTTCTCACTTACAAAATGATTTCACATAGCACTTACACAACCCAACTTTAATAAAATTTTTTTAAAAAGTACCCAAAAGTGGACTCTAGATCACTTAATGGGCCTATACGGTGAGCTAATTAATTGCACGATTCATTAGTTTTGGGATCTAGGCAAAAAGTTATACAGTTTTGGTTGATTTATCTATTGATTCAAAAAGCTTGTATTTAAACCAAGGATGTGGATGGGAGCAAGCAGGTGTGGAAAGAACTCTCAAGTCAGCAATTCAGAAAATGGGATTTATATTAGGTATATTGAGTTACAGTGAATAATGCTTTGAGAAAATATTTCAAAAAGACGAATACTCTCTAAGGAGCTGAATAAAAATGTTTTATGTGTTTATTTATTTTTATATAGAACTTGGAGTATAATGACAAAATAATAATTAATGTATGCTAACGTGGTCCAGTAAGACTTTCCCGGGACTGGATTACAAATGTCCCAGGACTGAATTCTTCAGTGAATATTTAAATGTAGGGAAAAACATCCTTATTGTACCACTGAGCAAGGTTCATATGCTTAAATGATCAGAAATAAGCGGAGGGGTGTGATTCTATTTTGACAGTTTAAAAGATAAGCTTCTGTTCTCAGTTTGATCTGCTGATCTATATGTACACCACCTGTGGCAAAGACAAGAACTTTCCACCAACAAGAACTTTGCATCCTTCTAACCTATGTACAGAGGTTATTGGAGCCCTCCACATTATAGAACATATTGAAGAACTTTTAATTAGAAGTTCTAGCTTTCAGTTTTGAAAAGATTTTACCTTTTTTATATTTTTCATGGGAATTAGTATGTGTCAAGAAATGCATCCCACAGTGAGAATTATGATTTATTCATTAACACTTAGTTATGAGACTAGCACTTGTCATTATATCACAGTAGGTGAGAATAAATATAACAAACACAATTCAAACCCTGTCACTTTTTTTTTTGCTTACACATTGCTATTCGTTATGTAATCTAATTAAAAACAAAGATTATTGGTACTATTATGATCCTTTCTTTATCTTTATCACTTAGTCTATTTTTTATTTTTTTGTCTGTTTTAATTTTTATTTCTTTTTAAATTTTTTTATGTACTAGCCTATATTTTTAAGCTCTAAATTTAATTTTGTTGATTTAAGGTTAATAAAATTAACTCTTATAGGTCCTTTAACTATGCACAAGCATTCTCTGAGGAGTTGAATTTTGATGTTAGAATTTACTCATTAGTAAATTTGAATATCTTTAAATGGCTGACTAAATATGATAAGTAATTTATGTGCTTATTCATCATTTGATTTACTGTTTTATTTAAAAATTCTCCATAATTGCTAAAACACTATACACACTGGAGATAACACACAGGATCAGATTGTTAAGTCAAATGTACACAAAGTGAAGGTCTTACTCAGGCCATGCTTTATTAATAATTATCCAATAGTCAAGAGGCACGGGTGAAGCAAGAAGATGTTCAAGTCCCCCAGAATGACTGCTCAACTCTTTATTCTCTCACTGGATGCCCTCTGACTCCAGTTAACAGATGAAGTATATAGATGCTTTCCTTAGAAAGGAAGAACATTTTAAATCAGGAAATATCTTAATTTTATGCTCTGTTATGAACCAGATGTCCCCTCCAAATTCATATGTTGAAGCCCTAACCCCCTAGTATAGCTATAATTGGAGATGGGGCCTCTGAGGAAATAATTAAGGTTAAATGAGGTTGTAACGGTGGGGCCTTGATCCAATAGGGTTAGTGTCCTTATGAGAGAGACACCAGAGAACTCGCTCTTTCTCTGTGTGCACACACTAAAGAAAGATCATGGGAGGACCCAGCAAGAAGGCAGTCAACTACAACCCAGGAAGAGAGCTCTCACCAGGAACCAAATTTGCTGGCACTGTGTTCATGGACTTCCAGCCTCCAGCACTGTGAAAAAATAAATTTCAGTTGTTTAAGCCACCCAGTCTGTAGAGTTTTGTTATAGCAGTCCTAGAAAACTAACACATGCTCATACAGTTATACTGCTTTTGTGACATTTTCCAGGGAGCCATGCTCAATAAATTTATAGATTACAAGTTTGCTTAGCATAGCAATTCTTGAAAACCAGGTACATTCTGTTAAAAGTATACTGAAGAAAAGAAATCTACTGCTAGCAAAAAACACAGCGTATTTATAAGGAGACTGGGCTGGATTATATGCCTTCTTCTTTTCTAGGAGTGTTACCCACCAAAATCCCTCCCCAGGTACAGGATATAAGTGGATTGAAGATCTGTTGCTATAACCCTTATCTCACAACACTGTGCACACTTCTCTTTTATTCTGTTTAAGATATGTTTGTATTGTGCTTGTTATCAGAACCTGCAGAAATAATAGTTTTTTAATGGCTATATAGTTTTCTCATTATATGAAAACACTTCATTTTATAGAATGTATTCTCTATTGATGAACATCTTAAACATATGTTAACGAAAAACTGTTGCAATATGTTTGTATATTTAACTGTATTTGATTAGCCTATTGCTAAAACATATATATTCTCTTGCTCTCATCTTCACAGAGTCACCATATTACCTACTCTTTGACTTTAAGTTCAGCCATGTGACTTGCTTTGGCCAACAGAATGGGTAGAAGTGACTTATATTGATGATTTTATTTGTCAGTTCTAAAGTAGAAAAATACATTTTCTAAGGGTACTCTGGAAGTAAAGTATACTTGTTAAACTTCTCGCTTTCTCCAAGAAAATATCTATCTTCTCAGATTGTTAATGCACATGGAAGTTGACATAATAGGATATATAGTTGTCTTTCAGATACTTACCAGGGAGTAAAATCTGGATCTGAGAGCTGCTCAATAGCTATAAAAGTCACTTTGAAAACAACTCTATTTGCTTAAGTATAGCTGATCCACCCATTTTTCTAGACATTCTAAGTACCTGTCAAGAGCCTCAGACAGTTGTGTGTGTCTGGCTCACATCGGTCTCCCACCCAACTGCCTGTTACTGAATTGTTTGGTGAGTTGTCAGCATCTTATACTAAGAGATATTAGAAGAAACTTCTCTCTGATGGTCATTATTGTAGTTATTTTGACTTGTTGATATTGTTTACTACATAATACAGAGTCCTCTCTTTGAAATCTCATACTAAACATTTTTTTCTCAATCCTACTCGTACAACTGTATTTTTCTTTACCTCAAATTTTCAGCTATTTTAAATTCATTTGGTATTGTATTTCTGAAAGCCACTCTGAGCCTTGCAAGTACATAGCAAAGTATAAAATGTGAATATAAATAAAAAACTGGTTGAAGTGTGATAAGGTGAGACAAACATCAGGATGTCCTTTCCATATGACATTAAATTATGAGACAGAGATGGATTCCTCTACTCACTCTTCATTCCTCTGCATAGCTATTAATTTAACTGCCTACTTGTTTTGACATTAGGTTAACAAGAACAAATGTGCACAACTGCTCCCTGGTTCTCTTTTCCTCTTTGGATTATAAAGGAGCAAGGATGGCCACCAGAACAGGTGCAGGGTGATACTCATAAAATCTGCCAAGTGTCTCTACTGATTCATGACATGCCATGGCCCTTAAGACACTAAAAATTATAGAATACACCCAGATTTTTATTGGGTAGAAAAAGGAAAAAAATCTTGGATGGAGCCATTACTCCAGACAGCAATTCAAATGATTGTCTTACTCTGTTAGACTCAAATTGTCTCCACAGAGGCCCCAAAGCAGCATTTCCAAATCAAACAGATATCAGGACATATACCTCATAAGGGTTAAAACAGGTAATGATTAAAAGTTTAAAAAATTTAAAAAAAATACGTGAATATTTTCGGTTATCTCTGTATATGTGAATTAATTATTTTGGGGTACACTAAAAGACCTTCCATTATTTTTCTCTTCACAGGAATCTTTAAATAATTTGGACTATATATTTTTAACATTTTGAGTCATTTTTTGGCTCAATGTAACCCGCATGAGTCAGCCAAGTAGATTTTTTTTTAAAGAAACTAACAAAAGAAAAATACAATTATTAAATAACGTTTGTTTTGGAATACACACACATATACACCCACAAGATTTGCTTTCAAGGCATGAATAAAGATTTTTCAAACTCTGTGGTATTTGTATTTTTCCTTTTAGATATTGCGTGGCATTTGTCTTTGGTATTGGATTATTATTTCACTCTGCTGTTTCGGTTTCTTTTTGGTGAGGAAGATTGGCCCTGAGCTAACATCTGTGCCAATCTTCCTCTATTTTGCATATGGGATGCTCGCACAACATGGCTTGATGAGTGATGTGTAGGTCCACACTCGGGATCTGAACCCACGAACCCCGGCTTGCGGAAGCAGAACACGTGAACTTAACCACTATGCCACTGGGGCAGCGCTCACTTTGCTTTCTAATTGTAAACCATACATAAGTTATTTTATTGATTAAATCAACACAGTGCACTGTTATTTTTCTATGAAATTATTAATTAAATTAGAATAAATCAAATAAGATTGAGCCTTGCAGAATAGATCATAGCATCAAATGCTAGGTATGGATGTTATTCCAATGGTCTGAAGAGGAGAGGCCACTCAATACAAGTTGACCTCGCTGCGTGTGTGAGAATTATCCAGGGAAAATAATCAGAAAGATTAGTGAATGTGAAGAGCCCCGGACCAATGGCATCACGGGATGATATTCTAAGTTATCAAAATATTAACTTCCAAAAAGTGAGGATATGTTAATAGAACTGTCATCATTTCCACTTCGAAACTTCCATTTAAAAATGTTGTGCTAAGTTGTGTATTTCCAGAAAAATAAGTGACAAACTGAAGCCATTTATTTCCTACCTAGCCTAAAGCTCTCAACAGAAGCATCACTTCCCCAGAGCAGTCCTCTTTGATAATCTCAATTCTCCAGTCTAGGGCAGGTTTTATTTATGTTTTATTGTACTTTTGAAGAACCACATTTCTTCCCTTTGTTTAATTAAATGCTCATTTATATATTTATTTGATTATTTAATAAATCCTTTTCTAATTGTTTTATCACCAGATTCTGCACAATGTAGGGACTCAATAAATGATATTTAACCTTATGAATGATTGAAATAATTCTTACTGAATTCAAAGAGGTTGCTCTCTTTTTTAGCAGAACATATGTTCTTTCCTTCAGAATTCTGGGCTGATGGTGGATACAAGTGTTTCTTATTTTATTTTGTTTTAAGGCACATATATTATTGCATATTTTTTTTGTATTTAGCATATATGACATTGGAGAGAGATGTTTTCTAATCTCATTGATATGGTTGGCTAGATATTGGGACTTAACGTTTTGTTGTGAGATAATTGTTTTATCTGCATGTCTTCTGAACCAAGGGCATTGACAGGTTTTGTCAATTGTGTTTGAAATGCAGATACCTCCGGAAGCAAGAGACATGTATTTCTCCACATCAGCAGATTCTTTTTTTTTTTTTTTTTTCTGACCAGGAATATACAGATAATGATTCTCTGTGGGGAAAGGTTAGGCAAGTTTTAGAATCTTTAAAACATTGAGTTTCCTAATTTTGAGATTCCTTAGCTGTGACAAAGGTCCTACTTATATATGTGGTCCTCGCCTTGGCCTGCCTCTGCATTACCCCGTGGGACTTGGGAGAGCAAGAGTAACCAATGTGGATGAGAAGCTAATGTTGCTTGCTATGGTATAGATAATAAGCTGTCTAAATCCATTCAGGCTTGTTGTTTCCTTCCCAATCCATTCTATGGAACAGTGGCAAGCTGACCTAACAGCTGTAGTCATTGCTGTTGCTTAGGGACTTGACACCTTTCTGCTGAAAAGTTAAAATTATGAATATGTATGTTTCTTTCAATCATCTTAAAAACACTTAGAAGCTTACAGGTTATTAAAGCATTATCAGACAAAAATTTAATGAAACTTGGAACCCAGAATGTTGTAATAAACAAAGAAATTAATTTTAACCTATGGGGTTTTGCCTGGAGAATCTGATTTTCAGTTTTCAATCTATACTAAGGAAAGGGGAGAAGAGTGAGGAGGAAACGCTGTTCTAGGTTGGCTAGAAGAGGGAATTCTTTGGTAGCAACCATAGAGCTGGAAGAACTGTAACTTCTAAGTGTGTGTGAGCCAGGAGGAAACCGGCCATCCCCAAGTGCTACAAGGAAAGTTGCCTTTTCATTTAACAGAGAAAAGGGAAAAAACCCTGTCAGACACTACAACCACAAGCTTGCCGATGCTGCTTTATAGGACAAATCACATCAGCCAGCTGCCCCAAATACCTTGGGATGTAAGTTTCATTTAAAGTGGAAGTGTCCTGGGGCGGGCCTGGTGGTATAGTGGTTAAGTCTGCATGCTCCGCTCTGGTGGCCTGGGGTTCGCAGGTTTGGATCCCGGGCGCAGATCAAGGCACTGCTTATCAAACCATGCTGTCGTGGTGTCCCATATAAAGTAGAGGAAGATGGGCATGGATGTTAGCCCAGGGCCAATCCTCCTCAGCAAAAATGGGAGGATTGGCAACAGATGTTAGCTCAGGGCTGATCTTCCTCACAAAAAAATAAACAAATAAAGTGAAAGTGTCCCAAGGTGGTTTGCTGAGGCAAACGTCAATGCTCTCTGGAAGGAGGCCCACTAATTCTAGACCTCAAAGAATTCCCACAAATAACGCGCCAAGGAAAAAGAATAGCTGACCACGAGCAAGAGTAAAAAAATAAACCAAAACAAAAATACTAGAAAGAAGAAATGACCTGCAAAAACTTCAAATATTAGAGCTAGCAGGCTCACATTATTAAATTACAATACTTAGCGTATTTGAAAGAAGAGAAGTTTGAAAAGATCTTCACAGTATAGGAAACTATAAAAAAGGATCAAACAGATTTGAAAAATAACCTAAAAGACTATCTAAGAAATAATAGATAAAATAATTGAAAATAACATTTAACGACTTAATGGGTGCATTTAGCAGCTAACTAGATGAAGCAATAGAAAAATTAGTGTTTCCTGGTGAAATGTGGTGGATGTTTTACTGTTCTGTGGGGCTGTTTTGCAGAGAGTGATCAGGGAAAACTGACTGATAAGATATGGTATCCAGGAGACTGCTCCTCGAAGGCCTCCACCTGCAGCGAACGTAATTAACCAAAGCTATGAAGTCAGTAGTCTGCTGGGCTATGAGATCTATCCTCTGTTTGCACTGAGGTCGTGCTTCCCTTGGACTGCTCCGAATCAGTGAGTGAGGCAGGGATAGACACTCAGGCAGACCTGTTCCTGGGAGGCATGGAGTCCTCTGCTGATTTGCTTGTGCTCAAGGACTCCCCAGTGGCATTCCTAAGCCTTCCTTAGACTATACAACAGTGTAGGACACTTGGACCCATCCTTCCCTCTATCTCCCCCTCATTTAGAGTCAGACTTGCATCATGGCCTGATGGCTCTCCCACTTTGCCAGGCTCCCCCACCCCATTTTCTGTTACAGAAGCATTTCCCCTCATAAAATCCTTGCCTGTTTAATCCTGTCTTGGTGTCCACCTCTCAGAGGACATTTGAGCCAAGGCATGAAGAAATGAAGAGTAAGCCATTTAGACATCCTGAGTAGAGGTTCTAGGCAGAGGCTACCTCAAGTACAGAGGCCCAGAGGTGAGAGACTTCTTGGGTGTGGGTGCTGCAAACCAGCCTAAATACCACCAGCTAACCCAAAATAGTCCTGCCCAACTTTTAGGTTGCTTTTGGTAGAGAGGAGAGCCAGCAAAACTTTGCCTTGGTAATGGTTAGCTAAGCCCCACAACCTCATTACCGGGTTATAATGCAAGGGAGTCTCACGTGAAATGTTGTCACACAAGCAGACATTTACTTAAAAATATTCCTTAGGAATCAGGGAATGAAAGAACTCGTAAATCCTATTCTGTAAGCTCAGCAAAGTCTCAGCTCTCTGTCCTTTTAGATGAACCTACCAGCCACATGCTTGCAAGATTTTCTTTAGGCAAATAGCACATTCCAGAAACAGAATTTTTGTTTCCTTTTTCACAGCAGTTGGCATTAGGCTTGATAGAGCTGCTTGGAGATCAAACCTCAGGCAGACCTGTTCCTGTGAGGCATGGACCTGGTTCTGCAACCTCCTCTTTTCACTCAAAACTACATTGGAGATACTTTTGTAACAATTTGCTTGGACCTATGTCATTCTTTTTCACTGTTACATGTTAGTATGAGTAAACGACATCTCCTTTGACCGTTCTTCTTTTGGTGCACATTTGGGTTATTTCCAGTTTTTGCTATTACAGTATTAAAACTCTTGTTTTAATTCTCACGTCAACAAATGTCCTTTTTCTAATCTATGGAATGCTACGTTTGTCACCTTTTGTGCTTCTCCTTGGTGCTTTTGCTCTTTCGAATGGCCCTCAAACGTAGTGCTGAAGTGTTGTGTAGTGTTTGTAAGCACAAGGAGCCTGTGATGGGCCTTTCGTAGAAAATGCTTGCGTTAGATGAGCTTCCTTCAGGCATGAGTTATAGATAGTGCTGTTGGACGAGAGTTCAACTAATGAATCAACAATCTATATGAAATAAGGTGTCTTTCAAGAGACACACATAAGACAAGGTTGTGAATTGAGAGGTTCCCAAACATGTCATGACCAGAGGCTGCAGAAACCTCACCTTGTCTTTCCCCTGGGAGCACTGGTTCGTTCTTGCTCATGCAATGTCAGCGAAGAATTGACAGAACATAACTCTTCCAAATAAGGAAGGTCAATGGTAACATAATGGAGATATTTTCAAAACTCTCTTTTAAAAACCATATCTACAAAGCAGGTAGCTTCTCAACTAACTGTTGAACTGTTGTCTTTAATTTGAAAGGACAGAGTTTTTAACAGTATCCACTAGGACTCATATCTTTGATGGCCACTTATAACAAAAACCTCAGCAAATTTGGGATGATTGTCTTTTTGCAAAAGACCATGTGTACGGAATACATATCTTAACGTCAAGATGGTAGTTACCTCTGGGCAGGAAAGAGAGAGGAAGGAGAATGGTGTCTTCCACTGTGTAATATTTCTTAAAAAACGACATCAATAAGGTGTGCTCTGTTAAATCTCAGCAAAGAGTAAATGGTTTCTGTTATCCTATTCTCCTTCTAAGTATATTTAAAATAAATATGTAACTGGAACTGAGATGAAATAACACTAATCTAATAGATCCTATTTGCTGGAGTGCTCCCACCATCTGATGGACACATCAGGATGGGTTGGTGATGTCACTGACCCCATCTAAAGGTCAGGACATGTTGTTTACCAACTGTGGAGCTAGAGAAGGCTCAGTCACCAGCAGCAGAGCCAGAGTTACCTGAAACTACAAAGTTAGATCCACATAGCACCAGATCCTGCTCTAGCTGTGGACTAGAGACAGCTCTGGCACCAGCTCTAGAGCTCAGTTGCGGCCAGCTCCAGAACTAGAGCTCCCTTCAGCTCCCACACTTGACCAGCTACAGAGCAGCAGCCATTTCCATCACTAGCTCCTGCACCAAATCTGTCAACAATGCAGAACTAGAGTCAGTCTCAGTACTGGAGCCAATTCTAGAAGCAGGTAAGTCACCATGGCCTTAGACAGAACGAGCTCCAGCCCCACATCAGGTCCAGCTCCTGGGCCAGTTGCACAACCAGAGCTGGTGGGATCTCCAGCGTCAGCCACAGTAGTGGCTCCAGCATAGAGCAGCTGCAGCACCGCCCTCATCGCCAGCAACTAAGGACCGGCCGGCTCCAGCTCTACCCTAGAGTTGTCCTTCACCTTGCCTGTAAGGGCAGGATGTCTTTTCCCTTTTCTATGTTTTATGATTTTTTATGTTTTATATGTTCAAATTTAGATTCAATAAAGTTTAATGTTTTCATCACTTAAAGTTGTACAATTCAGGGCCGGCCATTAACTACATCTCCTATGCTGTGTACCGTCACCATTATCTAGTTCCAGATCAGTGCTTCACCCCACCAGAACCCCTGTACCCATGAAGCAGCCATGTCCCCATATCCACTCCCCCACCCCCTGACAAGCACTGATCTGCTTCCTGTCTCTGTGCATTTCCCTGTCCCTGGTATGGCTGTCCTGAGCACAGCCAAACCTCCTTTGACCCCTCCCCCCATGCTCAAGACCCCGGAGGATGCCAATGTGTTCAGTGTCATGAACCCGAAGCCTAGTATGACTTTGGCTTGAAGAAGCCCACCGTCACCAAGGGGGTGAGGTCAGGCATGGAGCCAGCTTAACCCGGCCTCACATGAAGAGGAGGGACTCGATATTGCCAAGGGCACCTTCTCCTCAGTCCCTAGTGCTGTTCAGCCACAGGGCCACCCTCCCCAGGGTCTGGCTAGCTGGGGAGACGAGCACGTACAGACTAGAGTGACAAAAACCAGGTGGCCATCTTTTTTGTCCAACCCGCTGGCCCAGGCTACCCAGGAGCAGTTTCACCCTGAACCTCTCCTGCTGCAGGCCTGATTCCTGCCAGTCAGCAGGCTGGCCTGGCTTGCCGTGGACCACTGGCAGCCTTAGGTGCCTTCTGCCCTCTAGGGTCCAAAGGACTAGCTGACCTTTGCCAAGAAGTGCTGCCCATGGGCATGAAGCCCTGCCTGCCACTGAGGCACTGCCCTCTGTGCACCTCCCTCACACCTTCCCAGGTGTGGGTCACTTGCATCTGTGACTTCAGGTGTCCCAGAGTCCCCACTCACCCAGTGGGCGTGACCTCTGCAAATGCAGCCCTTCCATCCAGGGTCCAAGCCTCCAGGCCCCAACACAGGCTTCAGGACCAGAGACAGCTCCCACACCAAGTGCTGGGACACCTCAGATGGGGCCAGGACCTCAGTGGCAGGGACATTGTCCAATGCTCAGCGAGCACTTGGCTGGTTCCTCCAGCTCCAAGGTGAGGAGAGTAACATGAGTTTTGACCCAGAGTCCCCTGATTTCAAGGAAAAGAAGGTGACTGCCCTACCCATTCTCCCTGACAGCCCCTTCCCAGTCCCTTCTTGCCTGGGACCAGTGTTTCACATCCACACCCACAAAAGGGCCAAGAAGTCCAGGAGCTGGATGCCGGCCTGGGGTGTCCTGCCGGGTCCAGAAAATCTGCTGATCATGCCATCACCCACAGTTATGGGAATCAACCGCCCCCTAGTCCCCGATGGTCTCTGGTTTCATCTTGGCTTCCAGCAGCACCTCTTCCTCCTCAGCCTCCACCACACCCGTGGCAGCTTTGGTCACACACAAGCATTGTGTCTCAGGCTCTTCAACCATAACTCCTTGCTGGCGCTCTCCATCCACACGGTGGGCCATGCTGCATCATCCCAGTCCACCTGGAATAAACAACAACAACGTGGACAGGAGCATCTTGTTTAGCCCACTGGTGGGACACGCCCTTGGTCCCATCACTCAGAGCTCTCTGAGCAGAGACCTGTCCTAAATGGCCACTTTGACAAGAAGCCCTCTCTGGGCCCTCCATGCAGGATGCCCAGCCCTGGGAGGAGGCAGCCTTCTCATCCTCTTGGTTCTTGGGGATCTGGGCTTGAGTGGAGTTGGATAAGGTGTCCACACCCAGCTCCCTCCAAATCTAGGATCTAACCGCCAGAGGCTCTGATGAGACTGCTTGTTCACATCCAACCAACCTGTAGTGAGGCCCGACTCCTTGCCTGAGTCATGGCCCTGTGTGATCTGGTCCAGACACCGTCCCCAGAGTGCACCCCTCACGGCACCGCAACCTCCCTAGAGCCTTCCTCCCCAAGGACCCTGCCAAACCCCTGCCCCATTCAGAGCTCCTAGCCTGCAGTGCCCCTCCCGCAAGCCCCCATCCAAGATGGACTCACCTCTGTGCTGAGCTCACAGGCCACCTGCTCAGGCTCCTGTGCTAGCAGAGACTTTAGGGTCACATTGACCTGGGGTCAAACACACAGCTGCGTCATCTCACAGCCCTGTGACAGGCAAGGTCATGTGGTGTCTTCTCAGAGCCTCAGTTTCCTCCATGAAAAATGGGATCAGTGACGCTGACCTCAGGAGACTGTGTTGGGATTCAAGCAGGGAGAAGAAGGTGCCCAAAGTGCTTGGACTCAGGAGGTCGCCTGGCTGGGGGAGCCCCAATGCACGACAAGGGCTAGATGGTCCATGCTAGGCTCAATGCTGGTGAAAATCAAGGATTTCTAGTCCCCTGGTCACGTCTGGACTTGGTCACTTAGAGCAGAGTGACCTTGAATGCTGGGACCACTGGTCATCTGTAAAATGGGGTGCAATCACTCAGCACCCAGGGGGCTCCCTAATAACAGTAACTCCCTCCACTAGTTGCCCAGCTGGGCTCCCTTCAGCTCCTCCTACACCCGCCAGGGCTGCAGGCAGGGACTTGCTGGACCTCATGTGGCAGGGAAGGCGTGTAAAGGAGGGAAAATGGCGACCTGGCATTCTCCCTGCCCAGGGTCTGTGTCCACCACTGTCTTCGTGTCCGCAGGATCAGCCATGCATGGAGCTGGATCCTGGGATGTGGACCAGGACAGTGAGGTCGGTGTATATTCAGTGACCCTCAAGTCCCAAGATGTCCAACCTACACAACTGCGCACCGTGTGGCCCACCTGGTTTGTGTGGCGTGTTCCCGGGATGTAGGGGATGTGATAGTCACCGAGCAGTTGGCTGGGGGAGGGGACAGATGAAAGCAGCCATGTCAGGGGACCGTTGTGTTACACGTGTGTACTGCGGGCTGTGTCACCCAGAAGTGCTGTCTGCAGGGTCCCTCTGTGTGCCTGACCATGGACAGGAGGCCTGGTTGCTCCACAGGAGAGAGGCCTGTGAGACCGTGAGGGTATCCCTGCGACACATATGTGGACAGGGATCCCGTGCCATGTCCACGCTCATCGGGGCTGATGTTGCTCCGTGTCCAACCCTCAAAGGACAGTTGGGAAACTGAGGTCAGGAGAGGCATGGACAGGCCCTGGGCCCATGAGGTGGGCAGAGTCCAGAGGACAAGAGAGCATTCCAAGCTCTTAGGCCAGCCTCAACACTTCCAAGTTGTTTGCTTTGGGAATGAGAGCCCCTAAGATCCCGGCGGACCCCTGCCAACCACCCCCATGTAAGGCTCTTTCCTCTACGCATCCCCACGTGGACACACTCACACACACAGGCATACACACACACTCTGACTGCCCAGCCCTGTGTCAGAAGGGAAGTGCACACTGGGGAGGTGACAGGAGGAAGGAAGAAAGAGGTTGGAGGCAGCTCTGCCATGGGGCAGGGGCATCCGGTCCCCTAGCAACATGTGCAGGACCATAGCATGAAGGGGAGAGATGCCAGACTGGTGGGCAGGGAGTCCCCAAGGTGCATAGGGGGATGCAGGTGTTGGGGCCATCCCTAGAGCAGCCTGCAGAGAACCAGGTCTGGCGTCCTGTGTCCACCACTCTGGCCACTGGGAACTAGGATGTGACCCCCTAGGGGGGAGGAGCTACAGGAGAGAAGGCCTGATCTTAGGCCTCTGTAAATTGGGGTGCATAGATGGGGTGACTCTCAGGGTCCCACAGGCTTGTAGAAGAGTCTATTGACCTTTGTTCTCCATCCATGACCCACTGTTCTTTGAGTCCTTGTAAAATGCATTCCATTCCCTCGAGGTCTTGTTGAGCAGAGGGCAGCCTGAGAGCTTGGGGACTGGGGCCCTGGGCAGTGCAGAACATAACAGAGCACTGATCAACTTGTCTGGGGACCAGGGACAAGGCCATCCGTGTCGGAGCCTCGGGGTCCTCCTTTGGAAGTGAGGTGGAGTCATTGCCCTGGCTGGGGTGAGGAGGCCTTGTGAGTCAACGGGACATGCCAGGGCCAGTGTAAGGAAAGCGGGGAGCAAGAGAGGCTTCTGAGGTCCCTCATGTCCCTCCTGGAGCCCACAGGTCCTGCTCCTTTGCGCCCTCGGCCCTGGTGGAACCACTACCTTGAGGACCCCAAACAAAGAAAGGTGTGTTTTGCTTTCTGCTTTCCTACCTGGGGCTGCAAGGCTGGGGCTGACCACCAGGGGTGTCCTGTGTCCACTCGTGCTCAATGGAGCAAGTGGAGCAGGGAAGGGACTCCCAGGGCTCGTTCTAGGTGTTCCCCTGTCCAAAGCAACAGGCACCTTTGATTACTGGCATCCACGTCCACAATGGGAGCTGCTCAGAGGCGGGAGGGGACTCTGAGATTCTCTCATGATTCTGTCAGCTACTGTGGCCCCAGCACTCACCCTGAGCAGGGCCCATGTTAGTCCTGAGGGCAGTGCTGAAAGCACCCACATGGTCCCTGTCCTCCAGGAGCTCACAGCCTGGAGGTGGAAGGGACAAAATCATGAGCAAACCCATGCGAAAAAGAAGAGCAGATGCTACAGGGCAATGAAGCAGGGTGCTGGAGGAGGGAGGGCCTGGAACCCCTAGGTGGGTGTAAAGGGCCTCCCTGGGGACATTTGTGCCCTGAGCAGAAGGACAAGAGGAGCCAGCCCTGCATCTGTCTGCAAACAGCGTGCTGGGGGGAAGCTCAGAGGCACAGAGACTTGGAGGCAGAAGAGAATTTGACGAGAGAGGAGGTGAGAAAAGAGCCAGTGTGGCTAGAGTGAGCTGGGGAGGAGAGAAGTGAGGGAGAGAGGATGGCAGGGCCAGACCCAGGCTTGGAAGGAGGTATTAGCTGTCTATGCTGGGTGACAGCATTAGCCTCAATTAGCACTTACGAGACCTATCATTCAGCATCTGACAGTGTTTCTACCAGGGTCCAGGTTTAGGTCAGCTGGGAGGCTCCCCATCAACGTCTAGCAGGAGGCTTGGGCTGTGTTCTCAACTGAAGCTCGATAGAGGCAGGATCCATCTCAGAGATCATTCACAAGTATCGGGGCAGTGGTAGGATTCAGTTTGGATGGGGGTTTTCAGGCCTTTTCTGTCTGTGGGCTGGGACCCTCTGCCAGTTCTTTCCATTAGGGGGTGCCATAGGGAAGGAAGCTCATAATATCTGATCTGGCTTCTCCTGAATAGTGGATCAGAGAGACAGAAAGAGAGAGAGAAAGAGAGACAGAGACACACAGAGATAGAAAGATGGGTAGGGGAGACAAAGAGAGGAGACACAGACAGAGACAAGGAGACAGAGAGGAGAGACAAAGAGAGAGACAGAGAGATAGGGAGAGACCAAGAGAGATACAGACAGCCAGAGACACAGAGACAGGGAGACAGAGACAGAGAAAGAGACAGAGACAGAGAGAGAGAATGAACACAGGAGAGACAGAACCAGGCAGAAGTCACAGACTTTTCGTTAAGCCAACCATGGAAGTGACGTCCCATCACTCGGCCCTATTCTATTGGTTAGAAGCCAGCCGCAAAGTCCATTCTCATTGAGGAGCGGGGATTCCATAGGATGTGTGCCTAGGAAGCGGGAACGCTGGGAGCCATTGTGAGGGCTGCCCACCACATAGGCTGAGATGACCGCCACTCGGTCACTTGGACCTGAGTCTAAACATAACAGGAGGCCCTGGAGGGTTGCGAGCCAGAAGGAGATGATGTCTGAACCTCATTTCATTTCAACCCTCCTTAGGGACACTGGGAAACAAGCAAGAGGGGAAGTGCCTCTCCCAGGCGCCCTGCAGACCCAAGCGTCTTTGTGTTGAATTCTCTGCCACAACCAGCCCTTTCTGTAATCCTTGCACTGCCAAGTCTGTGCAGGAGCTACGTGTGGGAGCAGCCCACAGGATTCACAGACTCTGAAGGGATCTCTAGGTCTATACACCTGATGACATCCCTAGGAAGTAGATGCTAGAATGACCCCCACTACACAGAGAGGGACATGAACACAGGAGAGACCCTGAGAGGGGAGGCCCTGAGAGGCGCAACGTTGTCCAGGGTGACATCACTGGCAAGAAGCAGGATCGGGACTGAATTCAACTCTGTGTCCTCAAAGCTGGGGCCCCAGTTGCGTCCAGACCTCCCCAGAGGCTGTGGGGTGGACTGTGTTGGTTTGACTGTGTCTGGACAGGGTATGGAGTTGGAGAGTGAGCAGTCAGCAGCCCGGGGTGCCCTTAGGAAGGTCTTGTGTGAGGAGGAAGCTTAGGTAAGGGGATCCCAGGAAGTGACCTCACAGAGCCCAACAGAACTTGGAACCCTGGTAACTAGGCACCCACATCCTAAACACAGCCCCCAAGCGAGCTCACTTGTCTAGCACTTGTCTAAAAGGAGCAACATGTTTAGTTGTTGCTTCCCAATGACCAGGGGCCGGAGCCCCAGGAAAGCCCCCAAAGACCGATGCAGATGCTGGTGCCCCTCTCACGGCCGACGGCTCTGGCCGTTTACCCGGAGGGATGGGAAGATAACACCGGGAGGCCCAGAGAAGGCCATTCCAAACCAGGCTACCACTGTGGTCCCATCTGGGCAGCCCTACATCCCCTCCCCATGTGTGCCTGGAAGGGCGGGTTCATGTGGGTGGACCAACATGAGCAGGAGCAGTCGGTGAGGTGTTAGAAGCCTGGAGGGGTCAGTCAGGTTGAAAGCCCAGGTCAAGGCCGGCTGGGTGGGACGTGGAGTGCGGGGGTGGCGCCCTTCTGCCTGAGGTTTATCCCAAGCCCCTGAGGTGTAGGTCTTTCCTCAGGGGTGGAATACTGTGCAGACACAGGTGTGTGCCTGATCTGGGAGAATTAGTTCCAGAGGGCAGAAGCAGCAGCAAGGACAGCTGGGCAGGGCTCTGATGTCTCTGGGACAGAACCAGTACTGTCTTTGCAGAGCTCCAGACAGGAGATCAGCGTGGAGCTGGTGGAAGGTGATATTCCATCCATCTCCCCGATGGAGGCCCCGGTGTTGCACAGGACTGGATCAGTAGCTACCTGGAGAAGTTCTGCAGTGACAGTGATAAAACCTTCAGAGCCACCAGAGGACCCAGCTTCGAACCCGGGAGAACAATCATATCCACCATGTCCTGCAGCAGACCAGGAGGCTTCTGAGGCCCCAGCCTCCGTGCAGGGAGAACCATCCCCTGCACAGGCTCCTGCAGGAGAACAGGAGGCAGCTGAGGCCTCAGCCTCCGTGCAGGGAGAGCCATCCCCTGCACAGGCTCCTGCAGGAGACCAGGAGGCTTCTGAGGCCCCAGCCTCCGTGCAGGGAGAACCATCCCCTGCACAGCCTCCTGCAGGAGAACAGGAGGTAGCTGAGGACCCAGCTTCTGTGCAGGGAGAGCCATGCCCAGCACAGGCCCCTGCAGGAGAACAAGAGGCAGCTGAGGCCCCAGCCTCCTTGCAGGGAGAGCCATCCACTGCACAGGCTCCTGCAGGAGAACAGGAGGCAGCTGAGGGCCCAGCCTCAGTGCAGGCAGAGCCATCCCTTGCACAGGCGCCTGCAGGAGACAAGGAGGCAGCTGAGGCCAATCTTTGTGGCCTGGGAGAGCTGGCTCAGGACCCTCCCTCATTAGCACCTCCAGTCCCACCTGGTCCACCTATTCCCTTACCACAAATTTCATTCCCCACCCTCCTAATTGTGTTTCTCTATTTCTTGGTTTCTTTCATTGATTTTTTTTTATTGTTTATATCTTGATTATTTAAAATAAATTTCACTTTCGTCTTTTAACACTTTAATGTTTTTCATTTTAAATTGTACACTTCATGAGCATTAAGTACATTCACCATGCTGTGCAGCCATCACCGCTGTATGGGTTTAGAATATTTCATTCTCCAAAAGAACACCCTGTTCTAAAAGCACTCACTCCCACTTTCTCCCTCAGGCCCTGGCAAGCCCTAATTTGTTTTCTGTCACTTTTTTTTTTTAATCTGTTCAGGATGTTTCCTATAAGTGAAATCATGCCACAGGTGGCCATGTGTTTTCTGCCCATTTATTTTCACACGGCCTGATAGGTTTTCCTTTTCTGTTTTTATTTGAAATAGAATTTCTCTAATTTGATAGGAAAATCCCAGATGGAGTCTAGATTTGATGTATCAAAGTAAGCCCTTTTGGTAAATATGTGTATAATCTTGGGGTACAGACTGCTGTTCTAAGTGGGACACCAGAGCCAGAAGCCATACACGAAACGCGTTGCTCTTCTTGCGGCCAAAACAAAAACAAGAAAGGGTAGAAAGCTGTAAAGACAAACCACAAACCGGAAAGTATTCCTCATAACAGAAGGCCAGGGAAAGGTTACGCATCCTTGGGGTCCAAAAAAATGCTCGAAAGTCAGAGTTTTAAAAAGAGATAAAGAGCAAACACATTGAACGCCAACGAGACGTGATACACAGGGGCAGCATGTGTCAGAGATGCTCGAGCTCCCCGAGGAGGAGACGCGCAATGGAGACACTGGGGAGAGGGCACTGGGCCCCATCAGATGGGCTGGGTTCCAGTGTGGTGACGACCAGCCCTGCTGACAATGTGAGGAAGCAGAGGCCCCAGTAGACCCCTAGAGACAAGTGTGAAAGGACACTCCTCTCTGGAGACCAGCCTGCAGGACACATCGCAGTCCCCAGGGGTAAGCCTATGCTGGCGGTGCTGATCCCAGGACTTCACCCCACAGAAATTCCTGCCCAAATTTTCAAAGATGTATTTTCCAGACTATTCATCACAGCACTGGTTGCAATAGCAAGCAATTAGAAGGAACGCTACTGTCCATGGCGAGGCGATGGGATCCCTCTGTCCCATCTGTAAGACCACGTATATGTGATATCAACCGGGAGACACACATCTACGAAAATGAATCTGTGTGTGAGGGAGACACAGAGACAGACAGACAGAAAGAGAGAGACAGAGCCAGAGAGATACGCACCAAATAGTCCATGGGGTTCACCTCTGGGGATGGGAATTGCCACTCGCTTCTGTTCTCCTTTAGGGGCCTGCGTGATGTTTCAACTTGATAGAATGTGCCTCTATTCCTCTTATAATTCTAGCAAGATTAAAATCACATGGTTAATGTTATCCATTTATCACTCATCTTTGGACTGAAGTACATTATTTAGTTTTTCTTTGCAAAGGTTTTTATTACAAAGACAATGAACGTTTATTAGAGTAAAAGAATGAATTCTAAGGGAATTAAGTGGAAACTGAGGAGTGCCCTTAACAGGCAGTGTTCACCGGTTCAGTCCTTTGCGTTTGTATGCACGTGTGTGTGCACGTGTGTGAATGTGCCCATTCAGCTGTGTGCATCTGTATGCTCATGGGACAACCACACAGTGAGACAGACACAGCGGCCTTGATGGGCTGCACATAACCCCAGGGGGTCTGAAAGGTTTTGTACTTGTGCAGGCCTGTTCCCAATCAGGAGAGACCAGGAAGATGGGCATTGTGGGAATGCTTAGAGACTTGCCACCAGCCTAGGCCCTGCCCCCAGCGGTTGCTGCCTCCCAGGAAGTCCAAGTTGACTGAGGGGACAATGCCCAGCCCTTTCAAACATCCCTGTCCACTCTGGGGCTCCCATGGAGAGAGGCCTTCCCACCTGAAAACTTCTCCCCAGGTCTTCTTCAGAGGCTGAAACGAGGTGCTCTCAAAGCAGAGAAGATGGTGAGCAGTGAGGAGAGGCTCCTGAGGATTCAGCCCTCCTGGGGAAGGAAGCAAAGGAGCTGGGAGGGTGGAGTGGTCCCTGCTTGCTCTGGCCTCAGCCCCCTCAGTGTACATCTCCCTCCTGGAGGGGACAGGAGCCCATGGATCCCAGGAGAGCACACCCGGGCCCCGAAGAGCAACACTCCCAAGTAGGAGGATCTGAGCTCAAAATAGGATGAGCCCAGGTTGGAAGGGAGACTTTCACCACCAGGACAATCGACTCAAGGTCAGCTTGCCCCTGCAAGGATGATATCCCTGCCTGTTTTATACATCCCTGTGGACCAATGATAGCTTAGGGATTGGCTCTGACCAGCAGACCCAGCACAAGTGACAGGACGAACCTTCCCAGTTTCCACCACCGAGGCTGTCATTCTCTCTCACTCACTCTCTTGTGTTCCCTCTACCCTCTCCCATTGCTCCCCTCTTTCAGTCTGTCTGACCCCTGGACCTTGGGACATACATGGATGTCCTGAACTCCCTTATGCAGAGGCCCACACAGAAGAAACCAAGGGAGTGCCCTGGCCAACAGACAGAAAGGAGCCGGGCTCTCAGTGAAGGTGATCCTGACCGAGCCCACAGGAGTTAGCTTGACAGCACATCTCATCCTGGTTCAGACTCAGTGGAGGCCACAGCCCCAACCTGGAAGACATGATGAGCAGAGGCTCCAGCTCAGTTGTGCAGGATTCCTGGTCCACAGAGATGGAGACAGAGCGAATATTTGCGGTTTAAAGATGCAGGGTGGGGAGCAGAGTTGTCAGAGAAGAGGAGACACCTCACACTATCTCCCAGTTCCCGGGTCTGGCCTACCCTTCTCCCTCCTCTCCCCTCCAGGCTCTCTGCAGCCACAGTGCCCAACTCTCTAACCTCCTCTGGCCAAACTCACTTCTGCCTGGGTGTCTCCACACCAGCAGTGCCTTCTCCCTGGCACGCTGATCACAGGTGAGTGCAGCGCTGGGTCCTCATGTCATTCTAGTCACAGCAAATGTCACTTCAGTCAGGCCTTTCAGACCCTCTTACCCAGTGAGACCCCAGCCCTCCCTGCAGGACACTCTTTATTTTCATTCCAGTTCATGCTCTTCTCTTTCACGTGTCTCTGATTTTGTGCTTTTGTGCATCTGCCTCCAGACTGAGTTCCTGGTGGGCAGGGACCACTGGGTACATTTCAGCACCACCCTTGGGCCCACCAGGGCTCCTGGCCCAGGGTGAGTGCTTGGCACGTAGCTGCTGAATGAACAAATAGGAGCATCTTGGATCCCTCCTTCCTGCTTTTGCTCCACTCCGATGGTGAAGAGGAACACTAGTATTAGGAAGTGCAAGTGGGTCCTGAGGCAGGCGGAGGGTCAGCATGACTTCTGCATGAATCCTCCTTTCCCCAATTGCTCCAGCAAAGCTCAGTGGGCACCACTGACACAGGAGGCTGCCACCTTATGGCCAGCACAGGAACTGCAGCCTCAGGCAGGGACAGCACAGCACCAGGCAGGCATATATTTCTTGTGAAGAAATACCTATCCAAATGCATTGCCCATTTTTCATTGTGCTATTTGTATTTTATTGTTGAGAGATGAGAACGTATTATATATTCTCAATAGTAGACCCTTATCAGATATGTAAAGATCTGTAAACATATTCTCCCCTTTTGTGAGTCGTCTTTTCACTTTTTTGATCGTGTCTTTCAATGCACTCAAGTTTTACTTTTGATGAAGTTGAATTGATCTGTTTTCCCTTTGGTTGCTTATGTGTTGGGTGCCATAATTACAAAAACATTGCCTAATCCAGGGCCATGTTTTCTTCCAAGAGTTTTATAGTTTTAGGCCTTACATTTACATCTTTGATGGTAAGAAGATGTAACATTTTTGTATATGGTGTGAGGTAGGGGTTCACCTTTATTCTTTCACATGTGGATATCCACCTGTCCCAGCACTACTTTTTGAAAAGATTATTCCCTCCTCATTGTCTTGGTATCTCAAATAATTCTAGAATCTGTGATTGTTGCAGGTGGTGTGACTTACAGTGCCTTAGAATTTTTCTTTACACCAAGGTTGCTTTTCTCTGGCCTGGTGGACTTTCACCCACTGCATATGTAGACTGATCATAAGCGAAATAATCATATCACGTATTTTGACTAGTTTTTTCTTTGCTTGCGGTGGGTATGTAAGTCCACACCCTGTTACTCCCTGATGGCTGGGTGGACCACATTGCACCATTGTTCTGACCTGGATTATCGCTGTATCCTTATAACTGGTTTCTCTGCCTCTATATTTGACCCACAATCTATCCCCAATGCACCAATTGGAGTGACCCTTTAAAACCAGATGTCACACCCTGACATTGTGAAATCTCTCCAGGGGCTCCCCATTTCTCTCAGGGGGAAAGTTCAAGTCCTTATGATGGACCTCAAGCCCCATACAGTTGGTCACACACTCCCTCTGACATCATCTTTGGCCAGTCATCCCCTGTACCTCTGCCCTCCATTATGCTCCTGGTACATGCCAGGCACTCTCCCACCTGTAGACTTGCACTCTATGTTCCTTCCACTTGGAATCCTCTTCCACATGATGATTTCATGCCTCATCTTCTTCACTATCTTTAATTCTGTGTTCAAATGTCATCTTGGTGAGGCTGTATTGACCATGTCATTTAAAATATAAACTATCCTCTTGTCCTGACACTCCCTATCCAACTTGTTCCCCTTTCATTTTTCCCCTTAGCACTAACACTCTATAAAATAATATATAATGATAAGAATCAGTGTTCAATCAGGACAGGGAAACCAACCAATAGATTGAGCAGGGACAGTTTATATAATGAACAATTAACCATTAACCTTTAAAGGGAACTATATAGAATAGCCCAGAATTACAGTAGAGTAGTTAAGAAAGAAACAATTTTGGGAGAAGACCCCCTCACCAGGCTGCCTTCAGGCCTTGTTAGAGAAGGAATGATTGCAGCAGAGGGATGGTAGAGAATGTTGTCATGTTTCCCAAGGCCAGTACCGGTCCCTGGTCAGGGCAGAGCTCAGCAGGTAGGGAACAGCAGGCTGAGACTGGCAAACAGGAAAGCCCTGTCCCCTCCCAGGGGCAGGTAGGCTGAGGCTGGGATGCCTACTGGATTCACTGGGATTCCACTTGCAGGGATGTCACTCACTCTCCTTATTAAGCCATGCAAGGGGATCCACTGAATCCACTGTGGATGACCCACTGTGGGTGAGTCCCTGTAGACACCCCTGAATTATGCCACTGCTGGTTGTACTGCAGGAGAAAGAAAAAGAAAAGAATGGAAGCACCCTGGAATTAGGAAGGAAGGCCCTTTGTCCTAAACCTTCTCTGACAAAGCTTAGCCCCTGCCAGGTGCAAAAGAGAAATGTCTACTGGGTGCAGCTCCATTATTGCAGAACAGACAATAGAGGCCAACACTCTGATGTTGTTACACAGGGGCAATCCGTTGATAACTGGCACCATAATTCCCTTATTATTTTGTTTATGTATTCCATGCTTTTACTTCCAACTTGCCTCTATTGCTTTATTTGAAGTAAGATTTTGAAGACAGCATATGGTTGTATCAAGGTTTCTAAAAAAAGCTATTTTGACCCCCCAAAATGCCATTATTAGATCAAAACAACAGAAGAATTAAAAGTAAAAAGTAGCTATACTATCAGTATATGCCTTAAGTAAACACTTTTCTGTCAAATTCCTCTTATATAAAAAAGCACCATGCAGTTTCATTTTAATGATGTTAGCCTCAATAATCTAGTATAATAATAAACTCCTTTGTAATGAGTAACTATATAAAATGAAGTTACAATAATTTACAATTTACGTCTGTGACATGACCCATCTACACTCTACAAGCACCACTGAAATCTTGATTGATGCTTGGCTACCTTGTTCTACTAGAACTAACGGGAATATTTCACTGCCAACAAATTCTGTTTACCTGCTGTGTAGTTTATAAGGGTTGAATTCTTCTCTACTTGAAAATCACCATTTTCATCTCTCCATATGGATGCCTGTTTATCGGCAGATAGCTTTGCAGCCAGTATAGTTTTTTTCAGGAGAGTCTTATATAAGAAGTCATAAAAAATGTGTATAAATAACTTACACTTAAGCAATTTTTCTTTTTCTTTTTTTTCCCTGCTTGGAAAGATTTGCCCTGAGCTAACATCTGTTGCCAATCTGCCTCTCTTCTTTCTCCCTTCCAAAGCCCGAGTACATAGTTCTATATTCTACGTGTAAATCCTTCTAGTTTTTCTACATGAGCCACCACCACAGCATAGTCAATGAGAGATGAGTGGTGTGGTTCGCGCCTGGGAACTGAACCTGGGACGCCGAAGCGGAGCGTGCCAAACTTTAACCGCTAGGCCATCAGGGGTTGCTCCAGGAAATTTTTCTAGAAAAATATTGGAATCAAGATGTATGATTTATTTCTAAAAATTTCATAACATACTTTAAAACATGAAATGCTCAACATGTTTAAAAGCACTTTACCACTCAGTTTACCTTAACAAAGATATAGCAAACATTTTGAGAAATATACTTTCAACAGGAAAGTCCAATTGTAGCTTTATGTTTTTGTAGACCACTGCCAATAATGTGGCTTAAAAAATATAACTCTAAGATTCTCTCAAGAAAATGTATTTCATCTCTATAAAAGTCATTCTTTACAGTGTCTCAATGTTTGTTTCCTACTAAGCTTCTCAATGTTCTTTAGGCTTAACAATATAGTAGAATCAAGCTCCTATAATCTAGCTTTTAATCCCACAATCCGGAAAGCTCTATCTCAAGGTCATCAACGACCTCTTAAATCACCTAATAATATTATTCCCATTTTATAAGTGCGAATACTAGGTTTTAAAGAAGTCAAGTTCATGCCCAATATTGTTTAGCTAGTAAGAGGCAGAGCCTAGATATGACTGACTCCTGCTGTCTGATTCTAAAATCCATAAGTATAACCTCTAGATATACAGCCAAACATAACACTCTGTATTCTTGCAACAGAAAAAATGCATTTGCTTTCCCTTAATGTCCGTAACACGGTTCTTAACTATTCCAATACAGTGGTTTCTCCCTTTCTGTAAATGAGAGTGTTCTTCAAAGTACCTTCCTTCCTCTCTGCTCTTCTCTATACATTCCCTCCACTCCCAGTGCTTGAATTCATTTAACAAGCATTTATATTATTGAGTCCATACAATTCCAGACCCCATGGAAAAACAATGTAAAAAAACCAGTCCCTGGCCTTGAAGGATTTACAGACTATTAGGGGAGAAAGCCCTATAAGCAAGTCCAATACTATTTTCAAAGAAAAAACAAGTTTGAGTCTGCACAAACACAGAAGGCTATCTATGCCACACAGCACGGGTTTTCAAGCCTTTTCTGAGGAGGATTACAGTTTTTTAAGAAATAGCGTTTAAAATTTCCAAAAGAGCACGCAAGACCTAGAACTTCCCTGATCCACTGTCCCCTTCCCACTACAAGCCATGTTTTTTCTAAGACTCTTAAGAAAATCGTTTGAAAACCACTATATTCTAACATCTTAATAGTTTTGCCTTTCATGCCAAGGTCTTTAATCTACTTGGAATGGCTTTTTGTGTACGGAGTAAAGTAGGGTTCCAATTTGAATTTTTTCCATTCTGATATCTAATAGTCCCAGGACCACTTAAAGAAACGCCCCTCCTTTGCCCTCTGCTCTGTAAGAGCACTTCTATTAAAAGAAATCAAGTTTCTGGATACACGTGGAACTGGATTTGGGTTCTCTACTGTTTTCCACTGGTCTAACACCGTGCTAATACCAAAGTGCTTTAGTTACTATAGCTTTATATATAATAAATCAGGATATCTCATAGATCAAGTCTTCTCACCTTGACCTGCTGCTTAAAAAATATCTTGGCTATCCTTAGTCCTTCGTATTTCCATATGTATTTTAGAAAACATACATAATTTTGAGCTCTGTAATTTCCTGGCAAACTGGTAAAATACCCACAAAACAAATCTAGATCAGAGGTTCTAGACCGGGGCAATTCTAACACGCCCACCTCCCACCCCAGGGACATTCAGAAACTTCTGGAAACATTTTTGGTTGTCACAAAGTGGGGGGTAGGTACTACTAACCTCTAGTGGGTTGAGGCCTGGGAGATGCTGCTAAGCATCCTACAGTGCACAGGACAGCTGCCACAACAAAGAATTATCCCATTCAAATTTTAATAGTGCCACTTTTGAGAAACCCTGTCCCAAATAAATCAAGGGGCAAATTTGCATGGGCCCATTAAAGGCCAGGAACGTCTACCAAAAACAAGAATTTAATTTTAGAAAAACTGAACTGCCATGTGCCAAATGAGATATACCCCAGTTCATTAAAAAAAAAAAACATATTATTTGCATATACAAAAAGGCTTATCTTCCTGTTCTCTATAGCAGGGACGTTTGCAGGAAGCTTATTGGAGGGGTTAAGTCTTTAAAATACAAAGTTATAAAGAAACAAGACATAGCCAGAAGATATTAAAAAAAAAAAACTCATAGAAATCAGTAAGAAACAACCCAATAGAAATACGGGCAATCTGAATAGACAATTCACTAAAAGGAATATTCAAATGACCAATAAACATATATAAAGATTCTCAACCTCATTAGTCACCAGAGAAATACCAATTCAAACTCATGAGAACACCGTCCATGCACCAGAATGGCTAAAATTTTAGAAGACTGTACATATCCAGTGTTAACAAGAATGCTGAACAACGTAATTCCCATATACTACTGGATGTAGTGAAGGGGTTGCATAAACTTGTTCGACCACTTTGGAAAATGTTGGCAGTCTCTACTATAGCTGAACATATCCATACACTATGACCAGCAATGCCAGTCCTAGGGATATATCCAACAGAAAATACTTACATATTTGCAAAAGTATGAACAAGAATGTTCATAAAAGCATTAAAAGCCTATAGGAGAAACCACCCAAATGTCTAATAACTGCAGAATGGATTAATAAACTGTGATATGTTCATAGAAGGAAATAATATACCACAACAAGAACTACTACTATATGAAACAACACAAATGAATCCCCAAAATACAATGTTAAGCAAAAGTACGCAGACTCAAGAGTACCGATATCACTCCATTTCTATAAAGAGCAAAACTCATCAATGGTGACAGAAGGGAGGAGAACAAATACCTGTGCAGAGAAAGGATAGTGACTAGAAAAGAGCATGAGAAGGGGCTGTAGGGTGTTGGGAATGTCCTATTTTTATCTAGGTGGTAGATACACGAGTGTGTTTACTTTGTGAAAATTCATCAAGCTATACACTTAGGATTTGTAAGCTTTTCTGTATTTAGCTTATATCTTATTAAAGAGTTTGTTTAAAAATATAAAGAATACAACCCTGATTTAACGCATCTGATGCTTCAAGAGATTATTCTAAACAGCCCTAACTCACAATGATGTTAAAATGCAAGTTGTGTATATATTGACAACTGATTTTTTACCAAGGCACAAAGGCAATGCAGTGGATAAAGCATAGCCGTTTCAATAAATGGTGCTGAACAATGAGATATCCATAGGCAAAATAAATGAACTTGGATCCATACCTCACACCATATACCAAAAATAACTCGAAATGGATTTTAGACTTAACAGTAAAACCTAAAACTATATTTGATAGAAAAACACTTGTATGCAAAATATATAAAGAACTCTCAAAACTTAACAGTAAGAAAAAAAAAGGCAAAAGATTCGAACAGACATTTTATCAGAGAAGATATACAGATGGCTAATAAGCACACGAAAAGACGCTCAACATCATAAGTTATCAGGGAAATGTTGATTAAAACCACAATGAAATACAACACTACATGCCTATTAGAATGGCTGACAAGACTGGCCATACCAAGTGTAAGCAAAGATATAGAGAAATGGGAACATTTGGACACTGCTGGTGGGAATGTAAAATGGTATAACGTATAAACACTTTGGGAAACAGTTTGGAAGTTTCTTAAAGAGTTCAACATAAGTGATCCACTCACTCCACTCTTAGGTATTTGCCCATAAAAAGGAAAGCACATGTCCATAACAAAGACTTACATACAAATGTTCATAGCAGCTTTATTTGTAATAGCCCAAAACTAGAAACAACTCACATATACATCAACACCTGACTGGATAAACAATTTGTAGTATATCCACAGAACAGAACATTACTCAGCAACACAAAGTAACAAACTGTTGATACACACAACATGGGTGAATTTCAAAAGAATTATGTTAAGTGACAGAAGCTAGACAAAATCAGTGTACAAATTGTCTGATTCCATTTATATAAACTCTCGAAAATGCAAACTAATCTATAGTGATAGAAAGCAAATCAGTGGTTCTTTGGGGAGAGTAAGTCACAGAGGGGTGGGAAGGAGGGATAACAAAGGTGTATGAGAAAACTTTTGAAGGTGATGGATATGTTCACTATCTTGACGCTGACTGAAAGTTTCATGGAGGTACACCTTATGGTGGAGGTCATAACTTATCAAAGCATACCATTTAAATAAATGCAGTTTGTTTTCTCAAGTATATTTCAATAAAGCTTTTCTAAAAATCATACAGGTTGTATAAAATATTGTAAACCAGAGTTCTTATAATTAGCTCAAAATCAACTCCATTCATTCACTCAACAAATATTTATCTAGCACCTACTATATGTCAAGCACTCTGCTAGGTTCCAGGGTTACAATGGTGAGCAAACTGACATGGTTCCTGACCTCATGGAGAACACAGTCTGCTAGGGGAAGCAGAGATTAATAAAAGATGCACACAGACACATGGATAATAAAAACTTCACAGACAAGTGCTGTCAAGGAGACAAACACAGTGAGATGACACAAAATAACAGGGAAACCAAATCTGATCTAACGGAAAGGTCAGTATGGCTCCCTCAAGGAAGCGACATTTAAGCAACACCTAATGGAAGAAGAGGATAACAAGTTGAAGATGTAACTTTCCTCAGAAGAGACACTAACACAAGCAAAGTCTCTGAGGCAGAAGAAAGCATGTTCCTTTGAAGGAATGGAAAGAAAGTCAAAAGGGCTAAGTGTCAAAATAGTGTAGAAAACACTATTGGTCACCTCTCCAGTAACTATACCATCTCCTCTTCCTCACTCCTAACAGAATCACACTTGGGTTCCTGCAGCCACCCTGCTCCACACATAGTCATGTGCTTTAGAGGAAGATGACTCCATTCTTGATTTTAGGAAGTGGATACTGTTGAGACTTAAGTCAGTCATGGCCATCTCTTTTCTCCCTGCCAGTGATTAGTTAAAGAATGGCATGAGGGAAAGCAGGAAAAGAAGTTATTGCATGCTCTAAACAAGAGATGGTAGTTTGGACCAGGGAGTTGTCAATGGAGATAGAGATTTGCACGGAGAAATAAGGTAGAGCAACGTGCACAGGATGTCTCCTAAGTTTCTGGCTTAGACAAATAACGATCAATCTTTTCCATATAGTCAAAGCCAGAGAAATATTTTTTAAAAATGAATAGTCTTATGTTACTCAATATATTTCTCTTAAATAAACCTAATTAGAACTAGTCAAGGATCATACCTAAAACATATCTCATCCTCATGCAGGATACTGGCTTCAGAAGTTCATGCAAACTTATCAAGAATGAATGAGGCTAAGTAGATTTTGTCTTACAATACAAATCAATGTTTTCTAAAACTCTAACCTATAATTAACAATCCTGCCTACAAATAACAGCAATTTCTGAATATCATTTATTTTTCCTTGCTTGCTTCAAAAAATGATTTAAGCTAGCAAAATGTGCAAATCAATTAAAAACCAAGCCAATAATAAAGTAGTCCAAGGATTTCTGACCACTCTTGTGTTATCTAAAAATAATTCCAGAGAAATTAGATGGAGGTACCTAACCAATTATGCTCATCAAATTTATCAAATTAGGTCTCATAACAACAGTAATGAAGGTTCCTATTACACATACCAACAGACCCAGGCAAAAATATAACCTACTTTGACAAGTTGACGAAGTGCCATTTCTTTCAGAACGTGGTGTATTTGGACTGTTGAAATGACGTGAAGTTCCTCGGTCCTCGCCATCCTTTGTAAAATTCTTTGAGTGGCACGTACAATGAGGTGACAAGGGTACTTCAGCTTTTTCGCTTAAGCTTTCATCCGCTGGCTTCCCTAAAAGTGAAAGAACCTCTATTTATAATATTTCTAGTTAAACAAACATTAATGATCTTCTGCAGCTACAGTGAGCAACCACTCGAATTTGCCCAGGATTGGGAGGTTTCCCAGGCTGTAAGATTTTCAGTGCTAAACCTGGGAAAGTACCTGGCAAATCTGGACAAGTTGGTCACCCTATCTGTAGCATGAAATTAGGACAGGAGAGAAACACTTATGATGTCAGAGACATTTATAGAGAAGTTATCATCAATTTGCATAACTTACAAAAAGATAATAGTCAAAGATTAATAATGTAATAAAGACACAACCACTTGAGTATTCGTTTATATTGAGACTTATTAAAATATCAAGCAGGGAGGATTAAAAGAAAGACCAAAAGTATATTCTTAGTTACTGCTATTTCTTTAAATGAATCATTCTGGATAAAAAATACTTTATTATATTTTTTTCAAGTCCCAATAATCAACCTGAATATATCAACCAAATACTTACCACGAAGAAGAGACTGTTGCCACGTTAAAGCAGCACAAAGTAAGACTAAGCTTTTCCCACTTTTTGTAGGGCTCTCCAACAAACAATGCTGCTTACTTTTTAATCCTCGGACAATCTATTGACACAAAAACAATAAAAAAAATCAGCAAACAATTTACTTCATTAGGGTCTGCCTCCATCACAAGTACAAACACAACAAGAAGTAAGGTTGTACTTGAGGGAACATAGCAATAGCAGAAGGGAGAATTAGTATTTAGTTCAATCTAGACCTTATTCCTTTATCATTCTCCCTAAAATTATGTTGGACTTAAAAGCATGTAGGCATAAAAGAAATGAACAAAGCAATTTGTGCCTTAATGATGCAAGCAGCGTCATTTCTGTAAAACTAGAGTACACTAATATCTTGGATGAAAACTTAATGGAGGATTCTGCTAGGGGGAGTGTAAATCGCTACAACCACTTTGGACAGAAATTAACAATTTCTAGCAAAGTTGAAGATACCCAACACCTGGAAGTCCAGTCCTATGTATATATCCAAAACCTTTCCCACAGGAACATAAGGAAACATGCATAAGAAAGTTCATAGCAGCATTGTATAGAATTGCAAAAGAATGTAAACAACTTAAATGTCTGTCAAAAGGAAAATGGTTAAAAAAATTCTGGTATATTCATACAATGGAATACTACACAGCAATTAAAATAGATTAACAATCAATAAGGCTACTTAAAAATAATGTTAAGCAACTAAAAACACTTCTGAACTAATATAGGTACAGTATCATATCATTGTACAAAGTTTAAAAACAGGTAAAGTAATTCTCTATATTGTTTACGGATACATACATACGTAACAAAAGTATAACACCTCTAGGAAAGAAAAACAATAAATTCAGCATACTAGTAATGTTACTTGCAAACAAGGTATAAAGTAAATATGGCAAAATATAAAGATTGAACAACTCTGGAAAGTTTGCTTACTGATTTGTCTATTGATTGTCTATATGATTGAAACATCTCAAAAAATATGGTGAGAAATATAGTATTCTGTGTAAAAGACAGTAAATACTTTGTAGAATGTAGTAATTCCGTAAAGTAAATAGAAGTGCCAAATGAGCTGAGAATAGTTTTCAGAATATTCTCCTTTGCCTCCTAACCATATACAGTTTATGGGGATCAGGATTATTTTTCGAATGGTTACATGTTCTTCCATGAACCCAGCAAATATTTTCAATCCATTTACTATCTGAGAAAATGAATGTAGTCACAGATTCAGTATACATCATGAATTATCAGCATCTTTATCTTAATGAAGACTTAACTGCTGAAAAATACTTGCAGAATTCATTATAGCAAGCTATGATGGACAAGCTTTACAAGGAAATTTCATCTTCACCCCACCAACTGTACATTCAGACCATATTGAAAAGTCATGCTTTCCTGTTTACTTAGATTCCTAACTGCAGCAGAAACGAAAATCAAGACTGAAACAATGCCATTCAAAGAAAACCAGATACCCAACTAGACCAGGACAGAAGTCTAGAAATAAAAAGGAGATTCCTAAATGTATAAACAAAACAAATGCAAGTAAAAGAATTTCCTAGTCTTAACCATCACAGTGGTTGAGAACATGTCTCGGAATCTGACAAATCCGGATTTGTATCCCTACTCTGCCAAAGCTGTGGACCAGGAGGTAGAAGTACGAGATCTAGATCAGGTTCCCACAACTCAGATGTGTTTCCTTGATCATGTCTTCACTTCTCTAGACTAAGATCCTTATCTGTATTAATCCCTAATTGAAAAACTGTTGTAAGGGAGAAAATGCCTTGGCACACAGTAGGTGCTTGATAATTCTGATTTAAAGGTCAGAAGGGTATAATGAAAAGAAGATGGGCTTTGGAGTAAAGCAAGCTTAAGTGTGAGTCCCACTGTGTGAATCACTGAACCTCAGTCTGTTTCTTCATCTGTGCAATGGAGATAAGATTATCCACCTGATCGAGTTTTGACGACAATTAACCAGGCATTGAGTTAAGAATTAAGTAAGTTAATGGATAGAACGTGCCTAAACTCCAGTATTTGACACAGAGGAGGTGATCTACTTTAATCCCCACCTCTTCTAACCACCTATGCTTAATCTAGGATCCAGAGACGGAAGTCGGAGACTGTGATCTCTTGCTATTGCGTGCAGAAATCTTGGTACATGACTGCGTTTCTCTGAACAGAAAGTCCGTGGATTTCTCATTCCCAGAACTATATCCTAATAAAATAACTGAAAACAGAGGGGAGACTGATATGCACTGTTATCAACTGAGGACTTCCTTGCAATAGTGAAAAAACGGCAAATTCGACCTGGGGATGGAGGGATGGTTAAAAGAGCAATTCAACAGCTTATGAAGCCAATTATACCCTGACCCCTAGCCTATGTGTTCCAAAACAAGCTAAGAACCACTATTCTAAGGTATTTCCCAGTTCTAATATTCTGTGATTCTATCTGTGCAACTCTTGAGTAGAGATTTGGTGGACTCTAACCCCTTCACTCCAGCCAATAAGGCAACGCTGGCTAGTTCCTCAGATACAGCCTAGAAATCCATCCCGCCCGCAGTCGCTGCAATCCCCCAGGGGATAAAGGAAGAGCCCTGATCCGCCTCCCGCCGTCGCCTCCTCCGCCATGGGTCAGCAGGACCCGAGGGGGCCTGGGCCCTCTCCTCGGGGTTTGGGACAGGCTCCCTCCAGCCTCCACGTGCTCAGACCCCCGAGGCCCGGGGACACGGTCACCCCGACGGCCCGCATGGCGGCCAGGCAAGAGCAGAAGGCTCCCTTCGTGCAGGCTGCGTGCCGCCCCACGAGAGACAGGCTGGCCTGTTCTGAGGAAAACCGAGGCAGCGCTGCCTGGGCTCCGAGTCCCGGGAGAAAAGGAAATGGTATCTGCGAGCACACACTGCAGAGCCTGGCAGAGAGGAGAGGCCCCAAACCTCTAGCCTCCTCACTGGGCTGCCACTCCCTGGCCGAGTGCTGACTCTGGCGCCTCACCCGCTCCCTCCTCCGCTCTCTCCAGGCCCCCCGCCCGCGCTCTCCCGAACGAATTCCCGCCTCCCGCCCCCTCGACTCCCAGCACCCAATCACCCGCCAGAGCAGAAACCAAGCAACCAATCCCAGCCTGAGGTTAGGGGGCGAGAACCCTGGCCTGCGAGGGAAGCCTCCACAATAAAAACCAACGCAAAGTATTTCGTGGCCCGGAGGCGAAAGCTTGAAGAGCCAGGGACGCGAGCAGATCGCAGAGTTTAAAGGAAAAGTCTTCTCCATTTTGAGATTTTGAAACCGGCGACTTAACCCATGCATCCGTTTCCTTGGAAACTCGCAGTCTCATTCTTCAGGTCTGTAGACCAAGCGAAAGGAAAGCCTTGCCAGGTTCTTCCCAGAGCGCCCGTCAGTGCCGCTCAGCTCATGTTTCCGAACTTCACGGCGGCCCAGGTGTCGCACAGACGGAGGCGGGAACTGCCAGACGCCTGAGCCCGGCCAGGCGAGAAGGCTGGTTGACGACTGGCCGCAGAACCTCAGGATGTTCCAGGCTTCCCCGGATAGCGAGTTCAACCAGAGCAACGCTCTACAGCGCTCCCGCCCCGGTCACTTCTGCTCCATCAAGGCTCATCCGCCTTCTGTCCCTCCTAAAACCGCATTGTTCTTCTCTGCCACGAAGTACACTTCAGTTTCCTCAAAGTTAGGGAGTTAATCGTGATCTCTCCAAACTGTGATTTTGTCAATTTCTGAATAGCCTAAGCTTGGCTCCGATACTAGTGTCTCAAAAAAGTAAAACGTGAGACAGTTTCTGAAGTTTGAGCAACTAGTTTGGGGAGAGGTTTGCTGCAGGGGGAGCAGCGGGAGGAGAGTGGATTTGTTTGCTTCCCTTTCAGTTTTACTGCATCTTCCCCAATTGCAAAATGTACAGTGCTAAAAATAAATTCTACCTTTTAATTTAGTAATCTCAGGCTCAAAAATTTATCCTAAAAGAGTAATCCAAAAGAAAGAAAATGTAAAAACACCTAAATTGATAACATTGCCTATTGTAATCCTGAAAAAAGTCATCAACCTCCCGGTCTAGTAATAGCACCCTATACGGTTATGATACATCAGTTTGATCATTAGGAAGCCAATAAAATAATTATCAAAAGTAAACAACTTGCAAAAAACATTTCATATAAAGTTAAATGAAAGAAAGCAAACTCCCTACAGGGTATTAGGAATTCCATTATGTGAAAATATATATGCATAAGCAAAGATGGAGGGAAAGTATAAAAAATGTAACTTACTGTTAAAACAGTGGAATGAAGGATAATTTATCAATACTTAAAAATATCTTCAAATTTTTATTCTGCTTTTACAATTTTTTTAAATATCAAATCGTTTAAGTAACTGCTCCAGGGAAACTACTATGATTTTTGATTTTCCTCCCCTCAATTCCTAAGGCTCTTAACAGACTCTAGCCTTGTATGGCCATTTGATGTGTGTGGCGTTAACAGAAATGGATACACGTAGGCTCTGGAGCCAGACAGTCCTGGATTCCAGTCCCTTGAACTGTTCCTGTCAGGTGAACAGTAGTGAAAGATAATACAAAAAACTACAAGTTCATTTGATAAAGAATATGAATGTTTATAAACCAATATTCAAAATAGCTGCACACATCTGTTTTCACTTGAATGTGATGTTTTTTAACATCACATTGTGACAAATTTTGTAACCTTAACTTAAAATACATGAATATTAACATTTACTAATATAGTTACACATTTTGTTTACATCATCAACGAATGTGATGAAAAACAGCATGTTGTTATTTAAACACAGCAGGTTTTGACCAGCCTTTGAAAACTGATCCAAGAATGTGCGCTGCATTTACTTAGAAACCATTTATTTCAACCTTTTTTGAACTCCTAGAGGTTTCCTACTCACATCAAATATTCCAAAGCCTCAGTTTAAAATAAAACAAAACAAAAGAACACAGGACCGCTGTATTTAATCTTAGAAGACTACAAAACTTCCTTGTTTAAAAATATGAAAATTCTTACAGTATTTTTTAAGTATATGCTTTTATTTTTCACATCAAAATTACTTGATTGAACATTAAGCATCTGATATCTCAGGGAAGGCCAGCCCAGTATCCTGTTTTTCAGAGCTGACCAGGTGTTTCTGATGCAATCTATGGACCAGCAGAGACCCATTTGACTAAAGAAGAAATAATTAATCAAGTGTTCTCTAGACATTGCTGCATAATGGAATCAACTGGGGAATCTTAAAAAAATATACTAATGCCTGACTCCCAACCGCAGACATTCTGATTTAATTGGCATGGGTTACAATTGGGGATCAAGAGTTTTAACAGCTCTCCAGGTGATTTTAATGTGCAGCAAAATTTGGAGCCACCACAATGATGCAAGACACAACAGTGATCTAAATCACAACTAGCCACAAATGACAGATGCCTATAGAGGAGAACTCACTTTTAAAGAAGTTTCTCAAGTTGGAAATACTTTATAGTTTCTCTCTGTTTCTTAAGATCAAATTTATGCTTTTTCTGAAAGTTATAATGACTCTTTAATTAGTAGTCTTCAGAGGGGATTTATATTGTTAAACACTCAACAACTTTTTTCAACCATTAAGTTTAGGTTATTGTATATAATCACTGCTATACACTTATCTATTACGTGTAACAATACACTGAAATTACCTTCTAGGCATCACAGTATTAGGAACCATCCATAGTTTATTGACTGTTTGAAGCATTCTCCACAGAACCCTTGGATTCAATAGCTGGTTCATATTGGATGTTAATACTTCTGCATATGGTATAAGTTCACTGGCAGAGAGTAGAGTCAAACGTTCTAGAATCTGTATCGTTTCCATATGTCTTACTGGGACAGCTGAAAATGCTAAAGGGGAAACTTAGCAGTCATAATCTAAATTCTATACAGCTTACCAAATCAGAAGTAACATTGTTCTATCAGACTACAGGCCAAAAAAATCAAGAAAACAATGTTGCTCTAAACGGAAAACTTTCAATCCTAGCCATAGTTTTGGCCATACTTAAAATAAGGACCTTAAGAAAAATTCATTTAGGTGTAGTTATTTCACAAAGAACAAAACATATCTCATTTAAGAAATCGCATTCGTGACCCAAAGACAAGGTTCATTTCATTGGTGATTCAGAAAGATTTTAAAAATGGATTGAAATATGAAAATATACCCAAGTATTGCCTTTGGTAGTCACATTCATTTGAAAGATTGGAATTTGTTGACCCTTTATAGGTTACAAGCACACAGCAGATTGCTGTTATTCAATAATAATCCTGTGCTCTTCGATAGCACAGACACTAACCACATCTGGCTGTTGAGCACTTGAAATGTAACTAGTCCAAAATGAGATGTGCAGTAAGTATAAAATATACACTGGATTCCTAAGAGTTAGTATGGAACAACAGTAAAATATCTCATTAATCGTTTTTTATATCGAGCACCTGAAGAAATAATATATTAGATATAATGGTTTAAATAAAATAATTATTAAAATTAATTTTGCCTTTATTTTTACTTGAATGTGGCTATAGAAAGTTTCAAATTATATGTTAAAATTATATGTGTCTTGCGTCTTATTTCTATTTGACAGTGGTGATCTAGAACACTATCCAGCAACAGCAAGTCCGTTGCTCTATTCCATGGCACTTATTTCTGACTTCTTTCTATCGATCTTTCACACAACCTGTTCAGTGATATAACGTAGGACCTATGAGGTAACAGATACAAGCATATCAGAAATAAATGGTTAAAACTCCTTAAACTCAAAGAGAATTATTAAAATTATATTCATGAAAACACTATTATATCCCCAGGGAAATTCTGCATGATTTTAAGATTTCAATGAGCCTAACATCTCTTTGCACTACTAAAGGGGAAAAAGGAGTATCAATCTACTATACCTTCTTGGAGTTGTTTAGGAGAGTGGTTTTTGGCATTATTAGTCAGGAGCATTTCTCTTAACAGGGCGTCAGTCCCTGATTAAGTGATCTTTTCTTCACAGATCCAATCTTTCACAATGCATAGATGCGAGTAGTTAGTTACAAGGAGACATAGTAAAGCAGAATGCGACCCTTAAAAATGTACAGAAAGTCAACTGGATTCTTCATTCTTAAACACAAAACTCATCTCTCTCCTCTCTCCCCCTCCCTTCTCCCTTTCACTATCAGCAATCCAAAGGAAGTTGTACTTCTTGTGCATGCATACTAGAGTTTGAGAACTTCTGTTAGGCAGTTCAGCCAGGGAATCTGCTTAGATAAAGATCCCCAAGTGATCTGATACAGGGAAGTTGGAAACTACTACTTTTATCAAAAGTTATCAAGCTTTCTTCCACTCTATCCCACCATAAAAGTCTTTCATCAGGAAAAATTGTTTGACATAGCCATAGTTCAAGAGTTGAGAGGGGGAGGAAAGAAAAAGAGGAGAAAAGAATGTCCATTTGGGGGAGATCATATATGATTTTAAAAAGGACTCACTCAGAAATTCTGATGACGAGTGGTGTAGTGGTTTGCATGCTCTGCTGCAGTGGCCCCAGGTTTGCAGGTTCGGATCCCGGGCACAGACCCACACACCACTCATCAAGCCATGCTGTGGCAGCATTCCACATACAAAATAGAGGAAGATGGGCACAGATGTTAGCTCAGGGCCAATTTTCCTCAAGCAAAAAAAAAAAAAGAGAGGAAGGTTGGCAAAGGATGTTAGCTCATGGCCGGTCTTCCTCACCAAAAAAATTAAAAAATAAAAGAAATTCTGATAGGCTTCTATAGGAGAACATGTCCTCTCCTCCAACCCAGTTGACAATCATTGCTATACATGGGTAAAATTCAACTTACTCACTTTAAATACCTAAAAGTTCTCAGGCACTTTATGTATATTTTCTCATTTCACCCTAACATTCCTACAAGTTAAGCAATATTGTCTCCATTCTATTGTAAGGAAACAGGCTGAAAGACATTTATTAATATCCCAAAGTCACACAGCTAATTATGTCAGCCAGTCGAAGCAGTACTGGTGATACCTACAGGAGGATGCATTTGTCTTACTTCAAGAGGGGTTAAGGAAGCTCCAAAGGAATGGGAAACCTTCCTTTTTGTAAATCAAATGCTTGTTTCTAACCTTTTGCTTATACCATGGTTTGACGATTTGTGACTATTATTGTGTAATATCAATAATGAGAAAGTAAATGATGATATTGTAAAAATGCCTATTTAGATATATGAGATACCACTATGCTAATTACTAGGCACATAAATACTTAATAAATATTTTTGTTACTATACTACCAGTATCATGATCAGAGTTGTAAGTGTAGTAGTAATAATATTAGTAGCAACAATCGTACTTTAGATACAATCATCAACTTCTCATGCAACTTAAATCAAATCGTACCAGTGCTTAGTCCCAGTAGGGAGTGTATCTGCTTCCTTTCTCATAGAAACTGCTTAAAATTGATGTTTCTGTTTGAAAAGACACTGTAACAATCAAAAGTGATATAATTTTAAAGTTCAAAAGTCTCAATGCACAAGTATGTTTACAGTGAAGACTATCCGAGGGCCGGCACCGCAGCATAGTGGTTAAGGGCGTGCGCTCCGCTGCTGGCGGCCTGGGTTCGGATCCCGGATGCACACTGAGGCACCACTTCTGGGGCCGTGCAGTGGTAGCGTCCCACATAAAGTGGAGGAAGATGGGCATGGATGTTAGCTCAGGGCCAGTCTTCCTCAGCAAAAAGAGGAGGATTGGCATGGATGTTAGCTCACGGCTGATCATCCTCACAACAAAACAAAACAAAACAAACTTTCCAAAAACAGTCATACAAGTGACAGCTTACAATAGTACAAATCAATCTACATTTCATAATCTCGTCAATAATACAGTTCCCAAATGCTGCCAAATACAACATAATTTCTTTGGAATTAGATTATGCAAAGATACGAGTAAATAAATGAAGACACCTGGCTGAAGATGACCAAAGAAGGTTCATGTTCCTCCTAGAAACCAACCATAACAAAGAAAGAAAAAGAAAATTCCAACTTCAAGGAAACAAACAAAAAAACCCACACTCAAATGTTATTAAAATATATGTATTATTAAAAAAAATTAAATTTCAAAAATATCACTATTTCTATGGCAGTTTTACTCTAAAACTATTATAGTAATTCTATGCTGTGGAATATTATAGAGCAATTAGAAACAATAAGGTAGATCCACATGTACTGACATGAAAAGATTTCCAAGAAATATATTAAATCTCCAGACCAAAAGGAAAACGATAAGCACCCAGAAATCAATCCTGAAAGCACAGAAATGTATAACCTTAATGACAGAGAATTCAAAATAGCTATCATAAAAAAGCTCAATGAAATACAAGAAAACAGACAATTCAATGAAATCAGGAATTTTTTCACAAAAGAGATTGAAACTATAGAGAAAAATCCATCAGAAATCTTAGAGCAGTTAGTCTTCACTAAGTGCTTTAAGACATTTGATCAGTTTTAAAACAAGTAGCAGGGATCTTCCTATCGCACACCCCCTCTTTTCCCAGAGTGTGTGTGGCATGAGGGTGGAGGCTGCACGTGCAAGCCGGTCATGGGAAATGTCACTTCAGCACTGGTTTCTGGGCAGAACTGCAAGATTTAGGGTGGAGTTATTTCCTTCTTTCCTCCTTGTCTTCTGGGGTGCCTCCCTCTCCCCACAGTCCCCCAGGTGGGCTCAAGCACCGAGGATGGCAGCTATGATGATGGGTGACCCGAGTTCACTTTTGGTTGGAGAGGCCTACAAAAGGCCAGCAGCAACCTTTTGTAGGCCACATTTCACATGCGGTGCCTCAGAGAGTCTTTGGAGCCGCAGCAGCACAGAACGTCTGATTTCGCTTGTTTTAGTCTCAGAGAAACTGATACATGTTGTTTTGCATGTAGTAGCATCAAAGGGAATTTGTCCTGCAGTTCTGAGTGTGCCCTGCCCTGCCCAGCTCTCGACTCTTCACTTTTCTTGCCACATCTGCGTCTGTGGGTGCCATCCACCTGCCTTTCTCAGCACCTGAAGCTCAACGAGAAGCGCACACTGGCCTTGCCTCCCTGGAGTCTTCAAGGGCGCCCTGCTCTATGATCACGTACTTTGGGGCATTAGCTCTAAGCAGCCTGTCCATGGTGGCTATCTGGCTGGTGGCTCACCCTGCCTGGATGCCAACCTGGTTTCCACCCTTCTCCTTGAGCGAGTAGTGGACACCCACCCCAGCCTGCAGAGACTCCTGCCTGGGCTCTGCCAGTGAGCCTGGGGACCACCACTGTGAGTTTTGCAGGAGGAAGAGAGGAAGAAGTCCAAGCTCATACCCAACTATGTCTGGCCGTTAGTCCCTTCCAACCTCTTCAGATACTTAACCTGGTCATTTACTGGGAAAGTGACAGGTTTAAAACATGATTCCACGCCTATGCCCACACCAGGGAGCAGAAGAACAGAGTCTGTCCCCATTAGTCCTGTTACCAGAGGGGCAGGAGCTGGGCAGGGAGCAGGACAGAAGGAAAGACCAGTGCTGCGGCAGCTGCTGTACTTGTCCCTCACCCACACATACCAGGTTTCCAAATGAGCCTGTGGGGCCAGCACAGGCCACAGAGGAAAGGTTAGAGAGAAGCAAAATCCTTCTTGACTCTTCTTTTGGGTGCCCACTGGGCTCAGTGGAGGTCCAAATGCTTACCCCATTTCTAAGGAAGTGCTTTTGTCGGTCTTCAGACCACCCCCCAGCTGATGGTCTCTGTCCTCAAGCCCCGGACAGAGGTGATGGTGCTCTGAGCTGACAGCTTGTGACAGCCCTTCAGGCCTGGCCTCTGAGGTCCACTCTCATCATAGGCACAGTCCCCCTGAAGACAGCTCAGCCTGGGCCTCCTCCCAGCATTCACGCCTGGTGCTTGGGAAGCATGCACAGCCTCACACAGCTCCCTGTGGCCCTGAGGACCTGGGAGTTGGCCAGTCTCTGCCTTTAGAGCCTTGGGACAGGTGTCAGATACCAGTCTCTGTGAACTTTGAGCCCCAGGGATGCTCCACATGCCTCAGCTCAATCTCGCCCGGGGAAGACAAAGGCAGAATGCAGAGACACTGACAACTCACTCAAAACACAATCTCTCTTTTGGTCTTCTGAACCCATAGGCAAGGTGGAACCCCACAGCCGAGGAACCTCTCCTGGAAGGAGGAAACACACTACTATGGTCTGGTAGCTTGACAACACAAGAGTTATCTGGAGGGGAGAAAAATGTGGAAAGATCAGATGAGAGTGACTAAAAGTTGGTGTCTAATGCACAGCTCATACACGTTTACAAAATTAACATGTTAGAACAAAAATAGCCTTGGTTCTCACAGCTCCTCACCTCCTTCTGGAATTTACTTGCTGCTGTGGCATCCAGGTGACCATCCAGAGCCCAACGCAGCCCTGCAGGCTGCAGACATGAGACTGGAAAACCCTGCACCCTGGCATGGGAGGGCCACGGGGAAGATTTGAGCCCCTGGAGCCATTTAAAATTTAGGAGAAATCAGCCATGAAGACCTGGACACCATCCTCAAGGGCAGTTCCTTGCCTTGGTCTGTGTGGATGTACGGTGAAGGAGGGTGCTCCTAGGCCCCAGTGGGTGTCAGAGTCCCTGGCCCACACCACGTGTTGTCCAGCCCGTCCCCAACACCTCCACTCGGCCTGATGGAAGAGGAGACCAGCAACCAGTGGGGTGCTTACCTGCTCCCCAAACCTGCTGGTCCAAGTTGCACTGCAGGGATTCCAAAAGAGCAGAGGATGTTTTGGGGGGCAAAATAACATGTTCCATCTGTCATTCATTGCTCCTGACTAGACACAGTTCGTCTTTACAACTGAGACCAAATGGATGGTGAAGGAGTCCTGAGAGGAGAGGGGATGTTGGAGATGCATGACAGCTATTGCTGGGTTAGCCGGTGTCAGCAACACCAGAGCACCCTTCCTGTGACCCCATTCACTCCCATTCAGCTCTGTGCTCTCTGAAGTCCCAGGAAGCAGGGGCCAAGGCTGGGGCCTTAGGAGTCAGACGGGCCCGACCAGCTATGTGACCATGGGCCAAGTGCCTCCTGGATAGGGGGACTCAGGGAGACATAGTATGTGCCGATGCTCACTTATTATTATTCTTCTGATTGCTGTTGTCTTTCCCCACCCCAGACGAGACGCTGGGCTGGATTCAGTGCACCTGCGTCTATGGAGTGTCTGCCTGTGGCAGGTGCCAGAGGGGCAATGATGAAAAGGATGCTAAGGAATACTTTAGACCCATCGCAGGCACCACTCAGGAGGCGTGGGAAAGTAGAGGGTGGAGTTCTCAGGAATGGATTGAGTCTTTAGAATATTTGTCCCCAAATGTCCTTAAATAAGACAGACTTTTGGTGCTAAAGTGCCGCATTATTAAAACAACATGACAAAATAACCCTATAGGAATTGTGTTCACGGGTTTCCATATCTGAGGGTCTCATCTTTGCAGGGCCTTGATCGAGTGTCGGGTCTGAGAAATACCAGACTTGCTGCCAGTGGCTGAGGACCCAGATGCCAAGATGTGGGGCTCTGAGCCTGCTGGCTGGACAGGACACACTGCTAGCACGGGCTGTCTATGGGCATCCGATCCTTTCTTGACCTACTTGGTGTCAACACCCATACTCTCTAGTTTTGGGGTGAGACTTTTTCTAGCAGTGACAACTTGGCCCTCAGCTTCAAAAAGTATGAACCAAAGCATATGCTTGCCTTTTGAAATGCTGGGGCCGAAGGCTCTGTGGCCGCCCCATTTGGCCGCACTCTTCATTTCCACACTGGAACATTCACGCTATGTCTGCAAGAACAAGCTACTCCCTACACATGCAATACAGCAAAGCCTTTTTTCCAGGAACACACATGACATCCAGAGAGCTCATCATGGAGACACTGGGACCCCAAGGGGTTTGACCATGTAGAGTTCATCTTTCCTGCAGACATAACATTTCTATTTCTCCCTTTCTACCCCTGTTACCTTTTTTTGGTTTCTTACTCAGTTGAGTCCCTTGGGAAGTGGCTGCTGAGCTGTGTAGGAGAGCGAGAGGGGTGTGGGGGCTGATGCCTGATATGAAGGAGAAGGAAGCCCAAAGAGGCAGGAGACCCTCCCAGGAGCCTCACTGGCCCAGCAGGGAGGTGGGAGCCATGGCTGCCCCTGGAGGAGCCTACAGAGTGGAAAGGGCAGCCCAGCACTCCTCCCCAAATCTCCCCATGTGCTCCCTCCTGGGGCACTGCCACCGGTGGCCTTCAGCCAGCTGCTGGTCTTGCAGCTCAGTGGCGAGCTCTCTTGTGAAGAGGCTCTGAGCGGTGCTCTGTGAGGACAACACAGCCCATCTGCCGTGTCATGTGTGCAGGTAAATGCCCCTGCTCACCTTTGGGGAGCAGATTCTCCGGGTCCAGGAAATGTCCCTCCTGAGGGGACACTCAGAAGAGGGAGGTCAGTGATCAAACCACAGCCCCGACCTGCTGCAGCTGGTCCTGGGGCCAGTCTGACTGTCACTGCCTCCCCTCAGCTGTCCCTTCTCAATGCTACTCACCCCCTGAGACCCCCTCATCTCAGTCGTTCCCCGGGTGGGTGATGCCAGACTTCCTCCTGCTCACACGCTGGTCAAGAGGGCGGTGCATGTCCACTCATGGTCACTATGCCTAGGAGCAACTGGTCTGCACATATGAGCTGCTTGCCCACTGAAGTCTAGTTACGAAAGTGTTGGGAAGAACCATCTGGAGCAGGAGTCACGCTGGTCTCCTCCCAGAGGAACTCAGTTTGAGTCTGCCCAGCACTTCAAAGGCCCTGCCATCCAACTCAGCAGAAGGAAATGACCCACAGCCAAGAAGCTGGCCCTGTGGGGGCTCACTGACCTCAACCCTAACCTTGCTGGGGTCAGCCTTGAGGGGTCCCAGCCATAGGTGGGGTTTGCAAAGGCCACTAGGCCAGCTAAGGTCGCTGATCACTGCACTTTTGCTCCACATCAAGTTCAGAAACTGCACTCAACTCCTCCACTGCCCCTTCTGAGAGGAGCAGCCCCCGGCCACACCTCCTCCATCCACTGTCTTAATCCAGAATACTTTCATCACCCTATAAAGCTTCCTAATGCCTATTAGCGGTCACTTCTCACTCCTCCCTCCCTTCCCCACCCTCTGACAAACACTAATCTACTCCCTATCTCTATGGATTTGCTGACTCGGGACATTTCTTATAAACGGAATCCTACAATATGAAAATACCTAGCATGATGTTGTGAAGGTTCATCCATGTTATAAGTGTGTGTCAGAACTTCATTCCTCTTTATGGCTGAATGATATTCCATTGCATGGAGAGACCACCTTTGGTTATCCATTCTTCCTTTGGTAGACAGTTAGGTTGTTCCCATCCTTTGGCTATTGTGAATAATGCTGCAATGAACATGCTCATTCATGGACTTGTCTGAGTCCCTGTCGCAATTCTTTGGATCACACAAGTTTTGTAGGCTCTCAATGCACCTTCCAGGAGTTTTCTATTTCCCTTCACAAGCTGTACGTTTCATTGTCTTACTGTCTGGCAGACCCAGTCCAAGGACACTGGAAAGCTAGTTTTGCCATCGATCTCAAAGTGCAAGGGTCACAGGGGTGAATTTTTTCTTTATGAGCATCTGGACCAATGAGGGTAATTGACTACAAATACCAGAAGAAACTCTAGCTAATTTAAGCAGAAATAAACTACAAGGAGATGATCCTATAGTTCACAGAATTCACAAATATCTGGACAATCAGCCTGGAGAATGTGCAGGAAGCAGGGGGCAGTGGGACACCCCAGCCCCACCCTAGGAAGAGCCCAGTCAGTAGGCCACCTTGGGCCTTCAGACATGGGGCTGAGGCCACAGGTATCATTCATTGGGATCTGCGCTGTGTTAACACAGCTCCCTGACAACACCTTGATTTCAGACACTTGGTCTCAGAACCGTGAGAGAATGTTTCTGTTATTTTAAACCACCAACATTGTGGTGATTTGTTACAACAGTCCTAAGAAACTTACACACACACACACACACACACACACACACACACACAGGCCAATCTCAAGCACAGAGGCAGTGCTCTCCACATCAGGCTGAATCACAACCCATTGAAACGCCCACTTGAAGACTGGAGAACAACTCCTGCACATGGTCCTGCAGGGGCTGGGCCAGGTATCTTCACATAGACACACCTCCTATACCTTTTCTGTGCAGACCAGCCCTGCCTCCTTGTCTACTGGACAACGGGACGCCTTCTTGACTCAGCTGAAGTGGTGTTGCTCAAATCACCAATTTCAACAGACCACTGTTGTTTTTCTAATTCACGCAGGTTCCCTCTGGAGGCTCTGGGGAGGATCCATTTTCTCACCTTTTCCAGCCTCTAGGGGTCACTGCATCCCTTAGCTCCTGGGCTCCTCCTTCAACTTCAAGGCCAGCAGTGTCCAGCAGAGTCCTCCTCACATCACATCACTCTGACTCTGCCTCCGTCCTCACGTCTTCTCTCCTCTGACCCTCCTGCCTCCCTCTTCCACTTGTAAGAAATATGATTACTCTGGGCCCACCTGAACAATCGAGGATGGCTCCCATCTCAAGGTGAGCTGACCAGCCCCTTAATCCATGAGCACTTTCATGTCTCTTTGCCTTGAAACCTAACATATTCACAGGTTCAGGCCCTTGACTGGATGGGAAGGGCATTGCATGCAGTGTTGTAAGAGAATCAGTGAGGATCCGTCTCTCTGACATGAACAATTCCAAGGGCCTCTGGGTGGGGCAGTGCACACATAATGCAAATATACCTTCCTGCCTACAGCAGTCATGGATGGAGTCATTGGTGTGTGAGGAGCCATGAAAGGGGGCAACAACTGGATGGCTGACCCTCCTCAGCAGCAGCTGGAAGACGTCTCAAAAAAGAGAGCCCTGAGCTTTGTGGTTACCATATGCATGATGCACCCCAGTAGGGGTGCAGCATGGTTGGGGCTGGAGGGTTCACAGAAGGTTATGGGGTCTGGTAAAGTTGGATTCACTGACCCCTTGGAACAAGAACTTGGTAGCAGTGGGAATGTTCTGGAGCCTTCCCCCTGCCATGCCCTGACACACACACCTACACATGCACTCACACACAGACACATATGCAGCACAATATGCACACACAGAGACACATACACAACTCTGCACATGCACACACTCAGAAGACACACATGCACACATGCGTCTACGCACATACACATGGATATGTGGGGGCACAAAAGACATATATGCACTTGTACACATGCTGCATATAAATAGAAAGAAATATATGCACAGAGAGTCATGTGTACACAGGCATACCCACATGCACACAAACACACAAATGCACCCACACATGCACAGGAGCAAGATGATGCCATTTGCATTTGGTAGAAAGTTCTGGGAGCAGAATGGAGGAGGAACGAGGGGCAGGGAAAGCAGAGACCACTCAGGGTGTGTCAGTCAGTGCAGTCACCCCAGTACTCATAATACTGGAACGGGGGAAGGGCAGCAGTAATAGAGGGAGGAGGTGGATTAGGGTCGTGTGTGGGGCCAGCAGACCTGGTGGTATGGGTAGCAGAGATGAAGGTCAATGTGGTCTCCCAGGGTCACTGGGGGCACTGATGGGAATACAGAACACAGGAGCCTGGGTACATTTGAGGGAAAGGAGATCAATTCAGCCTGCAAGGGGTGAGGGGGCTGCAATGGGAGCCATGGGCATACTGGTGGGGACATTTAGAGCAGGCTGGACACTTTGCTTGTAGTTCAAGAGGTCTGGTAGGAAAGGGCAGGGTGGCGACATCAGCTCCAAGGCTGGAGCTGGATCCTGGACTAGGAGCAGCTCTCTCAGGGGAGCTTGGAGTGACGGGGACTGGTCCAGGATCCCTGGGGCTGGGGCAGCAAAGACCATGGGAGTAGGGAGTACATACGAGGAAGCCATTGCTTTATCTTGCTAGCACTTAATGCAGAGGTGTACTGCTTCCCATTCTGATAACATTCTCCCTTCCAGATAAGCTTTCTCAGAAGAAATCAAACCCAAGAGTAATGATGGCTAATTATGCAGAATTAAGAACATAAATTCACAGGATTCCCCCCCCCAAAATGATTTAATCACCATCTACATGGCAAAATGAGGGGCCTTTATGAAGATGAGGGAGGGGCAGGATCCTGTCTCCAGGTCAGCCCAGGGCCAGAGAGGTAAGCAGGGAGGAGGTGTAGGGTCCCCCACCCAGCCCTGCAGCTGTCCCTTGTGACTGCTGGACTGAGTCTGCTCTTCCTGCTGTGAGCTGAGGGACCCAGTTTATTCCTACCCACACTGTGGAGGTCATTTGAGAGTCTCTGGGAGGGCTGGGCAGTGGGCATGTGTGTGTCCCAGGTCAGCCACCTGCACTGGGTTAGGGTCTCAGTCCTGTTGTTCAGAACCCCAGGTGGACTTGGGCCAGAATTTGCTCTCTTCTGTCTTTGATGGTGTCTCCCAGGCAGAGCGGGACATCTTCCTGCCCAGCAGGGGAGAGGGGAACTCAGTGAGGCCTTGGGCAGATTTCCATCCACAATGGGTCCTTGCTAACCCCTTACTCCTGGTGAAGTTAGAGCCAAGTCAGGTAGCCTTTCTAAGACATAGTTTCCTCAGAGGCCAAAGTCATGTTTTGGAAGAAACTTTGCATATTTTAAGCCCATCTATAAATGTGAGGACTGTTGTCCCTATTATGTGTTTATATTTTGCAAGACTACTGCGCTGGGGTTGCCATTAAAAATCAAACACATTGTTACAAAACGTGTTATCAACTTCAAAAATCCATGGTGCTGTTGGAACAATGTTTGAGGTCTGCAAATATCTAGGTGCCACCCAGTCCCTAGTCACTATCCTCCCACAGGGACCGTCACATCCTCACCTCCTTGGGACCCCTCTGTGCCTCTTGTTGGTACTTATGTGACCTGGACATCCCTGACACTCAGGCCTGGGCTCCAGGCATCCCCAACTGTACAGTACAAGGTTCCTGCCCCCTGTCTGCCCACTTGCCTCCCTATGCCCACTGTCCCTCTCTGGGAGCTGGTCAACTTGCCGGCCTCAGTCTTGTCCACCCAGGCCTGAGGACCCAAGTTTCCCTCTCTTTGCCTTTGCCTTCTTAGATGCCCGTGTCTAGGTCCTCCCTCTCCCCTACCCCTGAAAAGACTGGTCTCATTGAGTCCTGAAAGTTGTTCTCAGCCTCTCAAGGAAAGTGAGTCCCAGCAGACCCAGGAGTGAGGTGACAGCTGGTGCTGGGAAACCAGATCCTGGTGGTAGGTCACACCCAAAACCTGGGGAATATCATGCAATGTGTACTCATTATCAGAATGAAACTGTACTTGATTTCAGGGCAAACGGTTTGGCAATAGTAATGGTTAGAGGACCTGAGGCCTTCAATGGTGTCAGGACAAAGGAAAGTCTGGACATATAATCATCATAATGTTCATCCCATGTTCCTCAATTAAATGAATTGTCGGATGGATGCTGGCTGGCTGGATGATGAATGGATGGATGAAAGGGTAGTTGATGCAAGGATAGTGAGTGGGTGGGTGAATGGATGGATGGATGGATGGGTGGATGTGTGGTTTACAGTTGGATGGATGGATGAGGGATAGATGAATGGATGAATGAATGTTGGATGGATGGATCGTGGGTGGATGCATGATGGATGGATGGATAGATGGATCGATGGATACCTATGAGGCCAGGATTAATAAAGCACACATGGACACCTCTAAGGTAATGGGGTCTAGATCCACTTGACCATCACTGTGAGCTCCATGCACAATTGCTCCATCCTCTCCTCTTGCTTGCTCACACCTTACTTGATCTGGATTGGGGGCATGTCCAGTTCTGAGAGGGATCCAATTCCTTTTGGAGTTCTCCTCTCAAAGGGCCCATTACCTGCCCCTCCCCTTCAGGATCTTAGGGCCATGGCAGCTCCTATGGAAATCTTACAGGACGTTTCCTATCAGTGTCAGCTTCCTCTGCTGATCAGATGAGAGGGTGAACCCAAGTGTGGGGACACATGGCTGTTTGCCTCCCACAACTCCCTCAACCATTTGATCTCTCTTTCCCTATTTCATCCAACTTCACAGTCCATATTCCTTGAGCTATGCACATCTGCTCCGATGTTAGTCATTTTAGAGACATCTGGGCTCAGTTCTTTCAGTCTTTTACATTTTTCTCCCTAAAGCCCTTATTACAGACATCCCTTTATTCCAGCTTTGAGGAAAATGGTATAGAAAGCCCTGGGCTAGACCAGTAACCTCGAGGAAAAGTGGCATCAGCCGTGCTGCCATTCAGCTTCACAATGAACTTCAAGGTCATTTGGTTTTCAAGATGCTCATCATGCGTGTGTTCTTCATTCCCCTCCCACTTCCAAGCTCCCCAATCCTGAGCCTGGGGTCCTGGAAACAGGCCTGACCCCCCACCTGTGCTCTGGGGCCAGGTCGCAGCCTGCCAAGTTGATCCAACATCCTCTACATTATTAATGTGCTGGTTTTTCTAGCAGACTCAACACAACAAAGATGATGGTGATGGTAACGAACGTAACAGTGAGTCACCATCGTGTACTGAGAACTAATTCTGGGATGGTTCTCTGAAAAATACTTTACCCAACTTACCTCATTCACATCTTGCAAAAGCCCTGTGCTGCGGGTGCTTGAGGAAGGGGAGTCTTTGTACTTCTCATGTGAGCTAGGAATTCAATAGATTGATAGGTATTGGTGATCTCTGAGCCTTGAATATAAGCTTTGGACTAGCTTCTGTTGAGACAAACAACAGAGGTCTCTTGTCTCCAGGACAGGTGGGCAAATGGGCAAGGGGCAGACAGTACCACTGTCATCCTGCTGTAGCCGGTGGGGACCAGGTAGGCTCACCTGTCGGCTCAGCACTGTAAGTGGGATGGGCGGGGGCAATGGTCGGGATATTCCCCACAGTAGGCTGACAGCCTCTTCAGGATCCTGTTGGGCGCTGTCAGCAAGATGAGTTTTATGAGTCCTTAGAATAGGCCTGAGGGGGCAATTCTGAACGTCTGTTAATGAGAGGCCAAAATTCCCATCCTTCCTAGGCAAGAGGAGTTAGTCGGGAGGTTGAATGTTCCGTAGATCATTCTCTCTGCCCACCACACTTCCTGTGTGTTGTTTTATAACATCCTGGTCTCTGGAAACACAAAGAGAAATCAGATGGAGTCTTCAGCCCAACCTTCACCATCTCCTTGAGCAGCAGATGGACCAGCTTGTCCCAAGAGGGATGACAGTCCTGCCACCTGCAGCCCGCAGCCTCATCATGCTTGAGATGGGAGGACTTCACCAAGGAGTGTGTTCCTGGCTGAGATTGGGGGAGGAGGAGTTTGTAAGATTCATTGGACAATCTCCTGACCGTTCATTCTATGGGGCCACATTGGTACTTCCTGGGGACATTGGTGGGGGAGGTCGTGGGGGTCCGTGAGTTCAGAAGATCATGGCAGTGGAGGCTGATGAGAGGTGATGGAAGGGGCTACAGGATTGACCCTATCCTTTAATTTTGTTTGAGTAAAGATGGTGCATAACCCCAGGCCAGGCAGGGGTTGGGCCAAATGGATAGGCTAGTGGCACTTCCTTGGGTTGGCGGAGGCGGGATGGGGGTTGAGTGAAGAATGAGGAGGGTGCCTTTTGGTTTCAACAGTCGGGGCTCACCCCCTGGAGACCTTGGGATGCTTCTATCACCAGAACAGGGCTCCAAGGTGGCTTCTGTTGTCCAGGAAGCACAGCGGATGCAAAGTGTTTAAAGTGCCCTTTGTGGAATCATCACCTCGAAATTCAAAATCTGTAAGTGGCCACTGGCTCAGCTGCATGGAGGGCCTGGGCTTCCAGGGGGCAGCATTTCTGCAGGAATGTGCCAGGTGACCACCTAGACTGTGAGTTTGGATGAGGACTCATGTGATAGAGCCCCCCTCGCCTGTCCCTTGAAAACCTCAGATCATCACCTAGGGAGACAGTTTTCCCTCTACTGCTCAGAGCCATCAGTCATCTCGGCTGGTCCCCACACACAGCTCGTGTTCTTTCCACACCATATCCACGAACCGACTTTCTCCAGTTTCCCAGAGCCCAGACACACTCTTTGCTGGGCAGCCCTCCACCTGTGAGCCTTTCTCACTGAAACTGGCCCCATCCCCAGGGACAGGACACCTGTGCTTCCCCTACCTCACAGGGTCATCACCCTCAGGGGACACGACACCATGCTGATACAGTTCCATCATCTTCGCTTATTCCACCCAGAGACCCAGTAAAGAAATTTGGAGCTCAGGTCAGCTGCTCCTAAGCTCCCTGCAGCATATGGGAGTACTTGTCCAAACAAGCCTCAGGGAGCCTTGGCTGATGGCAGTGATCTGAGGCCAGCAGAGAGACGTGGAGTGGACAGCATCCCTGCCAGCCACCAGACACGTCTACTCTGTACTGCTGGGGATCTGAGCCTGCATCCCTCCTGATCTCGCAGCTCCCTGCACTGGGGCCTGCCCCACCCTGTTCTCCCCCCTTCAGGCATTAAGACCCTCCCCAACTGCATGAACCCCAACAAGTCCAACATGGCCCTAACCCATGTCGCTTCCAACGTGGAGACCCATCATCAACAGCTGGTTCATCCTGGAGAGGGACCATGGCATCGCTTACTTCCAAGACAAGATGAATAACCAGGACATACAGATGATGAAGCTCTTCAGTGGGGGTCTCCACAGGGCAGGAGGGGCCTTAGAGGCAGTCGTGTGGCCACACAGAGTGGGCTGCCTACCTGGGCCAGCACATCTAGCAGCTGCACTGAGCCTGTGGGCCAAACTGCACCCTGTGCACTGATGGGGGAGTGTTTGTCTGTGTGTTCACCTGTGTGCACTTCGAGGTGTGGGTGTAAGGCCGCACTGTCTGTCTCTCCACCACCACTGTGAATCGACCCCTTTTGGTCACCCTGCATCCACCCAGATGATCTTTCTGGCATCCTGGAACCTCAGGCCCTGTCCTCCGCCCACCTTCACTCAACCCCCACCACCCACTGCCCTGGCATCACTCTGCGCATTTAACCATCTCCACCATGACCGACACCCCCATTTATGGCCAGTTCACTCTAGCCAGTACCCGCCAGTGTCTCTCCAGCCCACCCACTGAAGGTTCCCTACCCTGATGAGTCCTCAGCCCACTGGGTCTCAGTCTGCCAACCTTGCTCCACGTTCGCTTTCCTTCCCCTATGTCACGTCGTTCCTTCCTCTGCACACAATGAGCTCCAGGACAGCCCCACGCTCCTGTCCTGCAGCTCTGTCCCGTTCCTTCCATGGTCCTGGCCAAGTGAAATCCACCCTGGGACCCAGCTCTGCACCTTCTCTGCACCTGCCCCAGCTGTGAGAGGGGCAGAGGCTGGTGCAGAGCGAGGGCTGGTCCCACCGTCACATTATGAAGGCAGACCACAAGGCCCCTTGGTCCTGCCCGCACCCCTCCCAGTGTCCACAGGTCACCTCACTCTTCCCCGCTCTAGGTGCATTTCACATGTCCCTTCTCTCCTCACCATCCACCCCTGCTTCCCTGTGCAGGACAAACCTTTACTGCAAACAAGGCTGAGTGCACGGATTGTGCACACTGCAGTGTGCACGGCTCGGTGGAGCAGGATGTGGGTATGGTGTGCACACATGTTGCCAGCTGGGAGAGGGCTGAGGTGCAGCTTATGAGACTCAGACTCCCCTAGGGAGAGGTCAGACCCCGGTGGCTGGGAGAGGCAGACACCTTGGAAGTGACAAGGGCCACACCAAGGGACTGTCCCCTCTCCAGGATGAACATCTCAGGGGGCTTCAGGTTCTAATGGGCCAGGCTGGGAAGATGGGACTCCACTCAGGAGGGGCTGGGGGCTGATTCAGGTGAGGGGGAATCGAGTGTAAGGTCACTGGCTCCTGGAGGCCGGGCACTGACAGCTTGAGCCCCCTCCTCTTGGTGTGGTCCCCCTGCAAGCCATCAAATGCAGGGATGTCCCTCATGGAGGGGCTTTAGCAGGGTGGACAGAGCACCCCTGAGCCCAGGGAGTTCCACACCATCTCATCCACAGAGGGCAATTCTCTGCTTTCCCGGTCCAAGGGTACCCTTTCATGTGGAGTCTTCAGATAAGGGGACCACCCCAGGGGCCTCAGCCACTCATGCGGCTCCTTGGCTCAGGTGGCTCCTGTCCCAAATAGAAAAAAGTACAATGAAGAAAATAGACAGGACCCATAATCCCACCACTATATCCACCTCCCCTAACTGCCAGGACTGGTCCTTTGGGTTTGAGTGTGGATCAAACTGGAAAATTCGTTTTTGCCTTTTCATGGCATTTCCATCACCCTTCCGACTCTCCAATGTCCTCGATGGAAGGACTAACCAGCTAGAGATCACCCGGTTAGTTAACCTCCTGTATTTATAGAGGGACAGGAACCGAGATGGGGAAGGAAGGAGGAGCCCCAGGTCTTTGACCCTTCCTCCTGCACCTCAGCATCAGCTCTGGTCTGTCCCCTCACCCTCACCTGGAGCATGTGTCTTGACTGGATCCCGATCCTGCTCCTGGCGGAGGATCCTCCTCCGCCACAGGCCATCGTCCACCAGCTCCCCAGCCCAAAGACTTAAGGATGGCAAGAACAACTACAAGAGCTATTATTTATGGAGTTCTTGCGCTGTGCCAGCAAGGAGTTAATTGTCTCACTGAATAAGAGAGAGGTTCCAAAAGTAACCCATTTTACAAATGAAGAAACTAAAGCCCAGAGAGTTAATCTCATGGCCAGGGTCTCTGAGGTAGGAAGAGGTTCCATCCAGGATATGAATGTAGACCCATAAGTCTGGAGTCTCTCACTAACACGTATACTTTGGGACTAATCAGTAAAAAAGTTTATAATCATGAGATTGGATTTGCAAGTTGGAGCATAGCATACATACCAGCAAGTACAGAAATCATACTTGCATTGATCTGTGAATTATCCAAAGGGAACACAACCGCTAACCAGTACCCACAAAAAATAGAACATGACTAGCCCTCCAACGGCCCTCTTATGTGCCCCTCTCAGGTCACTGACCTCTCTCCCCCAAGGGGAACCAATATTCTAACTTCTGAATTTGTTTTTCTTGTCTTTGAACTTTATTTAAATGGAATCATACAGAGTGTCTTCTTTGGTGTCTGGCTTCTTTCATTTTGCTTGTAAGATTCATCAATATTCTTGAATGTGGCTGTATTTAGTTTTTATTTCTGTATAGTATTCCACTATAAAACATATAACCCATTTTATTTATCCATTCCACTACTGATGCGGGATGAGTTGTCTACAATTTGATGATATGTCAAAAAATGCTGCTCTGGACAACTTGTACATCTTTTGGTAAACATATGAACATATCTGTGTTGGGTATATACCTAAGCGTGGAATTGTTGGGTTATAGAGTATGTGTACGTCCACCTTTAGGAGATACTACCAAAGAGTTTCAAAGTGGATTAAACAGTTTGCACTCCCAGCTGTGTATAAAAGTTCCAGTTGCTCCGCATCTCCACCAACGCTTGGTGCCGTAAGAGGTTTGATTTGAACCGTGTTGGTGTATGTGTAGTGGTAGCTCATTGTGGTCTTAATTTGCATTTTCCTCCTGAGTAATTACGTGGAGCCCTTTTCCATTTCATTGTTCCCATTTGGTTATCGTTTTTTTGAAGTGCCTTGTAAAATCGGCCCTTTTTTTCTGGTGGATTGTCTGTAATATTTTTATAAATTTATGCAAGTTAGTTAAATATCCTAGATAAGAGTCTTGTGTCAGATAAATAAATGGCAAGTGTTTATCCCCTTTGTGCCTGCCCTTTTTCCTCTCTTAAAAGTTTCTTTTCACTGACAGTTCTCATTTTTAATAATTTCCTGTTTATCTTTTTGTTCCTTATGTTTACTATTCTTTGTGTTCTGCGAAATCTTTGCATGCCCCAAGATGTTGAGACTGTTTTCCTAAGGTACCTACTAGAGAAGTTATTGTAAAAACCCCCGTTTAGATTTAAAATCCACCTGGAATTGATTTTTGTTGGTACAGCCGGTATGGAAAACAGTGTTTCTCAAAGATTAAAGATCAGAGTTTTCTCAGAAGATTACCAATGGAACTCTCATGTGATGCAGCAATCCCACTACAGGGTATAGTTCCGAAGGAAATGAAATCAGTATCTTCAAGTGATATCTGCCCTCCCATGTTCACTGCAGCACTTGTCACAATGTTACCGAACCAAAATGAGTTCCCTATTTGGTGAGTTGAAATCAAAGCCTTTACCAGAAGTAGTTCTCACACAAAGTGCAATTCATTTGCCGCAAATAAGGGGACCATAGGGAATCACTTCCAAAGCTGTGGCTCTCTCAGCAAGGGAAAGCAAGTGCCTTTTAATTTTGGTAGGGAATAAATATTCAAAAGGAAAGTTTCATCATCACGTATAGAGGTGGGTACAAGCTATCCCAGGCGTTGTTTGAAAACATGCTTTCTCGTATATTTCATGTTATGCTAATAAGGATTAAGCTCCTCCTGGGGTGGAGATCTTAACACTAAAATGAAGCAAAAGTAACTTTGGACACTTCTTGGCCCATCTGTGCAGACGTTGCTTTTGCAGTGGGGTTTGGACTGGTTCAGGGTGGTTGGTGATTGCGTCTCTTAATGTAACTTAGAAACAACTTTGAGAAAGAGTTAAGGGGCCGGCCTGGTGGCATAGTGGTTGGGTTTGGGCGCACCGCTTCAACAGCCTGGGGTTCGCAGGTTCGGATCTCTGGCGCCGACCTATGCACCACTCATCAAGGCATGCCGTGGCAGGCGTCCCACATATCAAACGGAGGAAGATGGGCACAGATGTTAGCTCTGGGCCAATCTTCCTCACCATAAAGAGGAAGATTAGCAACAGATGCTAGGTCAGGCTAATCTTCCTCACCAAAACAACAAAAAAGAAACAGTTAAGTGCTTTCGAAACTGCCTTTGAATTACTCGGGGCAGTTAGTTGGTGACAACAATAGCCAAGATATGGACACAACCTAAGTGTCTGCTGATGGATCAATGGATTAAGAAACATTACATGTATCTACAATTAAATATTAATTAGCTTTAAATATGAGAGAAATCCTGTCTTTTCTGGCAACACGGTTGAACTTGGAGGACATTATGCTAAGCGAAATAAGTCAGACACAGAAAGACAATCACTGCATGATCTCATTTACATGTGGAATCTAAAAATGTCAAACTCGTGGAAACAGAGAGTGGAATGTGGCCACCAGGGATGGAGGTTGGTGGGTGCAAGGGGAATGGGAGATGTTGGTCAAAGGGTACAAACTTTCATTACAACATGAGGATGTTCTCAAGATCTAATATAGAACGAGGTGAACAGAGTTAATAATAATGCATTTTATACTCAAGAGAATTGATCTTAAGAGTTCTAGCATTAAAAAAAGGGGGAGTTATTACAGGAGGTGACGGAACTGTTTGTTAGCTTGATTGTGGTATTCATTTCACAATGTGTACATACATGAAATCATCACATTGTACACCTTCAATATATACAACTTTTCTTTGTTAATCTTACCTCAATACAGCTGGAAAAATGTTTGTGCAGACTTCAGAAAATGCTTACGAATTAATGTGAATGAGGAAAACAAGAAGTGAAAGCACAAATGCAGCAGGGCCTAGGAGAAAATTTGCCAAATGTTACCCATGGGTGATACTGGCCTAGAGCAAGTTGACTCGAGGGAAGCCGTGTTGCAACTTAGAGTAACGTCTGACTAGCTCACTCAAGCTCTGTGTGTTTTACCTTGCACATAGCCTAGGAGATAAACAGCTCTCGGAAATAATCCTGGCTGACACACGTACCTCCCAAGAGTGATAGATGATAACTTTATTCTTTTGAGTTTCTTAGGAACATGACGACCTCCTCAGGAAGAACATCTATGCCGGCATCCATCATCGATGACAACTGAAAGACCTGGTGTGATGTCTCCAGTCTCTGATGCCAGATGGTCAATGTTCCTGAGCCCCCTCACAGCCCACTAGTCCCTATAGAACTGCCACAGATTATGTTTAAGATGGTCTCTGGGACATGAGTCCATCATCTTCCGATTGTGCTAGCTAATCGAGTAAATCCCTTTCCTCACCATCGACTCATCTTGTGATTGATTGGCTTCAAGGTTGCAGCAAGCAGAAGGAGCCTTTGCTCGGTTACACGGGCAGGGATTAGCAGCGATTATTAATTTCTTCTTTACACCTTTCTCAATTTCTCACGTTTTTTAAAAGCACATTCACTTAACCAGGAGAAAACCAGCAGCAATTGTGAGTCTCAACAAAAGGTGGAGAGATGACAGTGTGCACCCCTATCCCTCCTGGCCCCAGGAGGGCTGGAGGGAGAACAGTGGGCAGTGCAGGCAGCCCTGAACCTGCTTGTCCTAGGGTCTCCTTCCCCAGAGCCTTTCAGGTGTCCACCAGGCCCCACCAGTGTGGCTGCGGAGCTCCTGCTGCAGGTGGCCCCCATTAGGGTGAAGTCTAGCTGAGTGGTGGCCTCTGAGTGACCAGCAGGACCTGCTTTGTGATCTTGGTCACAGGTGGGCAGGACCGAGAGGGTTGGTAGCTCAGTTGGAGAGGGGTGGTGGGAGGCTGGACAGGGGCTGGGGCAAAGTAGATCAGGGGCCTGGGAGGGAGTCCCAGCAAAGGAACCAAGGGTTGGCCAAGGGGTGGGGCTATGTCTGAGAGATGCTGAGGAGCACAGGGGGGTCACTGGGGCTCAGGGAAGCTGCCCAGGGCTGACAGTGACAAGAGTCTCCCTCAAGGTCACACAAGGCCCCTGACCCTGTGGCCTTCAACCCAGCTCCAAGGCCAAGGGGATCCTTTCTTAGAGAATGTGAAAGGACCAGAGCACTCTGGGGCTCTAAGTGTTTCAAAGTCTTTATTAATATGCTCCAAGTGCAGAGCGCCCATGCCATCAGGGACCAGCCACCTGTGCTGATTAGGAGCACCTTCTTTATCCCCAGTGACCAAACGAGGCCAGAGCTAGAATGTCCTTCCCCAGTCTTCCCAGGGGTTCTCACCTTGGCACCCTGGGTGTGGGTGGGGGTGGTGACAATTATTCAGTCTGTGGCATTTTCTGCCCCCTTAAATGGCAGTGCTCTCCCCCGTTTACCGGAACAGCCCAAAGAGCCTCCACACATTTCCCAAAACCCGGGAGACACTGCGCCTCCCAGGGCAGGGTGAGAACCTGGCCAAGCTCAGCAGGTAGAAACTCCAGGAACACTTTTCCTGACCCTCAGTTCCACACCAGGTGTACTTGCTAGCTGAAGGAGGGCATTGGTGACACTTTTTGCACCTCCAACTCCCCATATGACATGGGGACAATGCTGCTCCCAGGGTGAGGATTCTGTGCCGTTGAATGAGATCAGTGCACGTGCAGCAGGCAGTGCAGCGGTAGTTGTCAAGGTGAGTAGAATCAACACAGGGAGGGCAGATATGGAGACACGACTGCACCTGCTCCTCCAACTCACCTAAGGATAAAATGTGGTAAAATTCATGCCTTCCCACTCATCTAAAATACCAGCGCCCACCTTGAGCCCTTATCCTGTCCTCCCCACAGCCCTGTGAACTCTACTCTGAGCCATTCATGGGACCAGGGAGTTCTGGGACTCAGGGCCAAGGTTTTCCCTGAGATTTCACATCTGGGTGGTGGTTAGGGAGGTCTCTGCTCCCTTCTGCTCTGTGCTTGATGCAGGACACCTGGGGCAGCCCTGAGCTGGACCATCAGTGATCTGAGGCTGTTCTCCTTCATTCTGCTGGGCTGACAAGGAGACCTGCATCTGGCAAGCTCAGCCATCTGCGCAGGGGTGGAAATCCCCGTCAGCAAAATGCCAGGGCTGCCAGTGCCATTCTCTGCTTGACGCCTCAGCTCTCCTGGGCACCGCCATCTTGCATGAACTTTGCCCTCACTCCCTAGTGGAAGAGCCCATGGCCACGGTTCCTACTGGCTGAAGGCAAAGGCACCGAGGGCAGCCAATAGGTAAGGGAGGCCTGAGGAGTGAGTCCTGTTGGTGTTGAGCATCTCTGGGCCCTGGCTGGACAGACAGGTGCACGAGAGGGCAATGGTGTTCCTGGGCCAGGCTGCTGAGAGGCGGAGTGAGTCAGTGACTGGAGCCCCCACCTGGGCTCCCGGGTGTGTCTTTGCATCTGTGCCTCTCCCTGGTGAGGAAAGCTCACACCCTCTGCACCACCCTCATACCTCACCCCTCCCTGCCACATCCCTGTACATTCCAGAGTGGTGAGAGCTCAAGGAGGGGAGAGTGAGGGACGGGGGAGCCCTGACAACCCCTTGTCCCTCACCCCTAATTAGAAACATGTGCTCTGGCTCAACCCTCAACATGGCCTCCACTGGGTCCCAAGAAACCCCTTTCTCCCTCCGCCCCCAACCCTAATCCATCAGAGAGATGTGCAGTGCCACCTCTGCACCTCCTTCCTCCACGGAGGTCTCCAAAGCCCCCCAGTAGGTGCTGCCCATGCCACTGCCCTCAGCCCAGGGCACACATCTGACCTGGAGAGGCATGCAGACCTCTCCTCTCCAAGATTCAGGGGGTCCAGAGCCCCCCAAGAATCAGCATTCTCCCCCTCCCACCAACTCCAGGCCACAAGCCCCTTGAGGGGAAGGAGGGATCCAGGTGACCCAGAGCTGCCCACTCTGGCCTCTCCCACCAGGCAGCATGGCCTCGGGGCCCAGTGTAGTGTCCAGAAGAAGATGAATGGTCTTGTGTTCCTTGTCCCCTCTGAGGGGACAGAGGAGGCCATGGAGGTCAGGAGAGAAGGCTCTGGGGAGATAGGAAGGGCCAGGATCCCACCCCAAGCCAAGGCCCCATTTGCCTGATAATCAAAGACGAACCGGCCCACACACCTGGCAGCATTTCCCTGGAAGAACTTTAGGAGTCCCACGGCCACCCTGGGCCGCCTTTCTGAACCTCTGGATCTGGATGTGGGGACAACTAGGGCCCTTGCCGGCCCCAGCTAAGAGAGGGGCCTTGGGGAGCACTCACATGAGAGCAGAGCACTCCAGCCCCGTGACTGAGGAATTTTTGATGCCAATCTCTGAGTGGACACTGGGCAGGGGTAGGAAGAAAATACTCCCAATATATCTGTGCCTACTGTATGCCAGGGCAGGGAGCAGACAGTCAATGCTGTCACATTCGTGGAGGAATGAAGTTGGTGTCGCTTCGTGAGCGGAGCCTGCGGGAGGATGACGGAGTCTCCCAGCAGTGGAAAGAAATGAGCTTTGGCCTTTCAGGTTCCTGGATACTGTGCTGAGGGAGGGGCAGCAGCCCTCCATTCACAGAGGCCTCCTGGGAGGGGAGAAACCAGGGTGGTGGACGGTGGTCGGCCCAGCAGAGGGCAGGCTTGGGAAGAGTGGCGGGGCTGTCCTGAGGGGAGTGGAGCCTTGCTAAAGGAGAGACCCCTTCCCACCTCTCAGACCTATCCAGCTCTTTTCTTTCTTTCATTTTCAAATTAGAGGCAGCAAAAGGACAAGCTTAACTGTCTCTCATCCCCTTTCCATACATTCAGCTTTGATGTTCAGCCCTCCCATGATGCCTGCTCTCTCGGGAAGGTAAAGGCAGGAACTGGTGGCTGAGGCAGCCTCTGTCCTTGAGGCCGGTGACACCAGGAGCGACCAGAGTGGAGGTAGGAGCCTGCGGCCCGGCCCCTGGCATCTGTGGGCAGCCTGGTGGTGAGGGAGTTTGTGGCTCTTGCTTCAAGGTGGTGGGAGGCTGTGAGAGTCAGGAGTGCAGGGTGGTCCCTGCCCTGGGGGCAGGACAGTGTTCAGTGGATGGCCACACGTGTGTTCATATACACACATGTATGTGTGAGCATGTACCATGTCATCCACATTAGTGTGTGTGTGAGCACACATATGTAGAGCCCAAATCCTAGCTGAGGGACTGACCCATCCAGTATTTTGAGGATTCGGTAGCATTCTTACCCGGATGCCACATGTGGAGTTGATGGTGGTGTGGCAGGCCTTGCATGCAGGACTGCCCCAGCCCACTTGACTGTGTAATTCTGCTCTGTGGTGGGGGCAGAGGTGTCCCCAGTAGGGGCTCTGCTGTGCTCTGTGAGGCCTGGCAGTCCATGCAGCCCAAAGGGGCTAGGCCGACTGAGCCGGCTCTTCAGAAGCATGCAGTCCTCAGGATACTGTTCACAGGGAGAGGTTTTGGGTGCTGGTGCCCCCTCCCCTACTGCGGCTCGTCCCTGAAGAGGGTCCAGCAAAGTTGGAGCAGGAGTGGGAAGGGGGTTTGAAAAAGAGGCCAAGTCGATGTCCCAAGTCACAGGCCAAGCCCAGTGCATCTCCCTGTCCCCTGCCTCAGTTTATCTTTTCAGGAAATGGTCCAGGGAAGAACTGAGCATGGTGGGCTCCGTGCTGGGGTCGGGGAGTAAGAAACAAAATCCCACGCCCCCCTCTTGCTCTATGCCAAGATCATTTCGTTACCCTGAGATGGGGTGAGGGGATGTTGGGGGTACAGTGGGACTCTGGGGGGCCTTGCCCTGCCCAGGACCTCGTCTTCGGGGGTCTGGCCCTCACCTGGCCTGCCCCAGGTCACCAGCTGTAGCAGTGGCACTTACATCTGTCCCAAGGTCTGGAGAGGGGAGAACCGGGCAGCCTTACACCCTGGTGGGGACTCTCATGCTTTCTTTCTTTCTTGAAGAAACACGAAACCCTCAAGATTCATGTACTGTGTGATGGAGAGAAACAAATACCAAATGTTCCCCCAAAAAGACAATGTATTTTGTACTTTGTAAAGTGTTAATTAAAACGGAGAAAAATATCATGTTGGCTGAGGACGTCTGATTTTGTGCTGCTCCAGGGCCACATCTCATCTCTTTCCTTCTCCATTCCATGGTCGAGGAACATGGCCAGGGGCTGGGAGGAAGGCAGAACAACCTTCCCGTCCACACCCAGCATCTGAGAGAGGGCACATCCCCAGAGCGAGAGGGGCTGTATTAGTTACCTGATGCAGGGTAACGAGTTGCCCAAAACACAATGGATTAAAATGATTGTTTACATGTCACCGTTCCTGTAGGTTAGGAATTCGAGAGCAGTTTGAGCAGTTGTGTCAGGGTCCCTCAGGAGGCTGCGATCATCTCAAGTCCTGGCTGGGACTGCAGGATCTACTTCCCAGATGGTTTATTCACAGGGCTGGCAAGTTGGGCTCAGCTGCTGGCAGGGAGCCTGTTCCTCTCCACATGAGTCTCCCCATGGGGCTGCTTGAGTGACCTCACAATACGGTGCCCGGCTTCCCCCAGAGCAAGGGATTCAAGGGCCAGTATAGGAGCCAAAATGGTTTTTTGGCCCCGAGCCTCAGAATTCACATGCCTCTGCCTCCACCGTACTCTGTGAGGATACAGCCCCGCTCTGATTTGACACAGGAGGAGAACACAAAACGGTGTGAAACCAAGAGGGCAAGATCACTGGGGCCATCTTGGAGACCGACTGCTATGCCCATCCATCCTCCCAAACATCTGGCTTAGGTGGGCCTGGGGGTCAGGGGGCCTGCGGGCAGGACAGGGCCTTGTTGGTGGCAGGCAGAGGATCAGGGGCTGGATTCCGGGCCACAGGGCCTCTGGCCCAAGTCTGGAGCCCTACTGTGGATGTCACACCCCCAGGGAGGTCCCTGGTGCTAGAAGCCCAGGAGGTGATGCCTCTCGACAAGATACCCTGGGGGCACGAGGGAGGGCTCCATGCCCAGCGTCCCTCCTACAAGGGCTCTGGCATTTGGTTCCTGCCCTTTTGGCAAGTAGGCACTGGGGATGCCCAGGCAGGACAGAGGTCTTGGACCTTGGACACACTTCACTGCCCCTCTCTGACATTTTCCACGGAGGGCCGGTGTGACCAGGGCAGGGCTGAAGACCTGAGCCTGCACTGAACCCCACCAACCTCCATCCCCACCCGCCTCACTCCCGCCCGCAGGACAAGCAGACCTGGTGTCTGAAGGGAGTGACAATGGGGCTGAAGCTCTCTCACCACCCTGAGCCCAAGAAAGTTCTGGATGCTGTGAATGCTTTCCCTTCTGGGTTACTCAGACTACGCCCCCCTCCTTCATTCAGAGACCCCATTGGAGCTAGGACATCCACAGTGACTCTTGATGTCCCCCAAACTCTCAAAAGTTACAAAGGCCTCCAGAGCCCGACCTCCCTTTCCCACCACTCACTCACAGTCGCTGTCACTCAGGCGGTGCTGGACCTTGTGCCAGGTGCTGGGGACCCCGAGGAACCTGCTGTGGCCCCTGCACCTGAGTCTCTCTAGGAAGTGAGAAGACAGGGAAAGGAGCTATTCCAGGGAGTGCAGGGCCAGGCTAGACCACAAGGGTGTGCTGTGCCCAGGGGTAGGGAATGACCACTGTCCAGCAGTAGGGGGCAGACCAAGAAGCCAGGACATTAGGGTTGAGCTTGGTAAGATGGGGACCCAGCAGAGGGAGGAGCAAAGGCGCAGAGGGTGAGAGGGAACCTTGGCTGGAATGGAGGAGTGTGGCGGGGGAGGGAGGAATGGATGGGGCAGGTAAGGGTTGAGGCTGAAATGCAAGGTGGGTGCTCAGGTCCGCCAGGGGCCTCACCCTCCTACAGGCCATGGGGAGCCACTGAGGACTTCCACGCAGGGGACAAAACTTAGCATCTGAGTGGGGGTCTGCGTTATGAAGAGGGCTGATAGGAGGAGGGAAAGGGTACTGCCAGGGTCCTGGCCTCAGTTCTCAGGAGGGGTCCCTGGCTGGTTCAAGTGTCTTCTGTGTGCAGAGTTGGGGTGGTGGGGGCAGTGCCGCATGCAGGGAACCAGCAGATGTCCAGCCAACCCTCAGAATCATGACTTTGCCTCCCCACCCCCAACCAGGGCATAATTCCTCCTGGACCAGCTCTGGCTGCTTCTTGGCAGGTTCTCACCGCAGCTCACATTCGGATCCCCAGGGGGGTTACCCATGCCAGGACTCCACCCCCAAGAGTCTGATTCAGTTTCTCTTGGATAAAATAACGGTTTAAATCTTCCCCCATCCTCTCTCAAAATGTAACGTAAGGAACTGGGCCACAGGAGGAAAGAGCAGCATCTGTGGTCACATGGCCCCCCTGGTTTTATCATGTGACATTCCACTGGGGGGGCGGGGGGGCTCATGATGGTGAAAACGAGCTCTCCAAAGGGAATGTGTGAGATGAGATGGTGGGGGTAGTTGTACCACATAGACAATACACTAAAACCACTGAACTGTACACTTTAAAATGGTCTTAAGTTATGTGACCCACATGTCAATGTTTTAAAAATATCGATGTCATAGAAAAAGCAACAGGAATGGATGCTGGGCGTGAAGGATGGCCAAGAAAGAATGTGAGTTATTCTGACACTCTTGAGGGTTAAAGGAAGTCCCTATCAACATGGCAGAGGCAGCACAGAGAACGAGGAGGAGGACGGAGGCAAGAACCCGGAGCTCCCACGTCACAAATGTTGATGGGGGAGCACCTCATTTGAGCTGTTTTTCCAGGAGCTCTGGACCTGAGCTGACCCAGCGGGAAGCTGTGCAGCATCAGCGAGACCCAGGCCCATCTGCCACCTTGATGAGCATGGGGCACCGGGAGGGTCCTGATGTCCAGGGAGAACCTCAGAGAGCAGGCAGAGCCTCTGAGGAGCCTGTAGGGAACAGCCCGTGTTGTCTTCAGGGCAATTAATACTCGGTGTTTTGGACTCAAGATCACTGAGCGTGTCATGAATTACGTGGTAAAAGTGTCCAAACTTAAAAAATTAAATGAAGGCCCCAGTGATCCCACTCCTTAGGTATACACTCGAGAAAACTGAGAAGACGTTCATACAGACACTTGTATGTGCATGATCCAAAAAAATAAAACGCTGGGCCAACGTAAAACTCATACATGAAGTTCTGGCATTATTCATAATTGCCAAAAATTGGAACCACCCAAATGTCCACCAACTGTTGAATACGGTACATCAAAACAATCAATCAGTAACCTCCCAGATGATTCTATCATACAGGCACGGTTGTGAGGCCCAGGGTGAGGCGTAGAATCTGCCCAAAGGAATCCCCTCATGAACAAGGCCTCCTTCGGCTGCTCTGGGGGCAGGCGACGTCGTCTTGATTTCCTAGTTTGAGGCCAGACACATTAGATGCAGCCTGCCACCCGATGCACCAGCTGGAATGAACGCGTCCTTCTCACCACTGCATCCCCTGCACATGGCAACTCCTGGCGTACAGTCAGACAGGAACAGGGACCCAATCAGGCCTTTGCTTCATCTTCAGTGTTCTCCCGCTGTAATGAGGGTGGATGACTTAGCTGTGGAACAGCTTCCGGTCATGAGCCTGAGCCTGTTCAGTTTCCGTCTCTGAGGGTGGACTCACACGGGCCATTTTTCTGTTGGGCACAGATTCCTGTGCTCTTCTCTGGCAACAGCTGGCACCACCCTACCAGAGCGACAGCAAGACCAAGTCTCTCCGCTCCTCATGAGCAGCCCCCACACCAGCTACATCCCACTTGTTTGCCTCCCTAGCAAGACAATGGACTCCTGGTTCGAGGAGGTGACCACACTCTCGGGATTTTTCCTTTTAAACTTGACTGCTCAGCATGCCCTCAGTGTGGCCCCAAGAAAATCACAACGAGAGGGACTCCAAGCACTGTCTCCAGCTCAAGCTCAATCTGGGCTGTTCCGTGTGAAATATCAAGGTTTGTGTGGAAGAAAGGCTGGGCTTCTTGGTCGCCGCAGCATGAGCGCCTGAGGGTAGCTGGGTGATGCACCCTGGGAGAGAGAAGGCAAGTGTGGGCTCCTTGGGGGAGGGGATACATTCCTGGGGCTCAATCACAGGGCAGGGCTGGCCCCAGGAGAATGGAGGCCTCACAGAGCCACCCCAGTCCTGGGGGCCACCCCCAAGGCCATCTGAAGTGGTCTCTGGGAAGGTCAGGCAGCATGGTTAGGCCGAGGCACCTGAGCAGCTCCCATGCAGCCCCTGCGGGGACAACGGCCCTCAGAAGGTGTGAGTAACTCTGCTGCTTGCCAGGAGGTGCTGGGACCTGAGCATAATGTGAGAGAGAACAGTGTGGATCTTCAGAAATGCAGCCCGAGTGTCTACCCTGTGCCAGGTGCTCAGCGAGACTGTCACCTGCTGTGCCAAGTCAGAGCACTCTTCCTGCCGTGTGGTGCTCAACGTCTGACTGTGTCACATGAACACAGTGAGTGCACAGTAGGTGTTTCCTGACCTCGTGAAAATGTGAGACAACCACATATTCAAGAAACAAGCATGATCAGGACAGGACTCTCCTGAGTGAGTCAGGGGCGGACCTGACGAAAATGGCAGGCCAAGTGTTTTGGATTCACTGATGTCAGGGTCTGCCTGCCAGCAAGCGGGGCCCCGTCCCCGCCAGAAATCATCATTGAGTGGCAGCCTGTACGCCAGGCATGTGGTCAGGGAACAGAAGACCGAGACCCAGGCCCCTGGGAACGGCTAGCCACTGAGGGAAACTGTGGTGGCCACCGTGTGACGAGAGTCCGTCCACCTTCTCAGGCCACACCTGCCACTCGGGCTCTGCACTGCCCTGCTCTACAGACCCCAATACATGCAGAAGTACAGAGGCTGAGTGTAAGAAGTCAGGACAGCCAGAGGACACGTCGGAGTGGCCCGTGGTCACTGCATTCAGGGTGTCCTCACACACTCGCTGAAGTGACAGGAGTTCGGAGCCTGCAGACAGACTTTTCGCAGGAAAAAAAAGGATAAATTATAGCAACGAAGCTAATGGTGTAGACAGTTTCTGTGTGTTTGGACCTGCCGAGGTCACAGGGAACCAGGAGAGCCAGCGGCAGTGGGAAAGCCCAATGGAAACAGCCCCTGAAACACCAAAGTGCCTCGAAACACTCTGCAGTGGGTTTTTGAAAGATAAATCCTTATTGTATTTAAATTATATATTTCTTTTGATTTTTACAAGTGTTTTTTAAAAATGCTTTTCACAATTTCAAAAGACATTATTAAAATCCAGCCTGCAAAGGAAATACTTAGGCCTGTGTGTGCACACGGTTGCATGCGCACACACACGCTCTATCCGCAGTCTTTCTCTGGATGGTACATGAGAACCAGAACCGGTGGTGCCTCTGGGACAAGAGACGGGAGACTTAGTTTTCATAAGACAAGTTGTACCAAGCACATATGTTTTGTGTTCAAAAATATCAATAGCTTTGTTTGGAAGAACTGACTTAGTAAACAGTAAGATAAACTACAATTTAAGAAAGAACCCTTTAACTCTGAAATGAGCCTTTTGGTCTAATTGCATCCTCCCCGGTATGAAAACCATTATTTTTCACTTTGGTGGCTGCGGTAAGGCACTCTAAATATTAAATATCCTGCTTTCTTTTAAATGCATGTAAAACATTCCTCCAAACGGGCCTCTGCAAACAGCTCCTGGCACGCCAGTTTTGTCATTTCAAATCTTTCCCCATTGGGAGTAATGTTTTACAGCTCCTATACTGGCCCTTGAATCCCTTGCTCTGGGGGAAGCCGGGCACTGTATTGTGAGGTCACTCAAGCAGCCCCATGGGGAGACCAATGTGGAGAGGAACAGGCTCCCTGCCAACAGCTGAGCCTAACTTGCCAGCCCTGTGAATACACCATCTGGGAAGTAGATCCTGCAGTCCCAGCCAGGACTTCAGATGATCACAGCCTCCTGAGGGACCCTGACACAACTTCTCAAACTGCTCTCGAATTCCTAACCTACAGGAACGGTGACACGTAAACAATCATTTTAATCCATTGTGTTTTGGGCAACTCGTTACCCTGCATCAGGTAACTAATACAGCCCCTCTCGCTCTGGGGATGTGTCCTCTCTCAGACGCTGGGTGTGAACGGGAAGGTTGTTCTGCCTTCCTCCCAGCCCCTGGCCATGTTCCTCGACCATGGAATGGAGAAGGAAAGAGATGAGATGTGGCCCTGGAGCAGCACAAAATCAGATGCCCTCAGCCAACATGATATTTTTCTCCGTTTTAATTAACACTTTACAAAGTACAAAATACATTGTCTTTTTGGGGGAACATTTGGTATTTGTTTCTCTCCATCACACAGTACATGAATCTTGAGGGTTTCGTGTTTCTTCAAGAAAGAAAGAAAGCGTGAGGGTCCCCACCAGGGTGTAAGGCTGCCCGGTTCTCCCCTCTCCAGATCTTGGGACAGATGTAAGTGCCACTGCTACAGCTGGTGACCTGGGGCAGGCCAGGTGTGGGCCAGACCCACGAAGACGAGGTCCTGGGCAGGGCAAGGCCCCCCAGAATCCCACTCTACCCCCAACATCCACTCACCCCATCTCAGGATAACGGAAATGATCTTGGCATAGAGCAAGAGGGGGGCGTGGGATTTTGTTTCTTACTCCCCGCCCCCAGCATGGAGCCCACCCTGCTCAGTTCTTCCCTGGACCATTTCCTGAAAAGATAAACTGAGGCAGGGGACAGGGAGATGCACTGGGCTTGGCCTGTGACTTGGGACATCGACTTGGCCTCTTTTTCAAACCCCCTTCCCACCCCTTCTCCAACTTTGCTGGACCCTCTTCAGAGACAAGCCCCAGTAGGCGAGAGGGCACCAGCACCCAAAACCTCTCCCTGTGAACAGTATCCTGAGGACTGCATGCTTCTGAAGAGCCGGCTCAGTCGGCCTAGCCCCTTTGGGCTGCATGGACTGCCAGGCCTCACAGAGCACAGTAGAGCCCCTACTGGGGACACCTCTGCCCCCACCACAGAGCAGAATTACACAGTCAAGTGGGCTGGGGCAGTCCTGCATGCAAGGCCTGCCACACCACCATCAACTCCACATGTGGCCCCCGGGTAAGAATGCTACCGAGGCCTCAAAATACTGGATGGGTCAGTCCCTCAGCTAGGATTTGGGCTCTACACACATGGGCTCGCACACACACTAATGTGGATGACATGGTACATGCTCACACATACATGTGTGTATATGAACACACGTGTGGCCATCCACTGAACACTGTCCTGCCCCCAGGGCAGGGACCACCCTGCACTCCTGACTCTCACAGCCTCCCACCACCTTGAAGCAAGAGCCACAAACTCCCTCACCACCAGGCTGCCCACAGACGCCAGGGGCCGGGCCGCAGGCTCCTACCTCCACTCCGGTCGCTCCTGGTGCCGCCAGCCTCAAGGACAGAGGCTGCCTCAGCCACCAGCTCCTGCCTTTACCTTCCCGAGAGAACAGGCGTCATGGGACGGTTGGACATCAAAGCTGAAGGTATGGAAAGGGGATGAGAGACAGTTAAGCTTGTCCTTTTGCTGCCTCTAATTTGAAAATGAAAGAAAGAAAAGAGCTGGATAGGTCTGAGAGGTGGGAAGGGGTCTCTCCTTTAGCAAGGCTCCACTCCCCTCAGGACAGCCCCGCCACTCTTCCCAAGCCTGCCCTCTGCTGGGCTGACCATCATCCACCACCCTGGTTTCTCCCTTCCCAGGAGGCCTCTGTGAATGGAGGGCTGCTGCCCCTCCCTCAGCACAGTATCCAGGAACCTGAAAGGCCAAAACTCATTTCTTACCACTGCTGGGAGACTCCGTCATCCTCCTGCAGGCTCTGCTCATGAAGCAACACCAACTTCATTCTTCCACGAATGTGACAGCATTGACTGTCTGCTCCCTGCCCTGGCATACAGTAGGCACAGATATATTGGGGGTATTTTCTTCCTACCCCTGTCCAGTGTCCACTCAGAGATTGGCATCAAAACTTCCTCAGTCACGTGGCTGGAGTGCTCTGCTCTCATGTGAGTGCTCCCCAAGGCCCCTCTCTTAGCTGGGGCCGGCAAGGGCCCTAGTTGTCCCCACATCCAGATCCAGAGGTTCAGAAAGGCGGCCCAGGGTGGCCGTGGGACTCCTAAAGTTCTTCTAGGGAAATGCTGCCAGGTGTGTGGGCCGGTTCGTCTTTGATTATCAGGCAAATGGGGCCTTGGCTTGGGGTGGGAGTCTGGCCCTTCCTATCTCCCCAGAGCCTTCTCTCCTGACCTCCATAGCCTCCTCTGTCCCCTCAGAGGGGACAAGGAATACAAGACCATTCATCTTCTCTTAAACACTACACTGGTCCCCGAGGCCATGCTTCCTGGTGGGAGAGGCCAGAGTGGGCAGCTCTGGGTCACCTGGATCCCTCCTTCCCCTCAAGGGGCTTGTGGCCTGGAGTTGGTGGGAGGGGGAGAATGCTGATTCTTGGGGGGCTCTGGACCCCCTGAATCTTGGAGAGGAGAGGTCTGCATGCCTCTCCAGGTCAGATGTGTGCCCTGGGCTGAGGGCAGTGGCATGGGCAGCACCTGCTGGGGGACATTGGAGACCCCCGTGGAGGAAGGGTGTGCACAGGTGGCACTGCACATCTCTCTGATGGATTAGGGCTGGGGGCTGATGGAGAAAGGGGTTTCTTGGGAACCAGTGGAGGCCATACTGAGGGTTGAGCCAGAGCACATGTTTCTAATTGGGGGTGAGGGACAAGGGGTGGCCAGGGCTCCCCCGTCCCTCACTCTCCCCTCCTTGAGCTCTCACCACTCTGGAATGTACAGGGATGTGGCAGGGAGGGGTGAGGTATGAGGGTGGTGCAGAGGGTGTGAGCTTTCCTCACCAGGGAGAGGCACAGATGCAAAGACACACCCGGGAGCCCAGGTGGGGGCTCCAGTCACTGACTCACTCCGCCTCTCAGCAGCCTGGCCCAGGAACACCATTGCCCTCTCGTGCACCTGTCTGTCCAGCCAGGGCCCAGAGATGCTCAACACCAACAGGACTCACTCCTCAGGCCTCCCTTACCTATTGGCTGCCCTCGGTGCCTTTGCCTTCAGCCAGTAGGAACCGTGGCCATGGGCTCTTCCACTAGGGAGTGAGGGCAAAGTTCATGCAAGATGGCGGTGCCCAGGAGAGCTGAGGCGTCAAGCAGAGAATGGCACTGGCAGCCCTGGCATTTTGCTGACGGGGATTTCCACCCCTGCGCAGATGGCTGAGCTTGCCAGATGCAGGTCTCCTTGTCAGCCCAGCAGAATGAAGGAGAACAGCCTCAGATCACTGATGGTCCAGCTCAGGGCTGCCCCAGGTGTCCTGCATCAAGCACAGAGCAGAAGGGAGCAGGGACCTCCTGAACCACCATCCAGATGAGAAATCTCAGGGAAAACCTTGGCCCTGAGTCCCAGAACTTCCTGGTGCCATGAATGGCCCAGAGTAGAGTTCACAGAACTGTGGGGAGGACAGGATAGGGGCTCAAGGTTGGCGCTGGTATTTTAGATGAGTGGGAAGGCATGAATTTTACATTTTATCCTTAGGAGAGTTGGAGGAGCAGGTGCAGTCGTGTCTCCATATCTGCCCTCCCTGAGTTGATTCTACTCACCTTGACAACTACCGCTGCACTGCCTGCTCCATGTGCACTGATCTCATTCAACGGCACAGAATACCCACCCTGAGAGCAGCATTGTCCCCATGTCATATGGGGAATTGAAGGTGCAAAAAGTGTCACCAATGCCCTCCTTCCGCTAGCAAATACAACTGGTGTGGAACTGAGGGTCAGGAAAAGTGTTCCTGGAGTTTCTACCTGCTGAGCTTGGCCAAGTTCTCACTCTGCCCTGGGCGTCACGGTGTCTCCCGGGTTTTGGGAAATGTGTGGAGGCTTTTTGGGCTGTGCCAGCGAACGGGGGACACCACTGTCATTTAAGGGGGCAGAACATGCCACAGACTGAAGAATTGTCGCCACTCCAACCCACACCCAGGGTTCCGAGGTGAGAACCCCTGGGAAGACAGGGGAAGGACATTCTAGCTCTGGCCTCGCTAGGTCACTGGGGATAAAGGAGGTGCTCCTAATCAGCACAGGTGGCTGGTCCCTGAGGGTATAGGCACTCTGCACTTGGAGCATATTAATAAAGACTTTGAAACACTTAGAGCCCCAGAGTGCTCTGGTCCTTTCACATTCTCTAAGAAAGGATCCCCTTGGCCTTGGAGCTGGGTTGAAGGCCACAGGGTCAGGGGCCTTGTGTGACCTTGAGGGAGACTCTTGTCACTGTCAGCCCTGGGCAGCTTCCCTGAGCCCCAATGACCCCCCTGTGCTCCTCAGCATCTCTCAGACATAGCCGTGCCCCTTGGCCAACCCTTGGTTCCTTTGCTGGGACTCCCTCCCACGTCCCTGCACTCCTTTGCTCTAGCCCCTATCGAGCCTCTCACCACCCCTCTCCAACTGAGCTACCAACCTTCCTCGGTCCTGCCCACCTGTGACCAAGATCACAAAGCAGGTCCTGCTGGTCACTCAGAGGCCACCACTCATCTAGGCTTCACCCTGATGGGGGCCACCTGCAGCAGGAGCTCCGCAGCCACACTGGTGGGGCCTGGTGGACACCTGAAAGGCTCTGGGGAAGGAGACCCTGGGACAAGCAGGTTCAGGGCTGCCTGCACTGCCCACTGTTCTCCCTGCAGCCCTCCTGGGGCCAGGAGGGATAGGGGTGCACACTCTCATCTCTCCACCTTTTGTTGTGACTCACAATTGCTTCTGGTTTTCTCCTGGTGAAGTGAATGTGCTTCTAAAAAATGTGAGAAAGTGAGAAAGGTGTAAAGAAGAAATTAATAATCACTGCTAATCCCTGCCCGTGTAATCGAGCAAAGGCTCCTTCTGCTTGCTGCAACCTTGAAGCCAATCAATCACATGATGAGTCGGTGGTTAGGAAAGGGATTTACTCGATTAGCTAGCAAAATTGGAAGATGATGGACTCATGTCCCAGAGACCATCTTAAACAAGTACATAATCTGTGGCAGTTCTATAGGGACTAGTGGGCTGTGAGGGGGCTCAGGAACATTGACCATCTGGCATCAGAGACTGGAGACATCACACCAGGTCTTTCAGTTGTCATCGATGATGGATGCCGGCATAGATGTTCTTCCTGAGGAGGTCGTCATGTTCCTAAGAAACTCAAAAGAATAAAGTTATCATCTATCACTCTTGGGTGGTATGTGTGTCAGCCAGGATTATTTCCGAGAGCTGTTTATCTCCTAGGCTATGTGCAAGGTAAAACACACAGACCTTGAGTGAGCTAGTCAGACGTTACTCTAAGTTGCAACACGGCTTCCCTCGAGTCAACTTGCTCTAGGCCAGTATCACCCATGGGTAACATTTGGCAAATTTTCTCCTAGGCCCTGCTGCATTTGTGCTTTCACTTCTTGTTTTCCTCATTCACATTAATTCGTAAGCATTTTCTGAAGTCAGCACAAACATTTTTCCAGCTGTATTGAGGTATGATTAACAAAGAAAAGTTGTATATATTGAAGGTGTACAATGTGATGATTTGATGTATGTAGACATTGTGAAATGAATACCACAATCAAGCTAACAAACAGTTCCGTCACCTCCTGTAATAACTCCCCCTCTTTTTAATGCTAAGAACTCTTAAGATCAATTCTTTTGAGTATAAAATGCATTATTATTAACTCTGTTCACCTCGTTCTGTATTAGATCTTGAGAACATCCTCATGTTATAATGAAAGTTTGTACCTTTTGACCAACATCTCCCATTCCCCTCTCAACCACCAACCTCCATCCCTGGTAGCCACATTCCACTCTCTGTTTCCATGAGTTTGACGTTTTCAGATTCCACATGTAAATGAGATCATGCAGTGATTGTCTTTCTATGTCTGACTTATTTCGCTTAGCATAATATCCTCCAAGATCAACCGTGTTGTCAAAAAAGACAGGATATCTCTCATATTTAAAGCTGGATAATATTTAATTGTAGATACATGTAATGTTTCTTAATCCATTGATCCATCAGCAGACACTTAGGTTGTGTCCATATCTTGGCTATTGTTGTCACCAACTAACTGCCCCGAGTAATTCAAAGGCAGTTTCGAAAGCAGTTCACTGTTTCTTTTTTGTTGTTTTGGTGAGGAAGTTTAGCCCTGACCTAGCATCTGTTGCCAATCTTCCTCTTTATGCTGAGGAAGATTGGCCCAGAGCTAACATCTGTGCCCATCTTCCTCCGTTTGATATGTGGGACGCCTGCCACGGCATGTCTTGATGAGTGGTGCATAGGTCGGCGCCAGGGATCCGAAACTGTGAACCCCAGGCTGTTGAAGCGGTGCGCCCAAACCCAACCACTATGCCACCAGGCCGGCCCCTTAACTCTTTCTCAAAGTTGTTTCTCAGTTACATTAAGAGACGCAATCACCAACCACCCTGAACCAGTCCAAAACCCACTGCAAAAGCAACGCCTGCACAGATGGGCCAAGAAGTGTCCAAAGTTACTTTTGCTTCATTTTAATGTTAAGATCTCCACACCAGGAGGAGCTTAAGCCTTATTAGCATAACATGAAAGGTAGGGGAATGCATGTTTTCAAACTACTCCTGGGATAGCTTGTACCCACCTCTATACGTGATGACGAAACTTTCCTTTTGAATAATTATTCCCTACCAAAAATAAAAGACACTTGTTTTCCCTTGCTGAGAGGGCCACAGCTTTGGAAGTGATTACCTATGGTCCCCTTATTTGCTGCAAATCTGTTGTACTTTGTGTGAGAACTACTTCTAGTAAATGCTTTGATTTCAACTCACCAAATAGGGAACTCATTTTGGTTCGGTAACATTGTGACAAATGCTGCAGTGAACATGGGAGGACAGATATCACTTGAAGATACTGATTTCATTTCCTTCGGAACTATACCCTGTAGTGGGATTGCTTCATCACATGCGAGTTCCATTGGTAATCTTCTGAGAAACTCTGATCTTTAATCTTTGAGAAACACTGTTTTCCATACCGGCTGTACCAACAAAAATCAATTCCAGGTGAATTTGAAATCTAAACGGGGGTTTTTACAATAACTTCTCTAGTAGATACCTTAGGAAAACAGTCTCAAGATCTTGGGGCACGCAAAGATTTCGCAGAACACAAAGAATAGTAAACATAAGGAACAAAAAGATAAACAGGAAATTATTAAAAATGAGAACTGTCAGTGAAAAGAAACTTTTAAGATAGGAAAAAGGGCAGGTACAAAAGGGATAAACACTTGCCATGTATTTATCTGACACAAACTCTCATATAGGATATTTAACTAACTCGCCTAAATTTATAAAAATATTACAGACAATCCACCAGAAAAAAAGGGCCGATTTTACAAGGCACTTCAAAAAAAACGATAACCAAATGGGAACAATGAAATGGAAAAGGGCTCCACGTTATTACTCAGGAGGAAAATGCAAATTAAAACCACAATGAGCTACCACTACACATACACCACCATGGTTAAAATCAAACCTCTGATGGCACCAAGCGTTGGTGGAGATGTGGAGCAACTGGAACTTTTATACACAGCTGGGAGTGCAAACTGTTTAATCCACTTTGAATCTCTTAGATAGTATCTCCTAAAGGTGGACGTACACATACTCTATAACCCAACAATTCCACGCTTAGGTATATATCCAACACAGATATGTTCATATGTTTACCAAAAGATGTACAAGTTGTCCAGAGCAGCATTTTTTGGCATATCATCAAATTGTAGACAACTCATCCCGCATGAGTAGTGGAATGGATAAATAAAATGGGTTATATGTTTTATAGTGGAATACTATACAGAAATAAAAACTAACTACAGCCACATTCAAGAATATGGGCCGGCCCCGTGGCTTGGTGGTTAAGTGCTCGCGCTCCGATGTTGGTGGCCCGGGTTCGGATCCCGGGCGCGCAACGAGGCACCGCTTCTCCGTCCATCCTGAGGCAGAGCCCCACATACAGCAACTAGAAGGATGTGCAGCTGTGACATACAACTATCTACTGGGGCTTTGGGGGGAAAATAAATAAATAAAAATCTTTAAAAAAAAAAAGAATATTGATGAATCTTACAAACAAAATGAAAGAAGCCAGACACCAAAGAAGACACTCTGTATGATTCCATTTAAATAAAGTTCAAAGACAAGAAAAACAAATTCAGAAGTAAGAATATTGGTTCCTCTTGGGGGACAGAGATCAGTGACCTGGGAGGGGCACATAAGAGGGCCGTTGGAGGGCTAGTCATGTTCTGTTTTTTTTTGGGTACTCGTTAGCGGTTGTGTTCCCTTTGGATAATTCACGGATCGATGCAAGTATGATTTCTGTACTTGCTGGTATGTATGCTATGCTCCAACTTGCAAATTCAAACTCATGATTATAAACTTTTTTACTGATTAGTCCCAAAGCCTACGTGTTATTGCGAGACTCCAGACTTATGGGTCTACATTCATATCCTGGATGTAACCTCTTCCTACCTCAGAGACCCTGGCCAAGAGATTAACTCTCTGGGCTTCAGTTTCTTCATTTGTAAAACGGGTTACTTTTGGAACCTCTCTCTTACTCGGTGAGATAATTAACTCCTTGTTGGCAGAGCGCAAGAATTCCATAAATAATGGCTCTTGTAGTTGTTCTTGCCATCCTTAAGTCTTTGGGCTGGGGAGCTGGTGGACAATGGCTTGTGGCGGAGGGAGGAGCAGGATGGGGATCCAGTCAAGACACATTCTCCAGGTGAGGGTGAGGGGACAGAGCAGAGCTGATGCTGAGGTGCAGGAGGAAGGGTCAAAGGCCTGGGGCTCTTCCTTCCTTCCCCATCTCGGTTCCTGCCCCTCTATAAATACAGGAGGTTAACTAACCAGGTGATCTCTAGCTGGTTAGTCCTTCCAGCGAGGACATTGGAGAGTCGGAAGGGTGATGGAAATGCCATGAAAAGCCAAAAACGAATTTCCCAGTTTGATCCACACTCAAACCCAAAGGACCAGTCCTGGCAGTTAGGGGAGGTGGATATAGTGGTGGGATTATGGGTCCTGTCTATTTTCTTCATTGTACTTTTTTCTATTTGGGACAGGAGCCACCTGAAAGAAGGAGCCACCTGAGTGGCTGAGGCCCCTGGGGTGGTCCCCTTATCTGAAGACTCCACAGGAAAGGGGGCCCCTTGGCTGACGAGAGCAGAGACTTGCCCTCTGTGGATGGGATGGTGTGGAACTCAATGGGCTCAGGGGTGCTCTGTCCACCCTGCTAAAGCCCCTCCATGAGGGACATCCCTGCATTTGATGGTTTGCAGGGGTACCACACCAAGAGGAGGAGGCTCAAGCTGTCAGTGTCCGGCCTCCAGGAGCCAGTGACCTTACACTCTCTTCCCCCTCAGCTGAATCAGCCACCAGCCCCTCCTGAGTGGAGTCCCATCTTCCCAGCCTGGACCATTAGAACCTGAAGCGCCCTGAGATGTTCATCCTGGAGAGGGGACGTCCCTTGGTGTGGCCCTTGTCCCTTCCAGGGTGCCTGCCCCTCCCTGCCGCCTGGGCCTGACCTCTCCCTGGGGGAGTCTGAGTCCCAGAAGCTGCACCTCAGCCCTCTCCCAGTGGCAACATGTGTGTACATCATGCCCACAACCTGCCCCACCGAGCCACGCACACTGCAGTGTGCACAATCCATGCACTGAGCCTTGTTTGCAGTAAAGGTTTGTCCTGCACAGGGAAGCAGGGGTGGATGGTGAGGAGAGAAGGGACATGTGAAATGCACTTAGAGCGGGGCGGAGTGAGGTGACCCAGGGACACTGGGAGGGGTGTGGGCAGCACCGAGGGGACTTATGGTCTGCCGTCATGATGTGACGGTGGGACCAGCCCTCGCTCTGCACCAGCACTGCCCCTCTCACAGCTGGAGCAGGTGCAGAGAAGGTGCAGAGCTGGGTCCCAAGGTGGATTTCACCTGGCCAGGACCATGGAAGGAACAAGACATAGCTGCAGGACAGGAGCGTGGGGCTGTCCTGGAGCTCAGTGTGTGCAGAGGAAGGAAGGACGTGACGTAGGGGAAGGAAAGTGAACGTGGAGCAAGGTTGGCAGACGGAGACCCAGTGGCCTGAGGATTCATCAGGGGAGGGAACCCCCAGTGGGTGGGCTGGAGAGACACTGGTGGGTACTGGCTAGAGTGGGCTGGCCATAAATGGGGGTGTCAGTCATGGTGGAGATGGTTAAATGCGCAGAGTGATGCCAGGGCAGTGGGTGGTGGGAGTTGAGTGAAGGTGGGCGGAGGACAGGGCCTGAGGTTCCAGGATGTCAGAAAGATCATCTGGGTGGATGCAGGGTGACCAAAAGGGGTTTATTCACAGTGGTGGTGGAGAGACAGACAGTGCGGCCTTACACCCACACCTCGAAGTGCACACACAGGTGAACACACAGACACACACTCCTCCATCAGTGCACAGGGTGCAGTTTGGCCCACAGGCTCAGTGCAGTTGCTAGATGTGCTGGCCCAGGTAGGCAGCCCACTCTGTGTGGCCACACCACTGCCTCTAAGGCCCCTCCTGCCCTGTGGAGACCCCCACTGAAGAGCTTCATCATCTGTATGTCCTGGTTATTCATCTTGTCTTGGAAGTAAGCGATGCCATGGTCCCTCTCCAGGATGAACCAGGTGTTGATGCTGGGTCTCCACCCTGGAAGCCACATGGGTTAGGGCCATGTTGGACTTGTTGGGGTTCATGCAGTTGGGGAGGGTCTTAATGCCTGAAGGAGGGAGAACAGAGTCGGGGAGGCCCCAGTGCAGGGAGCTGCGAGGTCAGGAGGGATGCAAGCTCAGATCCCCAGCAGTACAGAGTAGACGTGTCTGGTGGCTGGCAGGGATGCTGTCCACCCCAGGTCTCTCTGTTGGCCTAAGATCACTGCCATCAGCCAAGGCTCCCTGAGGCTTGTTTGGACAAGTACTCCCATATGCTGCAGGGAGCTTAGAAACAGCTGACCTGAACCCCAAATTTCTTTACTGGGTCTCTGGGTGGAATAAGAGAAGATGATGGAACTGTATCAGCATGGTGTCGTGTCCCCTGAGGGTGATGACCCTGTGAGGTAGGGGAAGCACAGGTGTCCTGTCCCTGGGAATGGGGCCAGTTTCAGTGAGAAAGGCTCACAGGTGGAGGGGTGCTCAGCAGAGTGTGTCTGGGCTCTGGGAAACTGGAGAAAGTCGGTTCGTGGATATGGTGTGGAAAGAACACAAGCTGTGTGTGGGGACCAGCCGGGATGACTGATGGCTCTGAGCAGTAGAGGGAAAACTGTCTCCCTAGGCGATGATCTGAGATTTTCAAGGGACAGGCGAGGGGGCCTCTATCACATGAGTCCTCATCCAAATTCACAGTCTAGCTGGTCACCTGGCACATTCCTGCAGAAATGCTGCCCCCTGGAAGCCCAGGCCCTCCATGCAGCTGAGCCAGTGGCCACTTACAGGTTTTGAATTTCGAGGTGATGATTCCACAAAGTGCACTTTAAATACTTTGCATCCGCTGTGCTTCCTGGACAACAGAAGCCACCTTGGAGCCCTTTTCTGGTGATGGAATCATCCCAAGGTCTCCAGGGGGTGAGCCCCGACTGTTGAAACCAAAAGGCACCCTCCTCATTCTTCACTCAATGCCCATCTCGCCTCCCCCAACCCAGGGAAGCGTCACTGGCCTATCCATTTTGCCCAGCCCCTGCCTGGCCTGGGGTTCTGCACCATCTTTACTCAAACAAAATTAAACGATAGGGTCAATCCTGTAGCCCCTTCCATCACCTCTCATCAGCCTCCACTGCCATGATCTTCTGAGATCATGGGCCCCCATGACCTCCCCCACCAATGTCCCCAGGAAGTACCAATGTGGCCACATAGAATGAACGGTCAGGAGATTGTCCAATGAATCTTGCAAACACCTCCTCCCCCAATCTCAGCCAGGAACACACTCCTTGGTGAAGTCCTCCCATCTCAAACATGATGAGGCTGCGGGCTGCAGGTGGCAGGACTGTCATCCCTCTTGGGACAAGCTTGTCCATCTGCTGCTCAAGGAGACGGTGAAGGTTAGGCTGAAGACTCCATCTGATTTCTCTTTGTGTCTTCAGAGACCAGGATGTTATAAAACAACACCCAGCAAGTGTGGTGGGCAGACAGAATGATCAATCGAACATTCAACCTCCTGACTAACTCCTCTTGCCCCGGAAGAATGAGAATTTTGGCCTCTCATTAACAGACTTTCAGAATTGCCCCCTCAGGCCTATTCTAAGATCTCATAAAGCTCATCTTGCTGACAGCGCCCGACAGGATCCTGAAGAGGCTGTCAGCCTACTGTGGGGAATATCCTGACCATCGCCCCCGCCCATCCCACTTACAGTGCTGAGCCGACAGGTGAGCCTACCTGGGCCCCACCGGCTACAGCAGGATGACAGTGGTACTGTCTGCCCCTTTCCCATTTGCCCACCTGTCCTGGAGACAAGAGACCTCTGTTGCTTGTCTCAACAGAAGCCAGTCCAAAGCTTATATTTCAGGCTCAGAGATCACCAATACCTATCAATCTATCGAATTTCTAGCTCACATGAGAAGTACAAAGACTCCCTCAAGCACCCGCAGCACAGGGCTTTTGCAAGATGTGAATGAGGTAAGGTGGGTAAAGTATTTTTCAGAGAACCACCCCAGAATTAGTTCTCGGTACACGATGGTGACTCACCGTTACGTTCGTTACCATCACCACCATCTTTGTTGTGTTGAGTCTGCTAGAAGAACCAGCACATTAATAATGTAGAGGATGTTGGATCAACTTGGCAGGCTGCGACCTGGCTCCAGAGCACAGGTGGGGGGTGAGGCCTGTTTCCAGGACCCCAGGCTCAGGATTGGGGAGCTTGGAAGTGGGAGGGGAGGGAAGAACACACGCATGATGAGCATCTTGAAAACCAAATGACCTTGAAGTTCATTGTGAAGCTGAATGGCAGCATGGCTGATGCCACTTTTCCTCGAGGTTACTGGTCCTGCCCAGGGCTTTCTATACCATTTTCCTCAAAGCTGGAATAAAGAGATGTCTGTAATAAGGGCTTTAGGGAGAAAAATGTAAAAGACTGAAAGAACTGAGCCCAGATGTCTCTAAAATGACTAACATCGGAGCAGATGTGCATAGCTCAAGGAATATGGACTGTGACGTTGGATGAAATAGGGAAAGAGAGATCAAATGGTTGAGGGAGCTGTGGGAGGCAAACAGCCATGTGTCCCCACACTTGGGTTCACCCTCCCATCTGATCAGCAGAGGAAGCTGACACTGATAGGAAACGTCCTGTAAGATTTCCATAGGAGCTGCCATGGCCCTAAGATCCTGAAGGGGAGGGGCAGGTAATGGGCCCTTTGAGAGGAGAACTCCAAAAGGAATTGGATCCCTCTCAGAACTGGACATGCCCCCAATCCAGATCAAGGAAGGTGTGAGCAAGCAAGAGGAGAGGATGGAGCAAATGTGCATGGAGCTCACAGTGATGGTCAAGTGGATCTAGACCCCATTACCTTAGAGGTGTCCATGTGTGCTTTATTAATCCTGGCCTCATAGGTATCCATCGATCCATCTATCCATCCATCCATCATGCATCCACCCACGATCCATCCATCCACCATTCATCCATCCATTCATCTATCCCTCATCCATCCACCCAACTGTAAACCACACATCCACCCACCCATCCATCCATCCATTCACTCATCCACTCACTATCCTTGCATCAACTACCCTTTCATCCATCCATTCATCATCCATCCATCCAGCATCCATCCGACCATTCATTTAATTCAGGAACATGGGATGAAAATTATAATGATTATATGTCCAGACTTTCCTTTGTCCTGACACTGTTGAAGGCCTCAGGTCCTCTAACCATTACTATTGCCAAACCGTTTCCCCTGAAATAAAGTACAGTTTCATTCTGATGATGAGCACACATGCATGATATTCCCCAGGTTTTGGGTGTGACCAACCACCAGGATCTGGTTTCCCAGCACCAGCTCCCACCTCACTCCTGGGTCTTCTGGGACTCACTTTCCTTGAGAGGCTGAGGACAACTCTCAGGACTGAATGAGACCAGTCTTTTCAGGGGTAGGGGAGAGGGAGGACCTAGACACTGGCATTTAAGAAGGAAAAGGCAAAGAGACGGGAACTTGGGTCCTCAGGCCCGGGTGGACAAGACTGAGGCCGGCATGTTGACCAGCTCCGAGAGAGGGACAGTGGGCATAGGGAGGCAAGTGGGCAGACAGGGGGCAGGAACCTTGTACTGTACAGTTGGGGATGCCTAGAGCCCAGGCCTGAGTGTCAGGGATGTCCAGGTCACATAAGTACCAACAAGAGGCACAGAGGGGTCCCAAGGAGGTGAGGATGTGATGGTCCCTGTGGGAGGGTAGTGACTAGGGACTGGGTGGCACCTAGATATTTGCAGACCTCAAATATGGTTCCAACAGCACCATGGATTTTTGAAGTTGATAACACGTTTTGTAACAATGTGTTTGATTTTTAATGGCAACCCCAGCACAGTAGTCTAGCAAAATATAAACACATAATAGGGACAACAGTCCTCACATTTATAGATGGGCTTATAATACGCAAAGTTTCTTCCAAAACATGACTTTGGCCTCTGAGGAAACTATGTCTTAGAAAGGCTACCTGACTTGGCTCTAACTTCACCAGGAGTAAGGGGTTAGCAGGGACCCATTGTGGATGGAAATCTGCCCAAGGCCTCACTGAGTTCCCCTCTCCCCTGCTGGGCAGGAAGATGTCCCGCTCTGCCTAGGAGACACCATCAAAGACAGAAGAGAGCAAATTCTGGCCCAAGTCCACCTGGGGTTCTGAACAACAGGACTGAGACCCTAACCCAGTGCAGGTGGCTGACCTGGGACACACACATGCCCACTGCCCAGCCCTCCCAGAAACTCTCAAATGACCTCCACAGTGTGGGTAGGAATAAACTGGGTCCCTCAGCTCACAGCACGAAGAGCAGACTCAGTCCAGCAGTCACAAGGGACAGCTGCAGGGCTGGGTGGGGGACCCTACACCTGCTCCCTGCTCACCTGTCTCGCCCTTGGCAGACCTGGAGACAGGATCCTGCCCCTCCCTCATCTTCATAAAGGCCCCTCATTTTGCCATGTAGGTGGTGATTAAATCATTTTGGGGGGGGATCCTGTGAATTTATGTTCTTAATTTTGCATAATTAGCCATCATTACTCTTGGGTTTGATTTCTTCTGAGAAAGCTTATCTGGAAGGGAGAATGTTATCAGAATGGGAAGCAGTACACCTCTGCATTAAGAGCTAGCAAGATAAAGCAATGGCTTCCTTGTATGTACCTCCCTACTCCCATGGTCCTTGCTGCCCCAGCCCCAGGGATTGTGGACCAGCCCCCGTCACTCCATGCTCCCCTGAGAGAGCTGGTCCTAGTCCAGGCTCCAGCTCCAGCCTTGGAGCTGATGTCGCCACCCCGTCCTTTCCTACCAGACCTCTTGAACTACAAGCAAAGTGTCCATCCAGCCTGCTCTAAATGCCCCCACCAGGATGCCCATGGCTTCCATTGCAGCCCCCTCACCCCTTGCAGGCTGAATTGATCTCCTTTCCCTCAAATGTACCCTGGCTCCTGTGTTCTGTATTCCCATCAGTGCCCCCAGTGATCCTGGGAGACCACATTGACCTTCATGTCTGCTACCCATACCACCAGGTCTGCTGACCCCACACACGCCCCTAATCCACCTCCTCCCTCTATTACTGCTGCCCTTCCCTCGTTCCAGATTTGTGAGTACTTGGGTGACTGCACTGACTGACACACCCTGAGTGGTCTCTGCTTTCCCTGCCCCTCGTTCCTCCTCCATTCTGCTCCCAGAACTTTCTACCAAATGCAAATGGCATCATCTTGCTCCTGTGCATGTGTTGGTGCATCTGTGTGTTTGTGTGCATGTGGGTATGCCTGTCTACACATGTCTCTCTGTGCATGTGTCTTTCTATTTGTATGCATGTGTACACGTGCATATATGTCTTTTGTGCCCACACATATCCGTGTGTATGTGCGTAGACGCATGTGTGCATGTGTGTCTTCTGAGTGTGTGCATGTGCAGAGTTGTGTATGTGTCTCTGTGTGTGCATATTGTGCTGCATATGTGTCTGTGTGTGAGTGCATGTGTATGTGTGTGTGCCAGTGCCTGGCAGGGGGAAGGCTCCAGAACATTCCCACTGCTACCAAGTTCTTGCTCCAAGGGGTGGGTAAATCCACCTTCACCAGGCCCCATAACGTTCTGTGAACCCTCCAGCCCCAACCATGCTGTTCCCCTGCTGGGGTGCATCACGCATATGGTAACCACAAAGCTCAGGGCTCTCTTTTTTAAGATGTCTTCCAGCTGCTCCTGAGGAGGGTCAGCCATCCTGTTGTGTCCCCCTTTCATGGCTCCTCACACACCAATGACTCCGTCCACGACTGCTGTGGGCAGGAAGGAATTTTGCATTCTGTGTGCACTGCCCCACGCAGAGGCCCTTGGAATTGTTCATGTCAGAGAGATGGATCCTCACTGATTCTCTAACAACACTGCATGCAATGCACTTCCCGTCCAGTCAAGGGCCAGAACCTGTGAATATGTTAGGTTTCAAGGCAAAGAGACATGAAAGTCCACATGGATTAAGGGGGCTGGTCAGCTCACCTTGAGATGGAGCCATCCTCGATTGTCCAGGTGGGCCCAGAGTAATCATATTTCTTACAAGTGGAAGAGGGAGGCAGGAGGGTCAGAGGAGAGAAGACGTGAGGACGGAGGCAGAGTCAGAGTGATGTGATGTGAGGAGGACTCTGCTGGACACTGCTGGCCTTGAAGTTGAAGGAGGAGCCCAGGAGCTAAGGGATGCAGTGACCCCTAGAGGCTGGAAAAGGTGAGAAAATGGATCCTCCCCAGAGCCTCCAGAGGGAACCTGCGTGAATTAGAAAAACAACAGTGGTCTGTTGAAATTGGTGATTTGAGCAGCACCACTTCAGCTGAGTCAAGAAGGCGTCCCGTTGTCCAGCAGACAAGGAGGCAGGGCTGGTCTGCACAGAAAAGGTACAGGAGGTGTGTCTATGTGAAGATACCTGGCCCAGCCCCTGCAGGACCATGGGCAGGAGTTGTTCTCCAGTCTTCAAGTGGGCGTTTCAGTGGGTTGTGATTCAGCCTGATGTGGAGAGCACTGCCCCTGGGCATGAGATTAGCCTGTGTGAGTGTGTGTGTGTGTGTGTGTGTGTGTGTGTAAGTTTCATAGGACTGTTGTAACAAATCACCACAATGTTGGTGGTTTAAAATAACAGAAACATTCTCTCACGGTTCTGAGACCAGGTGTCTGAAATCAAGGTGTTGTCAGGGAGCTGTGTTAACACAGAGCAGATCCCAATGAATGATACCTGTGGCCTCAGCCCCATGTCTGAAGGCCCAGGGTGGCCTACTTACTGGGCTCTTCCTAGAGTAGGGCTGGGGTGTCCCACGTCCCCCTGCTTCCAGCACATTCTCCAGGGCGATTGTCCAGATATTTGTGAATTCTGTGAACTACAGGATCATCTCCTTGTAGTTTATTTCTGCTTAAATTAGCTAGAGTTTCCTCTGGTATTTGTAGTCAATTACCCTCATTGGTCCAGATGCTCATAAAGAAAAAATTCACCCCTGTGACCCTTGCACTTTGAGATCAATGGCAAAACTAGCTTTCCAGTGTCCTTGGACTGGGTCTGCCAGACAGTAGGACAATGAAATGTACAGCTTGTGAAGGGAAATAGAAAACTCCTGGAAGGTGCATTGAGAGCCTACAAAACTTGTGTAATCCAAAGAATTGCGGCAGGGACTCAGACAAGTCCATGAATGAACATGTTCATTGCAGCATTATTCACAATAGCCAAAAGGTGGGAACAACCCAACTGTCTACCAACGGAAGGATGGATAACCAAAGGTGGTCTCTCCATGCAATGGAATATCATTCAGCCATAAAGAGGAATGAAGTTCTGACACACACTTATAACATGGATGAACCTTCACAACATCATGCTAGGTATTTTCATATTGTAGGATTCCGTTTATAAGAAATGTCCCGAGTCAGCAAATCCATAGAGATAGGGAGTAGATTAGTGTTTGTCAGGGGGTGGGGAAGGGAGGGAGGAGTGAGAAGTGACCGCTAATAGGCATTAGGAAGCTTTATAGGATGATGAAAGCATTCTGGATTAAGACAGTGGATGGAGGAGGTGTTGCCAGGGGCTGCGCCTCTCAGAAGGGGAGGTGGAGGAGTTGAGTGGGGTTTCTGAACTTGATGTGGAGCAAAAGTTCAATGATCAGTGACCTTAGCTGGTCTAGTGGCCTTTGCAAACCCCACCTATGGCTGGGACCCCTCAAGGCTGACCCCAGCAAGGTTAGGGTTGAGGTCAGTGAGCCCCCACAGGGCCAGCTTCTTGGCTGTGGGTCATTTCCTTCTGCTGAGTTGGATGGCAGGGCCTTTGAAGTGCTGGGCAGACTCAAACTGAGTTCCTCTGGGAGGAGACCAGTGTGACTCTTGCTCCAGATGGTTCTTCCCAACACTTTCGTAACTAGACTTCAGTGGGCAGGCAGCTCATATGTGCAGACCAGTTGCTCCTAGGAATAGTGACCATGAGTGGACATGCACCGCCCTCTTGACCAGCGTGTGAGCAGGAGGAAGTCTGGCATCACCCACCTGGAGAACGACTGAAATGAGGGGGTCTCAGGGTGAGTAACATTGAGAAGGGACAGCTGAGAGGAGGCAGTGACAGTCAGACTGGCCCCAGGACCAGCTGCAGCAGGTCTGGGCTGTGGTTTGACCACTGACCTCCCTCTTCTGAGTGTCCCCTCAGGAGGGACATTTCCTGGACCCGGAGAATCTGCTCCCCAAAGGTGAGCAGGGGCATTTACCTGCACACATGACACGGCAGATGGGCTGTGTTGTCCTCACAGAGCACCGCTCAGAGCCTCTTCACAAGAGAGCTCGCCACTGAGCTGCAAGACCAGCAGCTGGCTGAAGGCCACCAGTGGCAGTGCCCCAGGAGGGAGCACATGGGGAGATTTGGGGAGAAGGGCGCTGGGCTGGCCTTTCCACTCTGTAGGCTCCTCCAGGGGCAGCCATGGCTCCCACCTCCCTGCTGGGCCAGTGAGGCTCCTGGGAGGGTCTCCTGCCTCTTTGGGCTTCCTTCTCCTTCATATCAGGCATCAGCCCCCACACCCCTCTCGCTCTCCTACACAGCTCAGCAACCACTTCCCAAAGGACTCAACTGAGTAAGAAACCCAAAAAAGGCGCCAGGAGTAGAAAGGGAGAAATAGAAATGTTGTGTCTGCAGGAAAGATGAACTCTACATGGTCAAACCCATTGGGGTCCCAGTCTCCATGATGAGCTCTCTGGATGTCATGTGTGTTCCTGGAAAAAAGGCTTTGCTGTATTGCATGTGTAGGGAGTAGCTTGTTCTTGCAGACATAGCGTGAATGTTCCAGTGTGGGAATGAAGAGTGCGGCCAAATGGGGCGGCCACAGAGCCTTCGGCCCCAGCATTTCAAAAGGCAAGCATATGCTTTGGTTCATACTTTTTGAAGCTGAGGGCCAAGTTGTCACTGCTAGAAAAAGTCCCACCCCAAAACTAGACAGTATGGGCGTTGACACCAAGTAGGTCAAGAAAGGATCGGATGCCCATAGACAGCCCGTGTTAGCAGTGTGTCCTGTCCAGGCAGCAGGCTCAGAGCCCCACATCTTGGCATCTGGGTCCTCAGCCACTGGCAGCAAGTCTGGTATTTCTCAGGCCCGGCACTCGATCAAGGCCCTGCAAAGATGAGACCCTCAGATATGGAAACCCGTGAACACAATTCCTATAGGGTTATTTTGTCATGTTGTTTTAATTATGCGGCACGTTAGCACCAAAAGTCTATCTTATTTAAGGACATTTGGGGACAAATATTCTAAAGACTCAATCCATTCCTGAGAACTCCACTCTCTACTTTCCCACGCCTCCTGAGTGGTGCCTGCAATGGGTCTAAAGTATTCCTTAGCATCCTTTTCATCATTGCCTCTCTGGCACCTGCCACAGGCAGACACTCCATAGATGCAGGTGCACTGAATCCAGCCCAGCGTCTCGTCTGGGGTGGGGAACGACAACAGCAATCAGAAGAATAATAATAAGTGAGCATCGGCACATACTATGTCTCCCTGAGTCCCCCTATCCAGGAGGCACTTGGCCCATGGTCACATAGCTGGTCGGGCCCGTCTGACTCCTAAGGCCCCAGCCTTGGCCCCTGCTCCCTGGGACTTCAGAGAGCCCAGAGCTGAATGGGAGTGAATGGGGTCACAGGAAGGGTGCTCTGGTGTTGCTGACACCGGCTAACCCAGCAATAGCTGTCATGCATCTCCAACATCCCCTCTCCTCTCAGGACTCCTTCACCATCCATTTGGTCTCAGTTGTAAAGACGAACTGTGTCTAGTCAGGAGCAATGAATGACAGATGGAACATGTTATTTTGTCCCCCAAAACATCCTCTGCTCTTTTGGAATCCCTGCAGTGCAACTTGGACCAGCAGGTTTGGGGAGCAGGTAAGCACCCCACTGGTTGCTGGTCTCCTCTTCCATCAGGCCGAGTGGAGGTGTTGGGGATGGGCTGGACAGCACCTGGTGTGGGCCAGGGACTCTGACACCCACTGGGGCCTAGGAGCACCCTCCTTCACCGTACATCCACACAGACCAAGGCAAGGAACTGCCCTTGAGGATGGTGCCCAAGTCTTCATGGGTGGTTTCTCCTAAATTTTAAATGGCTCCAGGGGCTCAAATCTTCCCCCGGTGGCCCTCCCATGCCAGGGTGCAAGGTTTTCCAGTCTGATGTCTACAGCCTGCAGGGCTGCGTTTGGGCTCTTGATGGTCACCTGGATGCCACAGCAGCAAGTAAATCCCAGAAGGAGGTGAGGAGCTGTGAGAACGAAGGCTATTTTTGTTCTGACATGTTAATTTTGTAAACGTGTATGAGCTGTGCATTAGACACCAACTTTTAGTCACTCTCATCTGATCTTTCCACGTTTTTCTCCCCTCCAGATAACTCTTGTGTTGTCAAGCTACCAGACCATAGTAGTGTGTTTCCTCCTTCCAGGAGAGGTTCCTCTGCTGTGGGGTCCCACCTTGCCTATGGGTTCAGAAGTCCAAAAGAGAGATTGTGTTTTGAGTGAGTTGTCAGTGTCTCTGCATTCTGCCTCTGTCTTCCCCGGGCGAGGTTGAGCTGAGGCATGTGGAGCATCCCTGGGGCTCAAAGTTCACAGAGACTGGTACCCGACACCTGTCCCAAGGCTCTAAAGGCAGAGACTGGCCAACTCCCAGGTCCTCAGGGCCACAGGGAGCTGTGTGAGGCTGTGCATGCTTCCCAAGCACCAGGGGTGAATGCTGGGAGGAGGCCCAGGCTGAGCTGTCTTCAGGGGGACTCTGCCTACGATGAGAGTGAACCTCAGAGGCCAGGCCTGAAGGACTGTCACAAGCTGTCAGCTCAGAGCACCATCACCTCTGTCCGGGGCTTGAGGACAGAGACCATCAGCTGGGGGGTGGTCTGAAGACCCACAAAAGCACTTCCTTAGAAATGGGGTAAGCATTTGGACATCCACTGAGCCCAGTGGGCACCCAAAAGAAGAGTCAAGAAGGATTTTGCTTCTCTCTTGCCTTTCCTCTGTGGCTCGTGCTGGCCCCACAGGCTCATTTGGAAACCTGGTACGTGTGGGTGAGGGACAAGTACAGCAGCTGCAGCAGCACTGGTCTTTCCTTCTGTCCTGCTCCCTGCCCAGCTCCTGCCCCTCTGGTAACAGGACTAATGGGGACAGACTCTGTTCTTCTGCTCCCTGGTGTGGGCATCGGCCTGGAATCATGTTTTAAACCTGTTACTTTCCCAGTAAATGACCAGGTTAAGTATCTGAAGAGGTTGGAAGGGACTAACGGCCAGACATAGTTGGGTATGAGCTTGGACTTCTTCCTCTCTTCCTCCTGCAAAACTCACAGTGGTGGTCCCCAGGCTCACTGGCAGAGCCCAGGCAGGAGTCTCTGCAGGCTGGGGTGGGTGTCCACTCCTCGCTCAATGAGAAGGGTGGAAACCAGGTTGGCATCCAGGCAGGGTGAGCCACCAGCCAGATAGCCACCATGGACAGGCTGCTTAGAGCTAATGCCCCAAAGTACGTGATCATAGAGCAGGGCGCCCTTGAAGACTCCAGGGAGGCAAGGCCAGTGTGCGCTTCAAGTTGAGCTTCAGGTGCTGAGAAAGACAGGTGGATGGCACCCACAGACGCAGATGTGGCAAGAAAAATGAAGAGTCGAGAGCCAGGCAGGGCAGGGCACACTCAGAACTGCAGGACAAATTCCCTTTGATGCTACTACATGCAAAACAACATGTATCAGTTTCTCTGAGACTAAAACAAGCGAAATCAGATGTTCTGTGCTGCTGCGGCTCCAAAGACTCTCTGAGGCACCACATGTGAAATGTGGCCTACAAAAGGCTGCTGCTGGCCTTTTGTAGGCCTCTCCAACCAAAAGTGAACTCGGGTCACCCATCATCATAGCTGCCATCCTGGGTGCTTGAGCCCACCTGGGGGACTGTGGGGAAAGGGAGGCACCCCAGAAGACAAGGAGGAAAGAAGGAAATAACTCCACCCTAAATCTTGCAGTTCTGCCCAGAAACCAGTGCTGAAGTGACATTGCCCATGACCGGCTTGCACGTGCAGCCTCCACACTCATGCCACACACACTCTGGGAAAAGAGGAGGTGTGCGATAGGAAGATCCCTGCTACTTGTTCTAAAACTGATCAAATGTCTTAAAGCACTTAGTGAAGACTAACTAACCGCTCTAAGATTTCTGATGGATTTTTCTTTATAGTTTCAATCTCTTTTGTGAAAAAATTCCTGATTTCATTGAATTGTCTGTTTTCTTATATTTCATTGAGCTTTTTTATGATAGCTATTTTGAATTTTCTGTCATTAAGGTTATACATTTCTGTGCTTTCAGGGTTGATTTCTGGGTGCTTGTCGTTTTCCTTTTGGTCTGGAGATTTAATATATTTCTTGAAAATCTTTTCATGTGAGTACATGTGGATCTACCTTATTGTTTCTAATTACTTTATAATATTCCACAGCATAGAATTACTATTATAGTTTTAGTGTAAAACTCATAGAAATAGTGATATTTTTGAAATTTAATTTTTTTAATAATATTTTCTTTTTTTAATGACGTTTGAGTGTGGTTTTGTTTCCTTGAAGTTGGAATTTTCTTTTTCTTTCTGTGTTATGGTTGGTTTCAAGGAGGAACATGAAGCTTCTTTGGTCATTTCAGCCAGGTGTCTTCATTTATTTACTCGTATCTTTGCATAATCTAATTCCAAAGAAATTATGTTGTATTTGGCAGCATTTGGGAACTGTTTTATTGAAGAGATTATGAAATATAGATTGATTTGTACTATTCTAAGCAGTCACTTGTATGACTGTTTTTGGAAGTTTGTTTTGTTTTGTTTTTTTGTGAGGATGATCAGCCGTGAGCTAACATCCATGCCAATCCTCCTCTTTTTGCTGAGGAAGACTGGCCCTGAGCTAACATCCATGCCCATCTTCCTCCACTTTGTGTGGGACGCTGCCACAGCACGGCCCCAGAAGTGGTGCCTCAGTGTGCATCCGGGATCCAAACCCAAGCCGCCAGCAGTGGAGCGCACGCACTTAACCACTATGCTGTGGTTCCGGCCCTGGGAGAGTCTTCACTGTACACATACTTGTGCATTGAGACTTTTGAACTTTAAAATTATACCACTTTTGATTGTTACAGTGTCTTTTTAAACAGAAACATCAATTTTAAGCGGTTTCTATGAGACAGGAAGCAGATACCATCCCTACTGTGACTAAGCACTGGTACGATTTAAGTTGCATGAGAAGTTGATGATTGTCTCTAAAGTACCATTGTTGCTACTAATATTATTACTACTACACTTACAACTCTGATAATGATTCTAGTAGTATAGTAACAAAAATATTTATTAAGTATTTATGTGCCAAGCACTTAGCATAGTGGTATCTCATATATCTAAATAGGCATTTTTACAATATCATCTTTTACTTTCTCATTATTGATATTACACAATAATAGTCACGAATAGTCAAACCATGGTATAAGCAAAAGGTTAGAAACAAGCATTTGATTTACAAAAAGGAAGCTTTCCCATTCCTTTGGAGCTTCCTTAAACCTTCTTGAAGGAAGACAAATGCATCCTCTTGTGGGTATCACCAGTACTGCTTCAACTGGTTGACATAATTAGCTGTGTGACTTTGGGATATTAATAAATGTCTTTCAGCCTGCTTTCTTACAGTAGAACGGAGACAATATTGCTTACCTTGTAGGAATGTTAGGGTGAAATGAGAAAATATACATAAAGTGCCTGAGAACTTTTAGGTATTTAAAGTGAGCAACTTGAATTTTACCCATGTATAGCAATATTATCAACTGGGTTGGAGGAGAAGACATGTTCTCCTATAGAAGCCTATCAGAATTTCTTTTATTTTTTATTTTTTTGGTGAGGAAGACCGGCCATGAGCTAACATCCTTTGCCAACCTTCCTCTCTTTTTTTTTGCTTGAGGAAAATTGGCCCTGAGCTAACATCTGTGCCCATCTTCCTCTATTTTGTATGTGGAATGCTGACACAGCATGGCTTGACGAGTGGTGTGTGGGTCTGTACCCGGGATCCGAACCTGCAAACCTGGGGCCACTGCAGCAGAGCATGCAAACCACTACACCACTAGTCATCAGAATTTCTGAGTGAGGCCTTTTTAAAATCATATATGATCTCCCCCAAATGGACATTCTTTTCTCCTCTTTTTCTTTCCTCCCTCTCTCAACTCTTGAACTATGGCTATGTCAAACAACTTTTCCTGATGAAAGATTTTTATGTTGGGATAGAGTGGAAGAAAGCTTGAGAACTTTTGATAAAAGTAGTAGTTTCCAACTTCCCTGTATCAGATCACTTGGGGATCTTTATCTAAGCATATTCCCTGGCTGAACTGCCTAACAGAAGTTCTCAAACTCTAGTATGCATGCACAAGAAGTACAACTTCCTTTGGATTGCTGATAGTGAAAGGGAGAAGGGAGGGGGAGAGAGGAGAGAGATGAGTTTTGTGTTTAAGAATGAAGAATCCAGTTGACTTTCTGTACATTTTTAAGGGTCGCATTCTGCTTTACTATGTCTCCTTGTAACTAACTACTCGCATCTATGCATTGTGAAAGATTGGATCTGTGAAGAAAAAATCACAGGGACTGACGCCCTGTTAAGAGAAATGCTCCTGACTAATAATGCCAAAAACCACTCTCCTAAACAACTCCAAGAAGGTATAGTAGATTGATACTCCTTTTTCCCCTTTAGTAGTGCAAAGAGATGTTAGGCTCATTGAAATCTTAAAATCATGCAGAATTTCCCTGGGGGTATAATAATGTTTTCGTGAATATAATTTTAATAATTCTCTTTGAGTTTAAGGAGTTTTAACCATTTATTTCTGATATGCTTGTATCTGTTACCTCATAGGTCCTACGTTATATCACTGAACAGGTTGTGTGAAAGGTCGATAGAAAGAAGTCAGAAATAAGGGCCATGGAATAGAGCAACGGACTTGTGGTTACTGGATAGTGTTCTAGATCACCACTGTCAAATAGAAATAAGACGCAAGACACACATATAATTTTAACATATAATTTGAAACGTTCTATAGCCACATTCATGTAAAAAGAAAGGCAAAATTAATTTTAATAATTATTTCTTTTAACCCAATATATCTAATATATTATTACATCAGGTGCTCAATATAAAAAATGATTAATGAGATATTTTACCGTTGTTCCATACTAACTCTTAGGAATCCAGTATATATTTTATACTTACTGCACATCTCATTTTGGACTAGCTACATTTCAAGTGCTCAACAGCCAGATGTGGTTAGCGTCTGTTCTATTGAAGAGCACAGTATTGATATTATTGAATAACAGAAATCTGCTGAGTGGTTATAACCTATAAACGGGGCCACCCTTATAGGTATCAACAAATTCCAATCTTTCAAATGAATGTGACTACCAAAGGCAATACTTGGGTATATTTTCATATTTCAATCCATTTTTAAAATTTTTCTGAATCACCAAGGAAATGAACCTTGTCTTTGGGTCACTAATGTGATTTCTTAAATGAGATATGTTTTGTTCTTTGTGAAATAACTACACCTAAATGAATTTTTCTTAAGGTCCTTATTTTAAGTATGGCCAAAACTATGGCTAGGATTGAAAGTTTTACGTTTAGAGCAACACTGTTTTCTTGATTTGTTTGGCCTGTAGTCTGATAGAGCAATGTTACTTCTTATTTGGTAAGCTGTATAGAATTTAGATTATGACTGCTAAGTTTCCCCTTTAGCATTTTCAGCTGTCCCAGTAAGACATATGGAAACGATACAGATTCTAGAACGCTTGACTCTACTCTCTGCCAGTGAACTTATAACATATGCAGAAGTATTAACATCCAATATGAACCAGCTATTGAATTCAGGGGTTCTGTGGAGAATGCTTCAAACAGTCAATAAACTATGGATGGTTCTTAATACTGTGATGCCTAGAAGGTAATTTCAGTGTATTGTTACACGTAATAGATAAGTGTATAGCAGTGATTATATACAATAACCTAAACTTAATGGTTGAAAAAAGTTGTTGAGTGTTTAACAATATAAATCCCCTCTGAAGACTACTAATTAAAGAGTCATTATAACTTTCAGAAAAAGCATAAATTTGATCTTAAGAAACAGAGAGAAACTATAAAGTATTTCCAACTTGAGAAACTTCTTTAAAGTGAGTTTTCCTCTATAGGCATCTGTCATTTGTGGTTAATTGTGATTTAGATCACTGTGGTGTCTTGCATCATTGTGGTGGCTCCAAATTTTGCTGCACATTAAAATCACCTGGAGAGCTGTTAAAACTCTTGATCCCCAATTGTAACCCATGCCAATTAAATCAGAATGTCTGCGGTTGGGAGTCAGGCATTAGTATATTTTTTTAAGATTCCCCAGTTGATTCCATTATGCAGCAATGTCTAGAGAACACTTGATTAATTATTTCTTCTTTAGTCAAATGGGTCTCTGCTGGTCCATAGATTGCATCAGAAACACCTGGTCAGCTCTGAAAAACAGGATACTGGGCTGGCCTTCCCTGAGATATCAGATGCTTAATGTTCAATCAAGTAATTTCGATGTGAAAAATAAAAGCATACACAAAAAATACTGTAAGAATTTTCATATTTTTAAACAAGGCAGTTTTGTAGTCTTCTAAGGTTAAATACAGCGGTCCTGTGTTGTTTTGTTTTGTTTTATTTTAAATTGAGGCTTTGGAATATTTTATGTGAGTAGGAAACCTCTAGGAGTTCAGAAAAGGTTGAAATAAATGGTTTCTAACTAAATGCAGCACACATTCTTGGATCAGTTTTCAAAGACTGGTCAAAACCTGCTGTGTTTAAATAATAACATGCTGTTTTTCATCACATTCTTTGATGTAAACAAAATCTGTAACTATATTAGTAAATGTTAATATTCATGTATTTTAAGTTAAGTTTACAAAATTTGTCACAATGTGATTTTTTTATTCAAGTGAAAACAGATGTGTGCAGCTATTTTGAATATCGGTTTATAAACATTCATATTCTTTATCAAATGAACTTGTAGTATTTTGTGTTTTCTTTCACTACTGTTCACCTGAAAGGAACAGTTCAAGGGACTGGAATCCAGGACTGTCTGGATCCAGAGCCTACGTGTATCCATTTCTGTTAACGCCCCACACGTCAAATGGCCATACAAGGCTAGAGTCGGTTGAGAGCCTTAGGAATTGAGCGGAGGAAAATCGTAGTAGTTTCCCTGGAGCAGTTACTTAAACGATTTGATATTTAAAAAAATTATAAAAGCAGAATAAAAATTTGAAGATATTTTTAAGTATTGATAAATTATCCTTCATTCCACTGTTTTAACAGTAAGTTACATTTTTTATACTTTCCCTCTATCTTTGCTTATGCATATATATTTTCACAGAGTGGAATTCATAATACCCAGTAGGGGGTCTGCTTTCTTTCATTTAACTTTATATGAATTTTTTTTGGCAAGTTGTTTAGTTTTGATAATTATTTTATTAGCTTCATAATGATCAAACTGATATATCATAACCGTATAAGGTGCTATTACTAGACAGGGAGGTTGATGACTTTTTTCAGGATTGCAGTAGGCACTGTTATCAACTGAGGTATTTTTACTTTTTCTTTCTTTTGATTACTCTTTGAGGATAAATTTTTGTTCCTGAGATTACTAAATTAAAAGGTAGAATTTATCTTTAGCACTCTACATTTTGCAATTGGGGAAGATGCAGTAAAACTGAAAGGGAGGCAAACAAATCCACTCTCCTCCCGCTGCTCCCCTTGCAGCAAACCTCTCCCCAAACTAGTTGCTCAAACTTGAGAAACTGTCTCAGGTTTTGCTTTTTTGAGACACTAGAACTGGAGCCAAGCTTAAGCTATTCAGAAATTGACAAAATCACAATTTGGAGAGATCATGATTAACTCCCTACCTTCGAGGAAGCTGAAGTGTACTTCGTGGCAAAGAAGAACAATGAGGTTTTAGGAGGGACAGAAGGCAGATGAGCCTTGATGGAGCAGAAGAGACCGGGGCGGGAGCGCTCTAGAGCGTTGCTCTGGTTGAAGTCGCTATCCGGGGAAGCCTGGAACATCCTGAGATTCTGAGGCCAGTCGTCAACCAGACTTCTCGCCTGGCAGGGCTCAGGCATCTGGCAGTTCCCGCCTCCGTCTGTGCCACACCCGGGCCGCCTTGAAGTTCGGAAACGTGAGCTGAGCGGCACTGACAGACGCTCTGGGAAGAGCCCGGCCAGGCTTCAAAGGGTTTCCTTTCGGTTGGTCTACACACCTGAAGAATAAGACTGCGAGTTTCCAAGGAAACGGATGCACGGGTTAAGTCGCCAGTTTCAAAATCTCAAAACGGAGAAGATTTTCCTTTAAATCCTGCGGTCTGCTCGCGTCCTTCGCTCTTGAAGCGTTCGCCTCCGGGCCACCAAATACTTTGCGTCAGTTTTTATTGGGGAAGCTTCCCTCGGGGGCCAGGGTTCTCGCCCCTTAACCTCGTGCCAGGATTGGTTGCTTGGTTTCTGCTCTGGCGGGTGATTGGGTGCTGGGAGTCGAGGGGGCGGGAGGCGGGAATTCGTCCACAAGAGCGCTGGCGCGAGGCCTGGAGAGAGCGGAGGAGGGAGCGGGTGAGGCGCCGGAGTCAGCGCTGGGCCAGGGAGTGGCAGCCCGGTGAGGAGGCGAGAGGTTTGGGGCCTCTCCTCTCTGCCAGGCTCCGCAGTGTGTGCTCGCAGATACCATTTCCTTTTCTCCCGGGACTCGGAGCCCTGGCAGCGCTGCCTCAGTTTTCCTCAGAACAGGCCAGCCTGTCTCTCGTGGGGCGGCATGCAGCCTGCCTGAAGGGAGCCTTCTGCTCTCGCCTGGCCGCCATGCGGGCCGTCGGCGTGACCGCGTCCCCGGGCCTTGGGGGTCTGAGCACGCGGAGGCCGGAGGGAGCTTGTCCCCGACCCCCAGGGAGAGGCCCCGGGCCCCCTCAGCCCCCCGCTGTCTCATGACAGCAGCTTGTCCTTTATCCCCTGGGGGATTGTGGCGATTGCAGACGGGATGGATTTCTAGTCTGTATCTGAGGAACTAGCCAGCATTGCGTTATTGGCTGGGGTGAAGGGGTTAGAGTCCACCAAATCTCTTCTCAAGAGTTGCACAGATAGAATCACAGAATATTAGAACTGGGAAATACCTTAGAATAGTGGTTCTTAGCTTGTTTTGGAACACATAGGCTAGGGGTCAGGGTATAATTGGCTTCATAAGCTGTTGAATTGCTCTTTTAACCATCCCTCCATCCCCAGGTCGAATTTGCCATTTTTTCACTATTGCAAGGAAGTCCTCAGTTGATAACAGTGCATATCAGTCTCCCCTCTGTTTTCAGTTATTTTATTAGGATATAGTTCTGGGAATGAGAAATCCACGGACTTTCTGTTCAGAGAAACGCAGTCATGTACCAAGATTTCTGCACGCAATAGCAAGAGATCACAGTCTCCGACTTCCGTCTCTGGATCCTAGATTAAGCATAGGTGGTTTAGAAGAGGTGGGGATTAAAGTAGATCACCTCCTCTGTGTCAAATACTGGAGTTTAGGCACGTTCTATCCATTAACTTACTTAATTCTTAACTCAATGCCTGGTTAATTGTCGTCAAAACTCGATCAGGTGGATAATCTTATCTCCATTGCACAGATGAATAAACAGACTGAGGTTCAGTGATTCACACAGTGGGACTCACACTTAAGCTTGCTTTACTCCAAAGCCCATCTTCTTTTCATTATACCCTACTGACCTTT